>NC_064438.1:37515289-37818319 GCF_023343835.1 Lagopus muta
TGAGTTAGAATCCAAACCAGAGGTGAGTTTGGTTCCCAGAGAAGTTCACAGACAACACTTAGGAAAAGTTCAGAGATTACTGAGTTTGCTGCTTAGATTTTTTTTTTTTTTTCCCTTTAGTGATACTTTCATTTTTTTGTGTATGATAAAAGATTGAAGAATACTTCAGGCTTTTTCCCTTCCTCTCAGGTTTAAGCCAATACTCTTGCCTGTTCTCAGGTTACGTTTTTTCTTTCAGTATTATAATGTTCTGTCTGTTAAAAGAATAAAATAAATTGCTGTACTGACTACTTCTTTTCCTCAAAAGAAACTGACTTTACTTGGCTTTAAGGAATGTGAATTTTTTATTTTTTATTTTTATTTTTTTTACATGAGCCAGTTCTGTTTTAAAAGTGCTCGTATTTCTAATAAGGAGTTGGCAGGAGCAGTAGATGATTGTACCCAAGGGTTCCCAGTTGCTCAGCAGGTTGAGGCTGCTTGCCTGTCCCCAGGCAATAACATGTGTATGTGCTGTGCATGTGCAGCTGACTGTAGATATATGCACATCTAAAGTGTCTTTAAGAGATAAGCAGAAACAGTGTGAATGATGCAAAAATCCATGTTATTTCTTGCAGGGTAACAAGGCTTAAAGTTTGTAAGCAGAACATGGCTATACCCAAAGTCATTTTGCACACGTACTCACATTCACAGATGTCTTTTGCCTCTACCATAGTTGAAGTCTTTCTTGTACCTGTACCAGACCCACAGCTTTTTAGTTAATTTCCACTAGGAACTTGGGTCTTTACAGACTCTGGTTTCTTCCCATTCACATGTCTGCTGACAAGCAGAGCACCTACTTGCAGGAGAAGTATTCAAGAATAGAGTTTATTTAGTAGAGAGAAGGGAATTTGAGGGGTTAACCTGTGACTAGGAACTCTAATCTCTCTCTCTCTCTCTCTCCTCCATGGTTCTTCCTCCATTCACTTGGCTTCATTCTACCATTGATCTTCCCCCAAAATGTTGCATTATAAGTTTTACGCATCTCCCCATCCCTGTTGTGTCCTTTGCTTTTGATCTTTCCCATGATGCCTGTATGTTCAATGAATATAAAGATGTTATAATTATGAAAAAAACAAGAGAGTTTGACTAAGCAGGTTATAATAACAAAAAGAATAGATAGAAAGCTTACCCACATCCTGGGCTTGCTGTAAAACTCCAGAGGAGGGATCTCCAGAAGAGATCTTTCCCCTCTGGTAGTCAGCTCTTAAATGGGTCTAGGAGAGGTGGATTGCCTTCACCTGTGCTTCTCTGGCTGACTCATTGCTCGCCTCAGGTGATCAATCAGAGGTTCAGGCCCCGATTCAGCAGTTCCCATTCACTGCCCATTCAGGTAAGAGTAACAAAGACACTGTATCAGGTTCAGTAGTTTGCTTGATACAAGTCTGCAGTTGTTACCTTCAGCACAGTACTATCAATGCATTGTTTACTCTCTCCTGTTCCTTTCCCTTGTCTTGCTAGCTGACCTTTAAGGCTGAAAGCTGTCTTTGCGTTCCCTCACTTAAAAGAACAGAGGACTATAGCACTTTCTCTCTTTCTTTTCATCATTCTTAGCCTTATCTATGGTCATGGAACAGGCAACTTAGAACTGTTAATGAAGTATACTTTGGGAGAGTTCACAGGTGTAAGCAAACTTGTTTTTGCTGAGCCTTCTCTCATTTTTTTTCCAGTTCACTTGTGCTGTAGCAGATATCTTAAACCAGTGTCTTTTTTGGAAATAATGATTATATGCTGGTAGCTTCGCACAGCCCTGATAATGTGGTAAGGTATTTATAGTTTAACAAAGCCCTTCCAATCACACAATTCAGGAAGAATAGCTGCAAATTCACAAGAACCCTGAGTAGTCTCAGCTTGGGCTGCAAGGAGTTCTTTTCCTTTTTCTTTTGATTTTGCATAAGCTGCTTATGAATTTTCTCTAGGTTCTGGAATGGTAAGGTAGAGGGGATTTTGTCTCCCTCAGTCCTTTGAGGGAGAAGATTCCCATAGATTATTTCTGACAAAGAAGGGCCAGGATACTTGCAATGCTTATTCACTTACTACTAAAATGAACTGCGAGTGGGCCTCATTTTCCTTACATAAAGTATTTGTTAATTAGGCATGTTTGCATAATAGTCCTGTTTTCCCGTAGAAGGGTTGTACTCTCTTCCCAGCAAAAGCAGAACATAGTAAGCCATTCTCCAGTAAGAACTGACCACTAGATGAATGCTACAGTGGTTGTAGAGCACATTTTTTCATACTGTCTTTTAAACTGTGTTCTTCAATCTTGATTAAGGCTGTTTTATTTTACAAATTGGAGTTTGTTTGTACTTGTGTATTACCCTCCTATACACACCTTTTTTCTGATTGTGAAAGCTGAGTGTTAAGTTAGTGAGTGTCCTTTAGAGAGAAGCAGGTAGATAATCTTTTGCAAATATTAGTTCCAGTACTTCTAAAAGTCCATCGTGATTTTGTATTTGCTGATGAGCTGTGGCACCCTAATTCTCATAGCCACAGATATTTTTTCATATACTTTTACCATGTGAGAAAGGTATTCATTAAAAATTGACTATTTAAGCACAAATAACATGTATATTAATATTCATCAAGACACTACAGGTGGATTGCATAAGCATCATTTGTTCCGTTTTCTATCTCTCTAAAAAAGCAAACATTTAATACTTGAACAGGGACAGATCCTCCCGTGATAAGATATCACAGAGCTGCTTGGAGAGTTTATAAAGGCTGTAAGGCATCTACCTTTTCATCTGCATTCCCTGCTCCCAAAGCTGTATTACTTGCATTCCTCAGGGAACTGATAAGATCTGCAATTTCCACATTCTAAGCCTTCAGAGTGAATCATTAAAATTGCAAGTATTTCCAGCCACCTCTACCACACTGGCCCATTGCAGAATGCTTTCTGCTGTCTGGGGAGCTTTACCACAGTTAACCAAGCAAATTACAGATCTGGTCTGCAAGTTGACACAGCTGTTGAATCTTTCCTCCTCAGCACCTCACAAGGAGGGATTCTTGTGAATTAATTCCCTGGACATTGTATGGTAGGAAAGTATCTTACTTCCTAGCTGATCATCCTCCTACTGTGTACCCCCCTTTCAGTGGAGGGGAAAAGATGGCAAGGAAATGTTATTTTGACAGTTTGATTTTGTAGCAGTTCACTGGTTAAATTTAGAACAGAAACAGTATTGATTAAAACATAGTCCATGCTGCTCTGGGAGTTAGTCTAGCCCTGCAGTGGAAGGACAGATTGGAACATTTGCACTAGAGCAACCTTCTTCTCTTTTCCTCCCCCCGCTCCACCACTCACTGCCCCCAACAAAGCAGCTGTGTCTGCCATTTCTTGGCATTTGAATCATCTTATAAAAGGGGTCTGTTTATGGGACACGATCTTCAAGCTGATTCTTGCCAGATAGCCATTTGTTTCTTTAATGCATATGCTTTTTTCAGCAATGTCTAGGAGAGGTTCCCAGTTCCTTAAATATTTTTTTCTTCTCTTGGGTCAAGGACATTACCCAAATCTTCTTGGTGACACAAGCGTTGTGTAGTGCTTGGGATGATGAGATACTGGGATCATCCTCTCCTACTATTTCTCACTGAATAGCAGGGATGAAGATTATTTGAAGAGCCAGTAAAAATTTTACATTTTTCGTACCTGCACTGTCTACATTACTTAAAGGGTTTTCAGAGTTCAGTATTTCAGCCAAGGGAAAGGAGAGTATATTTGAGAGAATAGTAAAGCAGAGCCAAAAGAAATTCTCTATAGGAAGCTGTAGTTGGACTTTGCTCATCCTATCCCCCCTTCTAGTGCTAATAGATTCTCTCCATAAATTTTGTACGTGGCCTTGAATCTCTAAGTTTAGAATGTCTTTTTGCAGTAAATATAAAGATTTATATTAATACATTCCAAGTGACATTTTCTTGCGCTTTTATTTTCTTAGCTATGGAGCAAAGCCATTTTACATCTCTTTTTCCTTTTATGACTTGGCAATATTCTGTGCACTCATGTCATAAAAAGCCCTGTGGCTTTGCTTACAAACCAGCTCTTTGGACATACTTACAGAGTGATCAGTCTCCTTCTTTTCATCAACATTTTATATCCACCACTTCAGGAGTACTCGGAACCCATCTGTATCCAGTTTGTGATGTCAGGTATTACAGAGTTACAAGATCTGATGAACTCCAGCACCCAGGAGATTCCTCCCCTCCTGGACCTTCACATAAGAGACCAGTGGATGATTTCTGGGTCCAGCCAGAAGTGAGGCTAAACTTGAATTGCAAATGAATGCAAACCCCATGAATGCATGCGCAGTACCAACATGTACGATGTAAACACTAACATGAGTAGAAGGACTGTACCTTTACAGGCACCCACAAACAGCATTCCCACGGAACAGGAAAACCACTGATCTGCTATTCACCAGGAAATTAGGCTTGAAATTTGCTGACATCTCATACACATCCTAATATGTGTGATGGACACACATACTCACGCAGTCATGGATCTGTCCAGTCTCTATCAGACCTTGAGTCCTTCCAGCATCTGTATGCAACCTTTGGTAGGTTTTTTTTCCCAATCTGTCCTCTGGGCAGAATTTTCAGCTTCTAAATCATGATTTTCTCCAATTCACAGGCTAGTTTGACTTGAATTTTATTTGATGAGCACACTTGACAACTGTTTAGGAACATTTGAGAAGACAGGATGGGCACAGCCCTGACCTACAGCCTGCTAATTGGTCAGCTCCTTTTATCCTCATTCATTCCTGTTCCCAGGGTTATTCCTCCCCTATCTACCTTGATCTTCATCCCCCCCCAACATGATCTTTCCCTATTCCCAAGGGGCTGCTTAGGACATTGTAATAATAAATTTTACTCAGTATTACAATTCCTGAGGTGTCCTATGAGAAGCTTATTCTTTTCTGTAAGGCCTGTTCTGGAAACCCTTGATGATATTTTCCTTCCTCTTACAAAGTTTCTGGTTGAATTTCTCCAAGGTCAGACCCAAATTGTTCACATCCACCCCATCCATCATTGTCCCAGGAGTTCTAATCTTTGTTACTCTCATCTGCAGTTTCTTATTCTGTGTATTTGTGTATGTTATTTATTACCACTTCTGTTCCTTTTTTTTTTTTTTTTAAATGTTGGATAGCCCATTACCAAATATTCTTAGTGTTCCCTGTTTGCTTTCAGCTGTAAAACCAAAATGTGGTGTTTGTAGTGATTTTTTCCCCCCAACATTCCAAGTAGTCACAACACTATTTAATGATTTTTAACAGAATAAAGATTTCTGAAAGTAGCTAGCTGTTAAGAGCTAACTTACACATTAAAATTTGTATTTTCCCTTAACTGTTTACAGGGTTGGGAAAGGTATGTTTGATATATTCTAAGTTTTTGTGATTTTTTAAAATTGTACATTTTAATAATGAGAGTGATTCATATTCTTATATTTTCTTCTGTTTCTTTTGGCCCATAATTGTCCTTACTAGTTTGTTATTACTTCCCAAGGAAAATTAAAATGATATTTTCTGGGTATCTATTTTGTGGCTGCTGCATTCTGCTTTTCCCTAGTGGCTCAGTGTTGCAGTAGAGGGGAGGCTTTGGAGCAATGCTTGTCTATTGTAGGAGGAAAAGTTTTATTTAAGGCCATCTGTACAGAAACAGAAGAGTTCATAAAAATACACACTTCATAATGGAGTGGGCTGCAGTAGAGATCAAGGCCAACTTTGAACTGAATGACAGTCCCATGAATTAGAACTATTTTGTTGCTCAGATTTCAGTCCAGTTTCTTGTTGCTTTGTCACCCATCTTCTATCTCTTACTTTTTCCTTCCACTGTGTATTTCTTGGTCTTAAACTAGAATGCAAATCCTTCAGGGTGGCAACCTCTTATTGCCCATATCATTTTTGAAAGTATAGACATCATTCTTTCTTCTGGCTAAGGAGTGCATTGTTCTGTAATATAGCCAATAGGAGAAAAAGAAAACCACTAAGCTTTTGAACTGCAGTTTGGCTCTTGACCTAGTTCAAGTGGCATACTGGTATTAAAGTGGGTTTAAGATAGTGCTTACCTTTGCATTTGTCAATGAGAGTTGGCTGCTGCTCAGGTAGGCATGCTGGGGAACACCCAGCCCAGGCAGGGCAAGACCAGCATTCTGTGCTGTAGCACCTGAATGCAGCAGGCAGAGGGAGATGTTGGTAACAGGATCCATCAATAATTTTAGTTAAGGCAGTGTGAACCATGTCTGGTGCCATCCAGGTAGTCTGGTTAGGAACAGCAGCAGATGGGGCTGAAGTCACTGCTGTAACAGAGGTTCAACATCTATCCAAGAGATGAGACCAGAAATAGAACTGAAGATAGCTAGAACTACAGCTTGGGAAGAGAAAAAGGTCCTAGGCTGAGCTTAAATTAAATAGGTCTCTGGTCAGTGGGTGTGAGTGGGCCTCCGGGTGAGACCACTTGGGGCAATTAATGCCTCACAGCTCTCTCTCTCTCTTAGAGGTAAAACTGAGGAAGCATCAGCATTGCCAGCATTTTCATGAGAGGATGTATGCATAAAGGGATCAAAGCCTAAATGATTAGGTACTCTCTTGTGTTCTTTGTAGCTTCTTTGGTTTAAGGTACTTGGTTCTGCTGTGGGACAGGCTTAAAAGGCTGGTATCTGTTACAGAAATTGTTTAGATTTGGGTGTCAGTGGTTCTGAAATTTAAGTGTTAAGGCAGTCACAAAATAAATGTGTAGTATAAGGATTAGATAATGAATGACTGTGAGTTTTGTTGTTGTTTCAAGTGGATTGTGATTAAGTGAGAGGAGCGTGCTATCCTTTTTTTTCTTGCTTTTTTTTTGACCCTGATGAACCATCACACTGCACAGATAACTCCATCTGGGCTCTACATGAATACATAAAGTTTAATAAGGAGACAGGATGGACTGTGAGAGTGGTTAAGCATGGGTTTTAGCCAGGCAAATGAATTGACTGACTTATGACTTGACTACTTAAACATAATAGGTCGCTTTTGTGTCCATCTTTTTCCATATTCCTGTGTTTGTTCTGCCTAATCCACCTTGAACCCATCCTCTGTCTGCCTTTGGCCTTTTTCTTGGACAGTGTTCTGTATCATCTCCCAGATGTCTCATCAAGTGGATGCATCCCAGAATAAGTCCGTTTCACACAACAGTCCCCCTTACTTTGTATTATTTCTTCTGCTGAATTCCCTTACTGGGTGGGTTTTGTATAGTCAATGAATGTAAAGATGTTATAATTATTAAACAAACAAGAGAGTTTGGCAAAGCAGATTACAATAACAAAAAGAGAGTAGAAGGCTTACCCCCATCCTGGGTTCGCTGTAAAACTCCAGAGAAGGGATCTCCAGAAGAGATCCTTCCTGCTGGCAGTCAGCTCTTAAATGGGTCTAGGAGAGGTGGAGCCAGGTTCTCATACAGCACTAAAGATGATGGCTGTAATTATTCACCTATGATGGTTTTAGTGGTAGTTGATTTGGACAGATGAGACTCTGGGCACACCTCCCCCTTTTCATCTCAATCTTGTTCCTCTGAGTCCTGCCTGCCAACTTCGAATAGCCATTAGTCAGACATTTTGCAGCCTGTCTATTGCCTTTTTTTAATTTAAATGGCCGACTTGTCAAGTGTTTAAATATAATATAAAAAAAGCAACAACTATTTCAAAGATTGATCATGGATAACATTTACATAGGAGGTGATAGTGCAGTAAAGTTCAAGTTCTAAAAGATACATTAAAGAAAACATGAAATAGTCTGCTTAACCTTCAGTACATTCTGCAGTGATCCAGAACTTGTTTTTTATTGTTTGTTAAATAAATGAGATTTTTGTAGATATTTTACAAATGACAAATACAAATGATATGTTCTTTGTCATTAATGTAATGAAGAGCTTATAGTCACTCTGATGGCAATAAATTATCTTTTATGTCTCTTACAAAAGACAGGCGGGGGAATTCCTGCAATTAAGTAGGATTAATATTTTATGCTACTCTCCATCTAATCTTCAATTTCTTTTTTCCAGCTGCTGGTTCAGTTTGTTCAGAATACTTCTATTCCACTAGCTCAAGGGCTGGTGGAATCAGAGCCAAAAGACATCACCTGTCTTTCTCTCCTTCCTGTTACTGAGACCTCAGAATGCAACAGACTCATGTTACCAGGTAAAATCTATGCAGTGGATCTTTGTGAGCATGCTGTTTATAAAGCTGTCTTAAATACTTCTCTGTGGTGCATCATCCCTGCCTCTTGCAGATAATGCATTCCAGTGATGGAGGAACAAGTTCAGAAGAATGACTGAAATTTTTCTCATCTAACAGTGAAGTCAGACTAGTCAGAAATATCCTTTCTTCCCAGTCTCTCTCAAGTTTTTTGTTTGTTTTTGTTTTTGTTTTTGTTTTTTTCCTAGAAAAATAACTTTTAAGTATCTTTTCATCATAGTATTTTTATACTTTTTGTTTTCTATTTTATTTTCCTCACCAGATGATGAAAGAGATCTCACTTCTCCAAGTCACACTAGTTCTTCCAAAGATGTTTCTTCATCTGCTGTGTTGAGGAGCCTCCAGGTAAATGTGGGCCCTGATGGAGAGGAAACAAGAGTACAGAGTGTACAGAAACCACCTGAACTTCTGTCATCTCCAGAGACTTCCAGTTTATTGCAAGACCTACAGCCCAGTGACAGCACTTCATTTATTCTTCTCAACCTAACTAGAGCAGGTAATTCTCCTGTTTACCATCTGGCTGGGTATGTCTCAGACAACAGAATGCAGGAGATGCATAGTACATCTCTGCCCCTGCCGCTTACGAAAGGGAAACGTCACAAAATTTTCTGGACGTTGTTGGATATTCCAGCAGTATTTAATTATCAACAGCTTCCTACAGTACAGAGAGTGAAGATGTTTTCATTGCAGCAATTACACCTATGCAATGAATGCTAGCTTCTGGGAAGGAAAATAAATTTCCTTCTTCCATTTATTACATTATCCATCTGCTTGATGAAGTTGTCTTCTTTTCTAGGGCTGGGCTCTCCAGCAGAGCACTTGGTGTTTGTTCAAGATGAAGTAGAAGATTCTGGGAATGACTTTCTCTCTCATGATAGCACAGACAGCAGTACTCCGTGGTTCCTGCGAGTGCAAGAATTGGCCCATGACAGTTTAATTGCTGCAACTCGAGCACAGCTCGCTAAGAATGCCAAAGCAAGCAATAATGGTAGGATGTCTCCTGATTGTGTCTTAGAGGTTGAATGTTCCACACAAGACTCCTAGTTTCATATTGTTTACTCCTCTCTCTTTCACTCTTTCTCACTTTTAAGCTATTCTGTGTGTCCTCAAATTAGCAGTAACAGAGTTACACAGAACAATCATGAAATTTTTCTGTAATATAAATAGGCTCCTCAGTTTTTCTCAGAGAATGAACTTCAGTGAAGCCAGCAGTGCCATTGCAGTCCCTGTGTTCTGTGGTACATGCAAAAAGTATCATTCTGACTACAGCTGTTTTTCTTTTAACCTTCATTTTCACTTTCAGATGTATTTTTAATGCATATCATAACTTATCCTTTTTTCTTTCCAGCTACTCTAGGTTTTGAGATGATCTATCTGAGGAGTACATGATTGTATTTAGACATATTTTTGTGACAATTATTTCAATTAATAATTGCAAAGAAATGCAGCATCCCTTTTTAGCTAGAGTGTTTTTAAAAATATTACTCTGACTGCTACTTAAAATTGGATGGTTGTTGTTGGTATAAAGACTGTTTTTACAGTTTTTGGTGCATTGGTTTTCTATCCTTCTTGTGATAAGGCTCATCTGGTAGCAGGTTGTATGATACAAACAGTTTGCTGGCAGTAGTCTATGGTCCTGGAGAGGATTGTGAATCTGTGTCAGATCCTTCTTATGGGTTGGGTAGCAGCACGTAGGACATAGTAAACAATTAGTAGCCTGCCACATCTCTGCTTTACAGTCCTGTATCATGTTTTATGCTGTTTTTATCTATTAGATTTGATGCGTTTTAGTAATCTGCATCTTTTTAAGATTTTGATGGGCTTTTTATTCCAGGTGAAAATGTTCATCTTTGCTCAGGAGATGGGCAGCCGAAAGACTCAAGCCCCATTCCTCACTTATCCCGTATGGAAAGGAAGTTGAAATGCACAGTTGAAGGCTGCGATCGGACATTTGTGTGGCCAGCTCACTTCAAATATCATCTGAAAACACATCGGTGAGCAGAATAAAGTCACACGTTGTCATGACTTTGAAAAGAGATGCTCTGTAGTTGGGAAAGCATTACCTTTTGATGTCAGCAAGCTGTGGAAACCTGGTAAACCTTAGAAATAGTGGGCCTGCCGCTTGCTTCATATGGTCAGTTATGTTGAAACATTTTGGTTAGACAGGTTATTTTTGAAGTTTCTTATTAGTGTTGGATTTAGAATATTTCTGTTTCAGCATGTCTTCAATAAAGATGTTTTTTATTTTTATTTCAACAACCTGAAAAAGTTGAGTGTTGATGAAGAATACATTGAAGAAGATGGTAATGAAACAGCTTTTTTTATTTTATTGCTTTGCAGGAATGATCGTTCCTTCACCTGCCCAGCAGAAGGCTGTGGAAAAAGCTTTTATGTCTTGCAGAGGCTGAAGGTGCACATGAGAACTCACAATGGTGAAAAACCCTTTGTTTGTACAGAGCTGGGTTGTGGGAAACAATTCACAACAGCTGGAAATCTGAAGAACCACCTACGAATTCACACCGGTGTGTTTTAGACTTCATCTATTTGTGGTCTGAAGAAGTGGGGTCTTAAGTGAGGAATAAAGCACTGCCTCCTCCATCATCAAACTCTTGAAAATATTATGCTTGTGTATCTCTGGCCTTCTTTAATGTCCCTTTTCAAATGAATAATAAGTGAACACCTCTGCTGTAATTATTTTCATAAAGAAGCTATTTTAAATTCCTGAAAAGCACAATAGCTTAGGTGTTTCTTCAGTGTGAGTCCTGGTAGACAGTTGTAGCTATACTGACACTTGGCTCAATCTGCCTACCTTATGCTGCGTGTAGAATGACTGTGTGTGAGAGATTTAGGGAAATGAGTACAGTGGGATGAGTATCAAAAATCAGCAAAATCTCACAGAAAAAGGCATTAGTTGAAGAAAGCATTTTGGCATGCAAACTGCTCTATTTGTAGTAATGCTAATTCGGGATGTCGCTATATATTGGATCCTATGTACTCTTAACTAATGCACGATCTTTTATATTAAATAAAAGAAGAACCTTTATTTCACAGTGCTGTATTTTATACATGGTTTGTTTATGCTGCTTCATGTGCAGAATTCTGCCTTGTCAGTATTTTTAGAAGCTTTGCCAGCCAAAGTCTTGACAATGTATAGAGTATACAATGTATATTGTAAATGCTTTACAAGCATTTACCCTAGAAAGGCGTTTGAAGAGCTGCAGAAGTTCCTTCTGAAACGATCAGCTGTTTTAATCTAAGTTAGCAAAATTGTTAGTGAATATTTTGGAAGCTTTGCTTGTTTGTTTTTTAAGCCTCATGGTTAATGCATCACTGAAACAAATGGCCCAATCCAAGCCTCCCAGAAAGTTTTTGGAGATTCCCTGTTGGCCTGAGAAGGTAGCGCTGCATTACAGCTGGTTAACATTTCAAAATAAACTTGAAAACTGGGAGAGCACAGCAGCCTCTCTTGTAAAATGAAATTCCCAATTATGTGGGCTGCTGGCAGCTGTATGTGCTTTCTGCCTTAAACACTACTTTCTGCTGGGTACTTTGTAAAACGCACAGGGGAAAAAGTTGCTGTTTTAAAGGCATTTGCAGTCTGACTAGCAAACATGGTTTGGGGGCAGATGTTAGGATGTAGTTAAAAGTGATATATGCCAAAAATAAAATTTTGAACATACAGTAACCATAGTTTGTACAGGTGGGGGTTTTTGTGTGCGTGTGTTTAAAGCTCCCAGCCAAAGCTTAAACAATATAAATGGCCCAGGTTACTCATGCTCGATCTTCTACAATAGTGTTCTGCAGTCAGCAGAGTAGTAGCTTCTGGAAGAGTAAAAGATGTCTTTCTAAAATGCGTTTTGATAACGTGATTAAGAGCTTGATGAGATCTAAGTTATAAACTGCAGATATACAAATGCATCTAAGGTTTCTTATAGATGGAATTTTATGCTGTTGTTTTTGTCAGTGGTAGTTTTTCTTTCTTTCTTTCCAAGCGTTAAATAGTTATAAAAAGAGAGAATTTACAAATAGTGTTTGGGAATCTGGTACTTGTTTCAGTTCTGTAACACCAACTGATCTGTTAAATGCTACAGCTGATATGAAGCTGAGAAATGAACTGTAGAGAGAGGACTTTTAAAGGCAAAATCACAGTAGAAACAACTTAAAAAATAAGTTTGCGCTTGAAGAGCTACATACATGTTAGACAAAATAACTTCAAAATAACTGAAGTAGCTTGCTTAATCTATGAAGTTGTTATTCTGACACAGTAGCATAAAAAAAGGCTTGAAATTGTACTTTTAAGCATGGCATATTCAGATCTTTAGTGGGATGTTGCAGGCAACAGTTAGCTTTGATTTTATTTAAGGCATTAAAGAGGAGTTTAGAACAGATTAATTACATTACAGTGCACTAATACAGTCATCTCCCAATTTATGATCATGTAGACAAATTCAACGTTAGCTCTGGAGGTATATACAAATAGCAACTTTCTGTCTATGAGAACAAATTGTGCCTTGAATTGCTGTTCTTTTGTGAATAAATATAAATGACTGACACATCTCTGTCAGGTTTTTGCCAAGGTCATCCTGATCTGAAATAAAGTGTAGAATTTGATATGAAGGAAAATACAGCTAATAGCATTTTTGGCACTGAGAGGCAGAAAGGCATAGGATCCTGGGAGTTGCTCAAGCATGAAGATAGTTCTTAAGACCTGCATATAAATGCTGCATCATTCCAGACCCTGTTTTATTACTCTTTTGGTATTTATTCACTTGGAAGATCTCTTTAGAAACAGAGCATCCTTTCTTATCTGTCAGTTAATGATGACCTAAGAATATTTAAGACGAGAATTTGAATGTTTCCTCTTGAAAGTTGATAATGAGAATGCTTTAGAAGATTTAGGAAGCATGTGTGTTATTTCTATTGACTTTGGTTACATGTATGCCCTTAAATGAGAATGAGGTAGAGATCTTTAGGCAGTTCTCAGTGATTTGGACAATCAAATCAAGTTGTGAACCCAAACTATAAAAAGCTTACTTTTCCTTTCCAGGGGAAAAACCCTTTCTGTGTGAAGCACAGGGATGTGGTCGTTCCTTTGCTGAGTACTCCAGCCTTCGAAAACATTTAGTTGTCCACTCAGGTAAGAGGCTTCATTTGATATGCTGTGATTTAACTGAGAAAAGAACTTTATTATCAGAGTTTTATTTGACTTCCTGAAGAAAAATGTTCTGTTTTCTACAGAATTTTTGGCTGTGCTGTTTGACAGTTTTCTTTGTGGTACCTGTGGCCTGCACAGTTTATTTTATTTTATTTTTTCTAAATGATATGTTTCTAAATTCGAACTACATTTTTAAAATCTATTTTTTAAAGTTTTTAAGATGTCATGAAGTTGAATATCTCTTTCATAGCTGCCATTTTCTTATTTTAAAAAGAGAATCTAGCATAGCTTTACATTAATCAAAACCATTCAGTCTCTCATGATTGAATTTCTGCCATAGGTAGAGGATTTTTATTTTTTTTTTGGTAATACCACATACTTGTGATCTAATGCTACAAAACATTAGATGGACATTTTGTGCGTATTTCAAAGCTTCTGCTTTCTGTTTTGATTGATCTATCTTAAATATCTTCAGCACAATATAAATATGGCTTGTTTGAAGAAGGGATTATCTTAGTTCTCCATGCTTTTTATAACGTCTGTCTTCCTGGTTTGTAGCTACTGAGCTCTCTCTTATTGATATCATACTTGGTTGTAGATGGGAGGAATGATAGACTCCTTTGTCTGTCCTCTGTGGAAATCCTTTTACAGTGACACTATCACTCAGTATCTACTCAGTCATGTTAACCAGATGCTGTACTTCTATTGTCTGATCAGAAGCTCACCTCTGATTTCTTGCTTTCGGTCAGTTTGTACTCTGGCTTATGAGATACTGAGTAAGAGATTTCAAATAACTCTCCTCCTATATATCAGACTTTATTTTACTCTTCAGAACTGAGTTTTCCAACAGCTGGCAACGTTGGTGTCTAAAACTCATGTTCTGGAAGCTTACTGCTCTATAGGAAACTATTTCTCACTTTTTTTTTTCCACTGATATTTAGCACAAAGGGTATCAACAGCCATTTAAAAACAGTGCTATTTGACAGCTTGTTTAATGAGATCTTTATTCCCGATTTGTTAATTCATAGGATACTTTTTCCCCCTTTTTCTCCCAGGAGTGAAGCCCCATCAGTGCCAAATTTGTGGGAAGACATTTTCCCAGAGTGGTAGCAGAAATGTGCATATGAGGAAACATCACTCCCGAATTGGAACAGGTGTCAGCAGAGAGCAGGAACAACCAGGTAAAGAGGGGAAAAGTGCACAAATGAAGTGGGTGGTCAAAGGGAAGGGGAGAGACCACGAGACAGTAAGGAATAGAAGACTGTTCCTCTTGGTGTTGAGAATGGATTGCTGACTCTCTCCTTTTCTAGGATAGAAGACAAAGTTATTTCTGTATTGTGGTTGAGGTGGATTGTTTTATTTTAAAAATTAAGATGAATCTTTTTTTTTTTTTTTTTTACATTGAAGTTGTTCCATCTGTTATATATATTTTTTGCTATAAGAAGCCTTGTGTAAATTATTTCAAGAAAAAGGCAAACCTGCCTGAGATCCTGACATACTAAGGTTCAAAACAAAACAGAAAAATATAGGAGTTACCATCCATTGGAGATCCAGGTGCTCAGAGTGGTAACTGATAAACCTGATAAAGCAGGTGACTAATGAAGAAGTCTGTACAAATTGGAGGAGGCGAGGGATGTGTCATATGCTGTGGTATCATTACATGATTTTGTTTTACCCCTTTTTTTCCACAACAGAGTCGTTGATGGGCAGTAGTTTGCTGGAAGAATCTACAGTGCATAGTAAGAATCTCATCTCTGTGAACTCTCAGCCCAGCCTTGGTGTGGAGTCTCTACATCTGCCAGATACTGAGTCTATTATTGGAGTAGAGGAGGGTGAGACCGGCTGCTCTTTCTTCCGCCCTCTTATATGTAGTGACTGAAGTGGGATTGATTGCTCCTCCTAGAGACTCACCATGTTGCAGTGGGATGAGTAAGCGTTGCTTTAACTGTGCACAGAGCGAGTTGGGTAGATGGCAAACAAATGATAATGCTGGAGCTGGAGAAGACATACTGGACCAAGTTTCTCCCTACAGAGCTCGAAATATGGTCTACTGCTTACATGTCATTTAGCCCATGTCGTGGAACACCATTTCAAAACTGTTCATGCAGTCCATTCTCCTAAAGCACTTGTTATACTGGAGCACTTAGAAGTTCCAGTTAAGGACCAGGATCTCATTGTGTTGGGCACTGTACTGAATGTGCAAACATTCAGTATCTTGAGCAACAGACCTTTCATACTTTACCTTCAGAGACTATATTCTAATACATCTCACTGTCAGGAGCTGACTTAATACCTGAAATAAATGTACGACTTGGTATCATTTAATTACAACTGCTGTGTTCTTTTCCAGTTGCTTCTTTCCTGAAATTTTCTTTGATATATTAACCTCTATAAATTACTCTACCATGTAGATGTTTTGAATTTTTGTTAAGATAAAGTCATTTTTTTCATTCATTCTGTTCTTCATATGCTGTGATTCTGTGATTCAGAATTAGCATTATTAAGGAAGCAGAATTTTGCTAAGATACTCTGCCTTTGTTATGGCTCCTGTGTGAAGAAGATGAATTTATATTGCTCCCCAGCTAATGTAAATGTAGTGCTGCTGTTGGTAAAGGTATTTACAATTTGGTAAAGATATTACAATTTCAGTCTAGGGGACAGCACTCAGCAGATGCAATGTGTAGAATGCTGAACTGAAAAGAAGAGGAAAAAAAATAAAACCAAAACCAAAACAAAAAAAGCCCCACAAGCCTGAGCTTAGGTTTGTTGGAGATTCTTTGCATCAGTAAAGACTGCTGAAACACAACATGTTGAGCTATGCCTCAGCATGAACTGATTTCTTTGAAAGTGTTACATAGTAACCCAAAACCCTGGGGCCCTAAATTCTAAGTTCTAATACTCTTTGTGATTTTCAATGCCACAAACTCAGTTTTATGTATCTATCTAATTGCTAGCTGTTACAGGTACTGTATTTTTATTTGGTGATGAGGAGGAATTGTTATGGAGAAATGGATTGAGCTAAAGAAGATAAAAGAAGACACAACTTCCATTTATGTGTGGAAAAGATCAATGAAGAAATTGGACAATGCAGGAACACTGATAGTCATTATAAAATCTTCCAATGTCAAAGTGTTCTGACATCACAGCTCTCAGAAAACAGGTGGTAAGGGTTTATATTTTTGAGATGCTTACTATCAAGTAAAGGAAGATGACTAATGTGTAATGACCAATGACTAACTATACCATTTAAGATGTCCCAGGCACTTGAGCATGACATATTGACAGGTAATACCTAATCTTGCTTCCACTGAAGTCCATCTTTGATATCACAGTAATAGTAGAATTAGAAAAATAGCAATCCAAAGTTCTGCATTGCTTAATTACAATCTTATTAATTTTGGTTGTTTTTCAGACCAAATAAATGACCTGAGTTGGTAAGAAATTGAAACTGAGTTTGAAATAATGGATTTATGTGAGAGATTTTAATATAGGAAGAGTATTGCTTTTTCCTAAAGACAGGGAGAAGTAAAGCTGGTAATGAGTGAATGAAGAGCTAACAGGCCAGAAAAGAACCTCCTCGTGAAAATTCTTCCAAGGTAGGTCAAGTATTGCTTTTTTTATGTAGAAACTTTGCTTAAAGTCAATTCTACCACATGTATCTACAGACTAATGTCTGGCACACCGAGAGAACTCTCCCCTTTCTGTGTGCTTCTCTGACATGGACATAAGCAGCTGACATTAGAAGATGAACTTCTTCAATCGTTCATATCTACTTTTATCCAGAGATAGTGCTTCAACCTTTTAAACTTTTTTGTTTTGTTTATTTGTTTGTTTTTAAAGAAAGGAAAGTGGCTCACATGAGAAACAATGAAGAAGGCTAAAAGAGGCTGTGGTGTTTGCAAATTCAGACAAAATGTGACCTAAACAACAGTTAGTCTTTTTCTCCTTTATTAAGTTTTTACATCTCACTTACCCCAGAACAATTACTGTCAGCCTGAAACAGAAAGTTCCTGAGGATTAATGTGGGGACACATTAAAAATCAAAAGATGATGGACGGATTCTTCTGCTAAATTTTATGTGGTCATTTCTTTTCCTTTCTGTTCTTCTTGAGGTTCTCCTTCCTGTACAGTACAAACTTCCTTTTCACTCTGAAGCTTGGACAATCTGCAGAAATAGTCATTATCTAATACTGCAAATATCTTGCAGTACTTACTTGCTGTTTACTCCACCAAATAAGAAATACATGTACTACCTAGCTGTCATAGAAATTAAGATGGATAAAATATGATGCTTAATTAAAGAGGAGTGGAGTTGATCTAATTTTACCTATATTACATGGTACAATCCAGAATTGCTTTATGAAAACTGAAAATATTTCCAGTCAAAGACATAAAATCTCTATTGCATTTTTACCTGTGAATGTCAGATTCTTCTTCCAGCAAGTCAGCAGCATCTTTCCCTTTTTTTCTTACAAATTCTTCACTTAGCCCAACCTGCTGGAGGGTGTTTCTGTAGCGACGCTCTGCTCCTTGACGAGCATCATGCTATCAAATTGAAACAGTAAGCATGTAGAACAGGGGCTTCTCTATTAGCCAGCTTATGTTGCTTTAAAGTTTGGGGCTGACACTGCTAATGAGAACAACAGTCCAGAATTTTTGTCTACCATAGAGTACAAAATTGAAATTGAATACAGGGAGAATGTTCTCAACATTTCTCAAAGTTGGAGCTCATCTTTTCCTGCATCTGTTTTGTTTTGTGTTTTTTTTTTTTTTACTTCCCTCTTCTGTTGTGTTTCTACAGCATACAGTGGCACACTTGTGTCTGAATCCTGAATGACACCCAGATTGAGAATATGTGCTAAAAGGGTTGTGAAAAATTCTGGAAGCATATTGGCCTACAATTTGTAAGCACTAACCACAAGGGACTTCAAAAGAACTTGTGAAATAGCTTCATATCAGCTTGTGTTCAAGAAGCTAAAAGCAAAGCACCCTGGTTTTTATATTCTCATTGCCTCCACACAAACTTCACAAATTAATGTAGTCTGAAATGAGGCTTTCCAGAGGTAGTGGGCAGTTTCTAAAGATTAAGGTCTTCTATATGGTAGGATAAAATTATAGTCTCCAAATGGGTTTGTTATCAATACTGATTAATTCTCACCAATGTGACAAACAGAAATGTTACCAAAATTTATCATACAAATGTGTTCTCTGTCTCCATTAATCACTCACCTGAACAGAAAGTTTGAGTCAAGAGGATATTTCTACTGAGAAAACTTAAATCAGTATATAGCTACTTATTCTCAATATGTCTCTAACCAGTTATCTGTCAGCTGTGCAAGGAGAAAGAACTGAAAGAGAAAACCCTGGGAAATGTATTTTATAGAAAGTATTTAACTACAGTCATCTGAGGTGTGGAGATTTCACTGTGTGATGGTGATATGTGCTCAACAGCCAGCCAAGCTTGCAGATGATAGAAGTGATTCTACCAGACAGGATGTTTTAAAAAATTAAAATTTCTGGACTGCAGACCATTGTATTCAGGTGTAGAATGGGCAGTCATATCATTTCTGGTGTGAAAAGGCCTTAATTTTGATCAGACCATATATTTTGATTGCAATATATACTAGGGGTTGGAAAGTTCTACAATCAAGAGGTAAGTACCAGTGTTTTTTAAGTCATGGAAAGGAATCTTCCTAACACTTGTTTAGCTGTGCCGTGTGTACACCAAAGACTGTACAAGCATTAGCACCTAACTGTGAATAACTTAAGACTAGATTTCTTAGTGCCTGTCCTAAATGAAAGACATCCTGTTATCCAGAGACACTTGGAACTTTGACCAGTTACCTTGGAGACCTGTTCAAAGAGGTATGGTCTGTTCTTGACTCGCAGCTGCATTTCTTCCAGCTCCTTTCTGTACTCCTTCGTTCTTTCTCTCATATTTTGCCTGAAATGAAAAATTTCCATGTCCAAAACAGGTTCCATTCTGACTGTAGCTGATAGGGAAAAAGGAATTCTCAGTAGCCATTTAGTCCTTTAAATAGCTCTGAGATTCCAAATGTGATTCCATGTGATGGCCAAAACACTGCTTTTGCTACAATGCTACACACCATTAGCAAGCTTTACTAATTAGAGTGTAAGCTGAGAATGGACATTAACATTTTTACAACACCTTGTCTTATGTGTTTTATGTACATTACCAAGGGAGACATTGAAGTTGTACAAATTAGTCTCTACCAATGTTAATGTAAAGAAAGCTATTATGTGTGGAAAGGAAAGCTTGTGAAGAAATCCATCTGAATCTGGAATGGGTATAGTAGCTAAAGGTTAACTCTAAGAAAACTCTTAGACTAAACTCCTCCTAAAGAATTACCTGATAATCCCCAGTTACCAAAGCAAACAGTTATTTCTATGCAGAATAGGATACTGACCGGTTCTGTTTCAACTTCTCCTTGTGTGTTTCATCCAGACTTTTATGTGGATCCAGGGCTTTTGCTCGACTGTTCACTGACTTACGAATAGCATGACATTTCTTTTTCTGTTTCTCTACCCAGCAAATTCCTTCTTTGTCTCCTTCCTTCTTGCTCTCTTGGGAGCATCTGTATAGAAGAAAGTAAGTAATAAGCTCACTTAAGAGTTCCAGACTGCATGGTGGTTGACAATTTCACTTTTTGCTGTTCTCCTTAGAAGATTACAAATTTTAGTGTATAGCTCCCAAACTGACTGAGGCAAGACAAGAATTAGTGAGAAAAGACCAGCCACAGAGAAACAATTAGGATAACTATTGTCGATGCGATGAGGGAGAACGTAACTTTCTCCATTTCAGTCACTAGGTGGTGTATGGTCTTGTAGACAAAGTTTTACTTACCTGATAGCAGATTCCCTTTTTCTTGTTGCATCTGTAATATGCACTGGAAGGGTATTGGAAGAGAGAGAGGAAAGTGCAGTCAAAGAATGACTTTTTTGCACAGAAACCTTGGAAAGTTGTTGAGAATCCTGAAAGAAATGGAACTTTATTCAGTGTGATTTTTCACAGCACAAAAGCTCCTCTGTTCTTTTGTCTAGTAATGAGAACAGTTGGAGGTATGTGGGCAATGCACTCATTCTTCTGTCTTCCATCATTAGGGATTTACATGGGGACGGGCTGAGAGATGAGCAGGAAGGAGACTTGCTTAGGAGTATGGAAGGGAAGCTGAGCCTTAGCTGCCATAGCTCATCTCTTTGTTCTTTGATTTGTCCTAGAATTCTGCAGTACTCCTGAGATAAATACCAAGGCCACAGGTCTCACTAAAGGACATAAACTATAACAAATAAATGCTATGTATTTAAGAACTTGCCATCAGGGAAATCAGGGAGAACAGTACCACAGAAATATCTAGTCATCTCACCTTTATCTTTTCATTAGCTTCTCTCTGCCTGCCACGGAGGTTGGAGGTTCGTAATTTGAATGGCTTAATTCGAGTTGCCTCTTTGATTTCTTGTCTTCTTACTGCTTCCCTCTGAAATGCCCAATAAAGTTCCTCAAAATCTGGTACTGTTGGATTAATCCTTGGCTTGAAGCTGAAGCTTCTGTCCTGCAAGAAGCCAAGTCTTTCCTGCTTAGTTTTAGTGGCAGTTCGGGACTGAGGATCCCTCCGACAGTTGCTAGTATCTATTGGAGCTACAGAGCTCTCCAGCAAATCCTTGGCTCTCATATGAATGCGGATTTCTCTGTAGAGTTCAGCTTCTAATGAATTAAAAACAGCAATGAGAAGAATACAAGTGATGTAAAAGGCTGCAAAATTGCCACTGCACGCTGTAATTATTTTTTTTTTCTAGAATGGCAACTACTCATATAAGTGCAAACAGGTATCGTGTATCTCTTTCCCCACTTTCCACCCCTTCTCTGCCTCCAAGTTGAAAAAAATCAAAGGAGCACAAAGAACCATGGTTGTGTCTCACTCTCAGGCACTATGACAGATCTCTTTCTGTCATCACAGTAAGATATTGAACAGGCCTTTTCCTATTACTGTTCTTAGGGTTCCAGGTCAAGGTTCTATATTTTGTATTGGACATGGTGTCATAAAGCTGACTGTGTGATCCAAACAGGTTTTTCAGATGTACTTGTAATGGATGATGGCTTTTCTATCTAATATGCAGCAGTGTCTGTCTATGCTGAAAAAGATTTTAAGTAAGGAAGGTTTGGGTATAACATCAAACGATGTCCTTTTATGTGCAACACTAAATATTAATGAAAATGTAGACAAAATAAGAAATGTTTTGAGTGTGTTTATATGTTTGCACTGATTGAGATATGAAATGCTCATTCCCCCTTCCTCCTCATGAAACAGGCAGAAACAGAAAATGGTTTATCCTTTGCTCTCTTTTTACATTTCCAATCTACTTAATTTAGTACACTATAACATATGTTTTTCTGATGAAAACTGAGCTGGTGTTGTACTCAAGAAGGAATTGATGGCAAGTAGTTTAAAAAAAAAAAGAGAGAGAAAAGCAATGATAACTGTTACAGGGTGGGGTTTGGAACCCTCAGGATCTTTAAAGTCCATTCCAATATAAGCTGTTCTATCTGGTTTAGCCCCTGTCATCTGTACTGTTCCCTTTTAACTTGCAACTGTGACGGCTTAAGCCATCTGAAAAAAAGAGGATCAGGAAAACTCCCTTGACTGTCTCTCCCTCTAAAATGGTCCAAGCACCTTCCTCACTTGTTTCAGGAGTGTGACTGAAAGGTATCAGAAAACACTAGACAAGGGCAGGAGACGCTGAACTACGGCGCTATTGCATAGAACTGGACTAATTACCTGATTTGGGCTCAGGGAATATTTTTCTCCTAGGAAATAGTTCTGTGCAACTCAGATGACTTGGGTGGGAATGAAAATATCAATTCCAAGATACTGCCTGAACCACAGACACTTTTAGTTTTCATACTTCTACCACACTTCATGCAAGTGCCTTCAGGCTAACCAAAGGAATTCACTTTAAGGAAGGATTCCTAAATATCATGATATGCTGCAAAAGAAACGTAGAAATTTGAACAGCTCAGTGTATCCATTGGTTTTTGGGAGTGGCGTAGAACTGCCACTGCTGACTCTAGTACAAGACTATAAAATTTGGGATTCCCTATTCTAAGAGTCTCTAGATGAAATGTAATGATCGGTAGTATAGAGGAGACTAGACAATATCAGAGGATGTAATGATGTTGGTTTTATACTCCAAGTGATTTAATGGAGGCCATGATTCTACCTCCTAGCACTGAGACAGCAAGGGACAGTCAGGGAGGTGTTTGGTTTTTTTGCAGGAAGAGCCCAAGCACTTTACCTTTGAGTTTATCTCCAAGGAGTGTGTCATTAGTTGATCTAGGAACTTTTCTATTTACTTTCTTCAGTTTGGAGCTGTCATTTGGGGTTGCTGCTGCTAGGAACTTTTGTCTGATAGCTTCTTTCTTTTTCTCCTCCTTTTCCAGGAAACTGAAGGGTCTCTGAGTGGAAAGTAGCAGCTCCTTTCTTTTCTGTGTTGCTATTTGCCTGCGAACCTCATTCTGTTCCATTATTTCATGATAAAGGGGCAGAAACACGTGGGCAGGTACAGGCTGTGCCCGGAACTGTTTCTGACATTCAGCTTCATCCTGGCTTTGCCTTCTGTCTCTCAGTTTGTCTAGTTCAAGAAACATGTTTGACTTCATCAGCTGGGATTTTTTGCGAGCTTCTCGCAGTGTCATTTTGAAGGGCTGAGGGATAGTGATGGAAGGAATCCAGGGAGATGAAGCACTTTTTGGCCTCAAGCGGGGTTTAGGAAACAAGTGAGGTTTTTGTTGATCCCAGGTACTGTCCGAGGTGAGGTCAATCAAAGAACGGGACTGCCTTTTGTTACCAGATGTATGACTAAGACAAAGACATTATGAAGGGGAAATATGCAAATTATTAAAAATTAGAAACGAAAGAAGGGAGATCTGTTGATTAAGAGAAAGACACTGTACGCTGAGCTGGTAGTCAGAAGACAGGCTTAGGCCTCACTGTTCTCCGTCTCCAAGTTTTGCTTTGCTACCTAAGTTCATAAGCATAACTTTGCTTGTTTTCAATTTTCCATATACAAAATGCAGTTGTGACTATCTAGATTCCTAATGCAGCATTATGATGCTAGTAAGTTGTTGCTATGAAGGCCATAAGTTAAACAGAATGTTTTAGCTTCAAGAACATTCAACATAAGATACCAAATCGGGAAAGGCAATAAGTTGGGCACACAGATGCACAAACTCTAACAAACAGAAGATAGCAGTACCAAACACCAGAACTCCTAAGATAGAGATGGAAGCATGTCTGCAAGTTCAACTTTCAAGAGCTTCAGCTGGAAAGCTTGTAACTGTTAAGAAGAGAATGTAACTCATAATTAAACACAAACACAACTATCACGGGTTTCACAGAAACAGAAAACTTCTCAGAGAATGTTTGAAGATTGCATGTGGGACTGGCTAGAGCTATTGCGAGACACTTAAGGAAGGATCAAACGCAAGGAAGGATCAAGGTGGATCAGAGAGGACTAAGCACAGACAAACAGGGAGGCACTATGAAAGGGAAGTGGCCAATTGTGCGTAAACAGGTGGTTGCCAGGTGGTTGCTGCAGTTTGTCCTATCTTGTTCTTTATAAACTCTGCTTTTTATTTAAGAGGGTGTGATCTGCTAGTGAATTTCAAGCTGAACTAATCCCAGAGGACAGTGTTGGAAAATCAGGTGCAGGAGAGACCACAGTTCTGAAGATTGGATGCTGGCCAGTAAAACCCATGCACGTTATCTGTTAGCAAATTTCAATTGGCAAGCAGGAAGGGGATCAGCCATTTGTGCTGTTCATGCTTTATGTGAACACTATTTATGTGGGCCCCCGTTTGGGCCCGATCATCACACTGGTGAGCATTTTGGGCAGTGTGCTGGTACCACACGAACGTGGACAAGGTGCATGCCTGTGCTCATCGTGGGATCCACAGCGCCGTGCTACTGCTCGGAATTGGGGAGAAGCAGGAGGATTTCCCCAGGCGTCATCCAGTCCCGTGGATTTTGCTGTCCTTAAAGGGCGCCGTCCTACCTGAGCACCGCGCACAGCCTGGCCCGCAGCGCGGCCGCCTCCCGCGAGAGGTCTCCGAGATCCTCATCCTCCTGGGAGGCGCTGATGTCGCTCCCTAAAGCCGCCTGGCATAGCAGGCCCAGATCCAACAGAGACCGACGGCCTTCCATCCTGGGGCCGCTGGGCAGACAGCTAACGCCGGAGGGGCTCGGTTATCCTATGTCACCTGGGAAAAAATCAAGGAGAGCTGCGGGGGTGACGTCTTCCAGAGAGGGGAGGGAAGCAATCGCTACCCGCCGCTTCCCCCACCCTTCCCGGCTCAGACCAACCCCATCGAGCACGGACACCATCCTCACCTGCGGGCCGCCGCCGCCGACCCATCACCGCGGCCGTCTCCCGCCAATCAGTGAGGCCGATTGCGTTTTAGACCCGCCTCCTGGCCTAAGCAGCCAATCAAACTCTGAGGTGGGCAGATCCTCCAGCTCGCTCATTGGTGATCTGAAAAAACTGTTTTAGTCGCGCTCGCCCCTCGGGGAGAGGTACTGTTGTCATGGTTTCCTTGCGCGACTTCCGCCCGCTGGCTACGCTCGTGACGTCACTTCCGCAGCGATGGCGGCGGTGTGCGGCCGGGCCCTGCTGGCTCCGCTCGGCGGGCGGCTGCGGGCCTGCCCGCGGGCCTGTCCGCGGGCCCCGCTCCGCCCCCTCACCTCCGCCGCGCCGCTCTACGACGTGGTGGTGTCGGGCGGCGGCATGGTCGGCAGCGCTATGGCCGCCGCGCTCGGTAAGGCTGTGACCTTCTCCGCAAGTGGCCTGGTCCGGGCCGGGAGCGGGGACAGCGTGCAAAAAGGGGAAGTCCGTACAAAAAGAGAAAGCTTAATGCATGCTTTAACTGTACGGGCGTTATCGATCACAAAGGGTTGTTGTCATAAAGCTGAAAAGGTACTAGAGCTCAGCCGACTGCTCGCAGCCTGCCTTGTGCTGTTTTTCTGTGTAAGGTTTAGACTGTGCTCTGTCTAATCACAAAAACGCATAGGAGTTAGAGATGCAGAATCAAGAAACAGGCATCTGACAGGAGCGTTGTGGCAAAGTATTTTGCATTTGTTTGTTTAAGGACATGATATCCATTTCCACGACAAGAAAATTGCCTTGCTGGAAGCTGGGCCTAGGAAGGAATATTGCTTGCCAGAGAGCTACAGCAACAGGGTCAGCTCCATCTCTCCTGGATCAGCAACCCTCCTGAGCAGTACGTGTCGCTTCTATGCTTGGTGTTCTGAACTGCCTGGGATTAAATAAGTGGAATTGTTTGGCTTTGTGTCAGTATTTTAAATGTTGAGTAGCAGTGATTGGCTCAGGCATCTCTTGATAACAAGATTCCACATTCTAATGATGATGATCACATTCTGATTTTTTTTTTTTTTAATATTAATATGTGTGCTTATGTTTACATTGTGTGTTAGTGTGTGTGATGCTGAGCTGGCAAAAGGTCGCAAAGTGCTCTCTGTAGCACCTAGGATGCTTTGTTCAGAAAATACGTATAATTCTCCCATGTTTTGTGCTTGCAGTCTGGTAACTCACTTCTGATCAATTTTCATTTCAAAGGCACGTTTGAGCCTTGATTTCAAATGAGGGAAGAAATATTATAAATGGTGATGGCTGTGACTTTTTGTGCCTATTGTGCTGCCCAATGAGAGTTGATGTGTAAGTGAGAGCATTTGAGGAGAAGTCTTGTGCCTTTTTGTTTGGCTTACATTAGCAGCAGGACGAGATGCTGGAGCTGGGAAAGCACTGACTCAGGCAGCACTGGCCCTGCTTAGGTGTAGTGGAAGCAGAGTCTAGGCAAATTATTAGCAGTTAGCAATACATGGACAGTGAGAGAGGGAAACACAAAATGAGCTTCAGCTTCATTTGGGTCTCTGTGTCACAGTGTGAACCTATTTGTGTCCTCTTTCTGTTTTAGGTTTTGGTGCCTGGGATCATGTCTGCAGCCTGAGGTGTAAACCGTTCCGACGCATGCAGGTGCCACACTCAGGGCTGCAAATACATTGTGTTTGCCCGCTTTGAATTCTCACAAATAATTCCAGTAGTAATCCAGAGTTTATTCTTTTGGCAAAGGGCAGGCCATAGTTCTCTCTTGGGAGATAACTGTTCTAAGAGTGGTGATGTTACAGGATGAAAGGTTGGTTCCTAATGGAAACTGTAAACATGGAGGTGTGGGTACGAGTCAGGAAAGACAGAAATAAAGGTAAGAGTGGTAGGGTAGCATTATGTGTTAATTATGTAACAGGAAAATAGGGGGGAAAAAACTTTCTGTTTTCAGAATTAGCGTCTGAGATTAATCTTGATCATTGCCTGAAAGGAATTATGTGATGTCTTTTAGTAGCTTAGAATGGACTATAATTCAGGATACATCCTCTAATTCTGCATTTCTAGATCAACGTGTTCTTTTGCTGTTAGGATGGATGTTTCCATGTTCTCTGAAAGGGGTGGTACCTGTTTATTTTGTAGCTTCATATAATGTTTTTCTTTGTAGGTGTGGGATGCTTGTTCTGAAGCCATCATCACTTTTGAGAAAGATGACTTAGACGACATGGGTTACATAGTGGAGAATGATGTCATTATGTCTGCTCTTACAAAACAGTTAGATGCAGTAGCAGGTAGTGGACAACTTCTTTAATATTGTATTTCCTCAAGAGAACTTTCAGTAACTTGTCTTCTGATGAGTACGCTAAGTTAAGAGAGGGAGAAAGATGATTTATCTAACAAATGACTCTGGGACATGGGCAGCTTCTTGAAATGGGGGGGATGGAGAATCTGTCTGCTGTAGGCTACACAGTGTGAAGACAGTTGTGCATTCTATTCACCAGCTCCCAGTTTCTCTGAAATAAGACTTAATAGAAAGATGTGTAGCGTTCTGTTTAGAGCGGGCTTTGCAGGGGCAGTTTGTCAGATCTGTTCGCTCTTGCCTTGAGAATTGTAGAATCTGTTCTTAGAGAGCCACTAAAGGCGTGCATGGCCCTTTGCTGCTGTAGTGATGTTTCCTTTTTTTATGTCTGTGTCATGCAGTGACCATGGTACTTTGTGTTCCCACCAGACCGGGTGGAGGTTTTCTACGGGAGCAGAGCAGTGGGGTATACCTGGCCCCTTCCCTCTCACAGCAGTGACACAAGCCCTTGGGTCCAAATTGAGTTAGCTGATGGACGCAGACTTCAGACCAAACTGCTGGTAACTAAACTTTTTATTTCTGTTGATCAGGCATCATCTCTTGCCCAAGTCCTTTCCACTGGATTTGGTTCTGATTCCGTGTGTGCCGCTCCACCCACGTGGAGGGCTTAAGTGAGGTGAGTTGCTAACTGTCAGAGGTGCTAAGGGACAGACACACTGAGTAGCCTTTTCTGTACCTGATGCAAGAAAACTGTTAAACTTGACAGGAGCAGAAGGGACCACCTCTTCTGATCTGAGGGAGCTTACATACATTTTCTTCTTCTGTATAAACAAAAATATGTGTACACAGTAGTTTGAGATTTGTAGACTGGAATATTGGCTTTGTCAGGAGCTGATGAAGAGGTAGCTCTGCATTTCTTTATTCCATAGATTGGTGCGGATGGCCATAACTCTGTAGTCCGGAAGGAAGCTGAAATTCAGAACATTGAGCATCAGTATGACCAGTCAGCTGTGGTGGCAACTCTTCATTTGTCTGAGGTGAAATTCTACAGACTGTCTCTTGTCTTCTGCTTAAGAGGATGATGTTAAGTCACTAGTTCCTAACTGTCCACTTCTTTCCACTATAGGCTACAGACAATAATGTAGCATGGCAGAGGTTCCTCCCCACAGGACCAATTGCACTTCTGCCAGTAAGATACCTCATAGTCTCTGTGTTTTTACTTTTTAGTATGTTCTTTTAATAATTTTTCTTCTGTCTGTGCCTTGCTATGCCTGTTTTGTCCTTCTACCTTTGAAGTTATTTCCCTTGCACTTTATCCTTGGTATTTCCTACCTGCAGTATGTTTGGCTGGGAAAGTAACATGCAGTTGGACTGGTATAGGAATAAGAGAGCGAGGAAAGCTTTGCATTGTTTGTTTGTTTTGTTTTTATTATTTTTCTCTTGATAATTACCTTTGAAATTCTTATATCCAGCTGTCTGACACTGCTAGCTCTCTGGTTTGGTCTACATCTCATGAACACGCTTCAAAACTTCTCACTATGGACAAGGAAAGTTTTGTGGATAGCATCAACTCTGCCTTTGTGAGTATCAGCCTTACAGCAGTTATGAGGCTGGCTGTTGCAGTCATGAGAAGTACAATGGAATCCTACAGCTTAAAGGATAATAATGGAAAAGATGGGTTCTCAAACTGCAGCTTATGATAGGGATGATATTAGAGGACACTTGACAAAAAAAGGATGACCTTTTGCGACTGGTATAAGTTAGTTCTGAAAGGTATGGTAGAATCTGAACTAAAGTTCTGAATGATGGGAAGCATGGGCTTATCCTAGTTGAAGACTTATATGTGCTAAAGCGATGAAGGTAGTTTCTTCTATATCTATTTTTGTCTTGGTAATTAATTGAGTATCTGGAGCTAGATGAGATTTTTCTTTCTTTCGAGTTCTTTTATATGTCCAGTGTGGGTCAACGTCTAAAGATTTCGTTCTGGTTGTTCGCTTGTTTCAGTGGAGCAACGTAAACCATTCTGACTTCATTGACGCTGCTGGAGCCATGTTTCGATCTGCTCTTTCACTTCTGAAACCCTTGGGGACTGCGGTGCGTCAGCTGCCCCCCAGTGTTGCTGAAGTAGATCCAGAGAGCAGAGCCATGTTCCCTCTGGGGATGGGGCACGCAGCGCAGTACGTCAGGCACCGCGTGGCTCTCATCGGGTAAGGTCTCCGGAGCAGCTGCCGGGTGAGCGAGTGGTGTGTGATTGGAAATGATGTGAGCACAGCAACTCCCACGTTAGATGGTTAGAAATGCATTTATAGCTAGAGGCTGACTTTATCCAGGCCGTTTATATAATTTGCTCTTGTGGCAACAAAAGCCTTTTGTATGAATAGCTCACTGCCTGTTGTGTATGCCTGCTGTGTAAATTGGACAGTTTTCCTTCTCTTGTTCGTGTAGCCCAGTGAAACAGTCCAGTGTCTCATGATGGACCTGTACTTCCCCATACATAGCAGCTATTCTGTATATGAGTTTGAGTGTTAGTTCACTTGTGTTGAGCACAAATGCCAAAACTTACAGGTAATTCTGAATAGGCTGTCATAGGCTCTTGTACAATTATCTATAGAAAGAGGGAAGTAACTCATCTTTTACATTCTGAGTGTACATTCTTCTCCCTCACATCTGCAATAAGTTGGTAGTTTATAGTAATTCTTGATGCCGTATTACATTTGATACATTCTTCCCCCTTGAGTCACTTTGTGCCTATGAGTACTCTGTGCTTTATATCTCATTAGCATTTTACGTGCATGATCTTACATTTCATACTCAAATTTCATTACTTTAAGTAATATGTTCAGCTTCATTCTTTGCAGATAAGTGTACTCCTAATTAAAAAAAAAAAATTCAGATTCTTTTCAGTGATACATCACAACTTTGTATTCATTATGTCTCTCTGCTTTTGTTTGTGAAATGTGTTGGTGATATGCTTCCTCTTGTGCCACTTAGAAAAATAGTAAAGCCTGTTTCATGTGTGATCTGACACTAGACTTTAGCTAGTCACCTCTTTATCTCAGAAAGGTAAAATCAATCTTTTTGCTGACCCCTCTTTTTCTTGCTTCTTGTAGCTGGAGGTCAGCACAGGGTACATATACACATACAGCTTTATCTGAGGTACTGGATAAAGCTGTATATGCTGCTGTAAGATCATGTTAATTGCAAAAAAGTGAACAGTTTGTCAGCCATTTGGCTTTCTTCAAGAAGGGTTATTCTTCTGTCTTCTCTTGCTCTAGGGATGCAGCACACAGAGTCCACCCACTTGCAGGACAAGGTGTAAACCTGGGTTTTGGTGATATTGCATGTTTAGCTCATCACCTCAGTGCAGCAGCCTTCAACGGGCAAGATCTGGGTAAGGATCCAAGACAATGAGGTGGCTGTGAGATGTGTAGCCTTACAAACCTCTGCTGCTGCCATCAGGACAAGCACCATCTCTGTTTGCAGGTTGAGCTTGCTGCTTTTTTTGCTTAAAAGGCACAAGCATGTTTGAAGCAAAACTCTTATTCTATTCACTGGCTGCAGAGGAATTAAAAATACTTGGATGCCATTCACATTCTCAAAACCTAAAAAAATGCTTTAAAAAAGCAAAAAGATGTGCAGGATGGTAGTTAAAGGTAGTGAGACACTACCACTAGCTGATGGACTCAAGCTTATATTAAGATGGACCATTTATCTGTTCTGTGTTTTCAGTTATCTGTGGAGACTGCTATACAGATAAGATGCACGATCGTTTGTGGTCACTTTTAATGTGAGTATTCAATTATTTCTTCCAGGATCCTTAAAACATCTCTTAAGGTTTGAGACAGAACGTCAGAGGCACAACGTCTCCTTGATAGCTGCTATTGATTTACTGAAGAGGCTTTACTCCACAAGCCTTTCTCCCTTGGTGTTGCTGAGGACATGGGGATTGCAAGCAACAAATGCCCTGCCTCCCATCAAAGTAAGATTCTTCCTTTGTACAGGGGCCATTGAAGAAATTTTGCAATTTTAGCATTTTTGGTTGGAAAATGCTAAGTTGTTCAAAATGAGGTTTTGTGTTGTGAATGAGCCTGAGGGCTTCCTAAATAACTGTGATGGCTATGGTTTCTTCGCAGCACAGGGGAACATGAAGGATCTCGATATCTATATTCTACGTCAGTAATTGTGGGTCAAAAGTCACTAGTAGTCTTTGGCTTTATTTTGCTATGGAACGCGAACGTGGAACTTTGAACTGCATTCCAGAAATGCATTGTGAAAAAAAATAGCCCTCTGAAAACAAACCTTCCTTAAGAGTAGGATACCAGGTGACTCGACAGATGTGGGGTGCGACATACAGATAATGTTTCTGCGCTGTTCTGCTCTGTTAAATTGTTCTCTCCAGGCTGAAGTTGAAGTCTTCAATGGAAGTCACCTGAGAAGGTTCAGACTTAAACACAGAACTTCTGTTTTCAGCCTAGCTGCCAGAAATTTGTATAGCATTGATGTAGTTGGTGGATTTTCATGATGTTCACTGAGGCACCTTCTCTCAAAGGTTCCACATTGCCTTCAAATTAGATTTCTCATTTCTGAATTTGGCAGTTCTGTTGCACAAATCAAGTCACCTCCTTACTATTAAAACACAGATGGCCAGATTCCTGTGCATTACATTACGGAAGACACTAGGCTGAATTGATGTCTCTAGTTGTACTAAGGAGCAGTATGCTGCTGCTTCACTGCTTGGTGTTTATTCAGTTTCTCTGTTGAAAGCAGAAAGCCGAGCAAAAGCCTCTTTTCTGACCACAGAACGTGTTGGTTCTGTCTGTTTGTGCTGTTCAAGAAGGAAAAGAATGCTGCAATTTCTTTAATTTCCTTGCATGCAGGGATGGGTACTCTGCACTTAATTAAAAGGCTGACAGGAACTCTTGTCCACATGGAAAGGGGAAGGACATTATGGCTACTTTCTGAAATGTGCACTTACCAGTTTACAAATTACTTTTCTTTCTTTCTCCCTTTTTTAGGAGCAAATCATGGCTTTTGCCAGTAAGTGATCCGTTCTCAGTTTGGATCAGCAGTTTGCCAGTGTGTGCATTATTTGTATAAGGACTGTCGCTGATACAATTTTTGAATTGTGTTATTTTAATTTAACAATAAAACTGAAGTATTGAGCTGTGTCTTACACCTTCTCTGGTTTATGCAGATGATATCTCATCTGCTCTTCTCAGCAAGGTTTGAGGTCTCTTCCTGTGGTATCATTATCCCTTCGGCCACTGAACTGTCTGTACAGTCTGCTTTTAGTTTGAACCTTTTAAATTGAAGACTGAAGTGGACTGGGCTGAATTTTGCTAGCGACAAATTTTGTTGTTTAATTACTTTCAGTTTTTCATGGTGTGATTCTGAAACTGTTATGTCAATTCTGTGTTCTTAACCACTTCCTGGACTCCGAAAGGAGGGCAAGTTTTCAGCAGAAGAGACCAACTCCCAGTGGCAGATAGGTATGCTTTAATGTTCTAATCTCTCTCCTTCACCTTCTTCTTCGGCATTCTCATGATGGTTTTATTTAATAGTGATGTTTGTTGTGGAACTGGTTAGTCTTAAGAGCTTTCCAATACCATGAAAACAAGATGCAAGATAACATCAAGGAAAGAAAACTTAGGACAAAGTTGTAAATATTGTTAAAAATGCTTTAATTACTAAAATAGAAAATCAAGATATTCTGTCTTATGTTCCAAATGCCAGCCCTCCTGCATTAGACATTTGAGATTCACAACGTTGAGTGAGCACTGCTACTGGGTGAGATTTGTAGATACGGTAACCAGTATCAGGAATTAAAATCACAAATAATTAAACATAAGTTTTGTACTGAAAGCCATCACTCGTGCTTCCTCAGTCACACATACTAAGCAGTTCCTGGTAGTCAGGATAAGAGACTTAACAAAGGAGAAGATAAAAATCAGCGGTGCAAGTAGAAGTCTTCCCTTAAAAGGCTGCTTAGTTTTTAGTTAAGCTAATAAATAAAATCATTGCACTAGAGTGCGAGGACATGAATGGCTTCCCTATATCCTCAATCCACTTTTAGTAATTCAGATGTAAACAGTAAGAGCTCAATTCTGCAATTTCTTCTAAAAGAAACCTTTGAGCTTAGTTTTTGTTTCTCTTGTGACTGCAGGATCAGACCCCTGGTAGAGAGCAGCAGGTGAGTTTCAGCTAATGAATTGTGCCACTGACAAATGAAGGCCCTGAGCATTCAGATTTAATGCAACTTTGGTACAGGATAATGGATGCTCCCACCTAGGATTTGTAGTACCAGAGTTTGAGGCAAAGAAAAGAAACTTTCTCCACATAGTATGTCTTCTTCTAGATATCCTCCCTCAGGACAAAACCAAACCCTCAGTTACTTGTCAGGGCTAGGCTTTATTCACTTGGCAGATAAGCTTCTGCTTGTGCCTTAAAAATAATACCTCACCTTGCTTTTGTGTTTCAAGTACAGCCTCACTGCTTGTGGCTCTTGGCCTCGGGATCTGCTAAGAGAGTTTATCATAGCACTGGCTCAGACTGGAAGCCTTGATTCATTACTTCTCAGGAGTAACATGCTTGGCTATTAATCACTGCAACCTTCTTTGCGTTCTCCAAAGAATACAAAGGTGAAGAAAATTGGTTGTTCAGAAGATGAATATGCTTTTTGTCACCTTGTTGTTGAAACCATGCACTAAGTTTTGCCAAATGGTAAGCAGGGGAATAAGAAAGGTTCCTCATAAAGAAAAGGCTGGATTCCATGGCTACTTTCTTCCTGCTCAAACAAATTGTTGTAGTGACAGAGGAACCGAAGTTTGCTGTGGTGCTGATGCATTTCCTAACGTGCATCTCTCTGATTCTGGTAAGGAGCACAAGTAGGATGCTCATTTCATACTCCAAAGAAACAGTCTGAGTTTACAGCAAGGTGTCAAAAGTGGGACAGTTATAGGCTGCTTCCCCCCTGCTCCTTGGACTCCTGGTGCTGACCAAGCTTGTTCAATCAAAAGCATGCTTTGCATCCTAGCACCATAAAACCTGAGGCAGAGAAATGGGATAACTTAATCAGTCATCGCCAGATTTGTGCTGCTAATTAGAGGAAAATGACCAATGTTCATAGTAAGGCAAATTCCTAGGACTCCAACCTACTTGCTGAGATTAGTTAGGATTTGAGTGCACTATTTCTTCCTCATGCTGGGCATTAACAATTATTTTCAAATCCATTTTCCAGAGAAGGTAGTGTGAGACCAATCTTGGGTTTTACCAAAGTGAAAAAGATGTGGTCTAATATACATATAAGTGCAAATGCCTGAAAAGAACAAAGTGTTTGTCATAAGGCAGGGGTAAATGAAAGCTCTGTTCCTAAGCCTGTGCTAAGTTCATCTTTAAGTTCCATATTCCATATTGAACAGAATGTAGTCAAGGCAATGTGAACTATTACATCAGACACTTCATCTGATCCCATCCTTAATTTCCTTGTGGTGTAATGTGACGAGCATTTCTTTTGGCAGTGGAGTTTCAATATCTGGCACATGTACATATCTTGCTGCCGAGTTTTGTGCCTGCACAACTGTGTGTTACAAGTGTAGATGCTAAAATGAATCAGGGCCTGACATCCAGATGTGCAGCCATACAGTACAAACTTATAAAGGGCAGCACAAAGGTAGTCATGCAGTCTGTCAGCACAGATGTTGCTTAAGAAACTACTGCTGAAAGAAATGCTTGGTGTGGTACAGCCTATGTTTCAGCCAATACCTTTCCTAAAATTACACCCGAAGAGTGCTTACAGAAAGGCTGATGTCATCTTGTAATATATTAGCTAACAGTTGGGTACTTTGAACACTGAGGCTGGGAGCATCCAGGGTTATTGTTTAATTTTCTCTGAATGGCTGTTGGTGTCATGTATAATTTCTGTATTTAATGTCTTGCAAGCAAACTTCAGTACTGTATGCTTAAAGTAAATGGGGGAGGAGAAATACCATCTGTAATTTACCACCACGTCCCAAATATGCTGTGCTTTTAGCAATGGGATGCTATACAAATGTGCTGGTGAAAGCTGGCTTTGAGTCTCTTGCAGATATGCTGCAGGAGTTTAGGCCTTTTGACTTTCAGAAGGCAGCTTCTGGATTATTTGTGACAATCACAATTATATTGTGTCAACGTTCATTATGTGCAATGCCAATCCCAGGTGAGGATCTGTTTTATAGCTTTGGTCCATTTTCCACTCTGTGATTGACTCCAGTTGGATAACATACCTGGTGATTTCAGTTTGCTTTCTCAAACTTTCAGAAATGCTGAAATCCATAGGAATGTCACAGTTCAATATGTTATCCCCAGAGACTGCAATAAGTGAAAGGTAGCACCCAAAGTCCAGCTTGTCTCTATGTTGTTCACTTTTTTTGTTAACTATAAAAGGAAAAAAAGCAATTGTTACCAACAGTGTTCCCAATATGTTGAGAGTTGCACATGACAGCAACTACACATAGCAACCCTGGAAAGACTTAGTAGCTAGTTAGCCAGAAAAATGAACCACTGCATGTTGTTTGATAGAGAAATTGGAAAGCTGGTTTTGGGATTGAACCTCTCACCTGTAAGAGTGTGTTGTCTCTAAATCCAAAACCTTCCTTTAATAAAGCAGTGATGTAAGTGAGATCCATGCAGAGGAAAGGACTGGCTGAGCTGAACCTCTCCATGTTATCACAGACTAGAGAAAGAAAAAATAATTTTTTAAAAAATCAGCAAAATAAAGGGGCTTCTGAAATGACCTTAAGCCAAAATCCACTAAAACACATCACCTACTTCTATATGACACATGGTACATACTACACAGCTGTTCTATAAAGTTAGAGAGTAAATGATACAGTAATTACAGTTTCTCTTAACTCTATCAGAAGTGTATGTTTTGTTACAGCAACATAGTTCATATTGCTCTTTTGAAGATTGAACTTGTGCTCAATCAATAGCTGCCAGGGTAATTGCCTGGTAGACTGCTTATTTCAAGAATGTGGCAACATTTATCTTCCTTAATCTGTCCAAAAATGGCTCCAGTAAGAGATTCCACCTTCTGGGCTGACAGCTGCTTTTAATTTTAAATTTTCAACCATATGTTCAAGAGACTATTGCCCAAACAACCACTCACACTGCAGCAAAGATTCTACAACAAGGGTTACAGTGACTAGGAAGTGCATTTACAACAAGCGTCATCTTTTAGATGGAAATGTACTGTTTTGTGCTGACATTTATAAGCTGTTTCCCTTATTTCCTGAACAGAATTGCAAAGATGCTACCACTTTCCTTCTTGTTACTGTTCTTCAATACTTTATTCAGCAACAGTTAGAGGTATGGCGTAACAGAAGGTAAGTAGCAAGACATGGAAGTGTAAGTGAAATAAAGGCTGAACAGTCATTTTTTTCAAGTCAAATACATGAAGTACTGCCTTGTAAACATTCATCTTTAATGATTTATCCTCCCTAACAGTTTCCCATGTTTGATGATAGTTACCTTCTTTGGCTTTTCTTTCAAAATCTCTCACTTCCAGAACTCCTCCCTGTTCATAATCTGAAAAGAAAGAGGTGAGACAATATCTTCATAAACCTGCAAGCAGTTGAGTTCTAAATCTAAGCAGACTCTGGGGTACAGCTCTGTGATGATGGGCCAGGAGTGAAGTCCTTGGTAACAACGAACAGAGCAGCAAGCATAAGTAGCATTCAGAGCACTAGTCTCTTCTGTCAAATTCCAAATACCAAAAACGAGGGTTACCGGAAGGTATTTTGTGTGTTTCCTTTTCCTTAGACATCTTGTGCCATTTCCCTGCTTCACCTGTCTTCATCTTCAGGGTTCTACCTTCTGGTTAGCATGCTCACATGTAGTAGATTACCCCAGACCACTTTTACCTATTAGGTTGGTGTCAGCTGCTCGATCATAGTAATAGGAGAAAGCATAGAAGGAACTTCCACGAATCTCATCTGGTTGGTGCAGTTTTCCTTTGACAACCTTCAGTACTTCCAGATAGCAAGGCTTGAATCCTGTCTCTCCTGCCAGGACAAAGACAGATAAGATGAGCCTAAGAGGCACATCCAGGAGATGGAAGAATTGGTGGCAAGAGTGAAAAGGGGAAGAAGCAGAGATTAAAGAATCAGAGGAGGTGAGAGGAGCTTAGATAGCCTCTCCATAATCCAGTGTGGTACCTGCATGGAGCAAGCACTCTAGGTCACCATCCTCAAGTGGAACTTGCTAAAGCAGTTCACAGCAGTATCTGATAGACAGGCTGAGCATACTAGGGTAGGTGCATGAAATGCTTCCTCTTTAGGCAAAGCTCCCATTGCTGTGTTCTGCGGTCAGCAGAATCTCATTTATGTTTGCTACCACCTGCAAGGTAAAACTTCACTTTCCTTCCCCTTCATGTTGTAGTTTACAAGTCACACACACTGAATCAAGCACAGCAATCTTGTTTCCTACTGTAAAGCAAAGCAGTGTCAGTCACCAAAGGGGACTGTTCTAGTCACTGCTGGTAGCAGCTTCTTGCTTTGCTTGCAGCATTAGAGACAGTATTCTTAAGAAAGAGTTCGACAAGAGGATACTCTTCAGTCTACCAGTTGTTGTACCCTAACACAGCCAGAGCACTCAGCTCCTCAGAAGGAACTCTCCTGTTTGTACGAGTAACTAACGTTTCCTATTAAGGCAGTGTATAGCAAGCACAGGCCAGCTACTCTTATGGCTTCAGATCATTCTTTGGCTCAATCAAAGCTCCATAGGTCTATGATTGGAGAAGTATCCTTCATACTGTAAGACAACTGACAGAGTATTTGTCAAGAAAAAACGCAGAGGATGGAGGCAAGACTTGTCTTACAAGAAGCAAAAAGTTGCTTTATTTTACCTTCTTTGTTGCCCCCATACCGGTACTTCACTCCCCCAAAGTGCCACTCTGCTTCCAGTTGCTTTGGCAAACAAGAGCTGCGGAACATTTGTCCATCTGCAACTGGAAATGAGAGGGTCAGGAAGGATAAATTTTAATGCAGTTATCAGTGTGCAAAGCCAGAAAAGAAAAGGCTGAAAGACCTTCATTAACATCTTCAGGCAAAAGTAAGGAAGTCTGAACTGTGCAACCTACTCGGGTAACCTTATGCTGTTTGCATTTATGTGAAAGCTGGTAAAGTTGTATATTGATGGCTGGCTATGTATTTAGTGTGTGCATTTCTGGAATTTACCCTCAGTCTCACTGCTAGTTGAAACTGGAAAAGCAGCTTTCTCACATGACATTCCTAAAATAAAAGCAGTAGGCTCAGTTTCTGGACAGATCTATACCAGGAAAAGTGTGAAATATAGCAGTGAAGGCATATGAAATGGGTTGCTGATGCAAGACTAAGCCTACTTATCTCTTCAGAAATCTTCAGTGTTTTCTTATCTGGACATACCTTCTGTATTCAAAGCTCCAAGAGTTGCTAGTCTGGCAGCTTTTAATCCAAAACCCAAATAGCTGCAAAAACAAAAGGAAACATTTCAGGTTTTAATTCTTGCACTTTTGATATGTTTCATCCATAACTCTTCCTAAATCCTGGAACACTCAAATCAAACCTTTTCTTTGTTTCCCACTATTCTATGCAAAGGAAATAGAGAGTTCTCTTTGCCTGAACAGCTCCAAGTCCCAAAATTACAGATGCCAAGGCACATTATGCTGTAAGATGGGTAAATCTTAAACTGCAGAAAGTGGTTAGAGTTGGTGTGACATTTCTACAGGACATTATTTGAAATGTAAAAATGCATTAGTCTTAAAAACCAGGGATAAATAAAGTTATGTGAGGAGTGCAGGGGAATAGTATGGCCATTCCTACATTATATGCATAAGACTCTGAACAGGTGCTCTTAACAGAACTAACAAAACTGCAGAATGTCCCACTATAATGAAGATGTGTCTTCCTATGAAGTTGGCCTCTGTTTGACTTCACATAATACCACTATACTGCAAGCTAGGATTGTGAACAACACTTATGAGAATATCATTACGTGTTACTGGCTTTAACAACGCAGCTAGATTAAATCCCTGCTGGCCTTTCATTTCCATTTCTCTTTGACTACCTATCCTTTTAGTAATGTTAATGCAAGTTTTTACGTAATAACCAGGGTTAAATTAATCTCTGTCTTCCCCATTTTTATGAGATTATTTTAAATCCCAATTATTGCAAGCGATAGAATTTGTTGGTAAATACAGCAATCGGTTACTTTCATAAATTCAAGTAGTGTGAGAGGAGGACTGTTAAACCAGCTTTGCTGTCAAGTAAACATATTCTGCAGTTAACTGAAATGATATTCTTCGCCCCAGTAGCTGTGTGCTGAGACAAACTCTATCATGCATGGTTGAGTTCTACATAGATAATGAAGGGAAACTCTGGGTATCACTGCAGACATCTCAGATACCTGTTTGCTTAATTCAGTAAGCACAGTTACATTCCATCAAGCCAAGAATCTCCGTAGCTGGCTCAAGAGTCTGTGCTCTGTGTTGTGTATTAGCTGTCTCATTGGTTTACATCAGTCTAAGCTTTACTTTTTATCCAGTTACTAAAGAGATGGGCTATTTGGAATTGAGAACTAGGAATTTAATTAATTTAATTCTGACTGCTGGCACAACATCTACTATTCTGTTTGTTCCGGAATATTTGGCTTGAACCAAGTAATAAAAATTCTTAAACAGAGTACTCATAACGCTTCCTTTCCTTTGAGGGACTATTAGTACTTTGCAGTGATAATAGCCTGGAGTATTTCCAGCCTACTGCCATGTTTCAGTTCAACTAATGTTTCAAGCAGGTAAAAAAAAATATAGTAAATAAATCATAGTCCCAACAGCTGTCAATAGGACAACACAAACATTTCTGGTCTCAGAGGCTGCAGAGAGATTGATTCTCCAACCAGAGCCAGCAGCCTTTTTCCTCCTCACCTGTGGGTATAGAGATTGTAGGTCCTGTTAAACATTTCAAATGAGGTAAGAAAATCACTAGGGCTTTCCTTCAGGGTTTCCTAAAAATTAAGTAAAAGAAGAAAACTTTTAGTTGTAATTATGCTACAAAAAATAACTGATAGATATAATATCACAGATATACCCTTTGAAAACAAAAAAAGTTTTTCAGTGGTGCCTGCTGCTGTAATGCTTGCAATATTTAACACAGAGTTTATTTATTTGCATCTTTGTGTTACTGCAGTGAATAATAGGGAAACAAAACAGATCAAGATGAAAATACTCTTTAATTCACTTAGTTTTTCAGAGTGCTTGTATGCTTTCCTATATATACGCACAGAGTCTCCATTGAAATCAGCTGCACTTGAAGCACTATGAACTTTTCCAAGCCAGGCTGGAGATCTTAATTCAGGCACAGAGAAGAATCTGAAAATGCCAATTAAAGTATAAACCAGATTTTTCCCAAGTTGAATTATTTCCAGATAGTCAAAGAAACACTGTGAACATTGACTCTCAGCCTTTGGGCTTCTTTATCTCCTGGTTTAAACATTTCCATCTACCCTCGGCTCTCACCTCACTATTTCATCTTCTCCCATTCAGAGTGCTCCCTCTCTGTGCACGTTTGCCCCACTGATACTCAGTCTCTATTTCCTTGCCACGCTGACTCTCATTCTTGTAAATCTGAACCTGTTTTGGACTCATTTACTGTTCCTTTCTGTTTCCAGTCCCTGAGGCCTTAACCTTTCCTCTGCTTCCTCTAACCTCATCCTCCCATCCCTTCTTGGCTCCATGCCTTCATATCAGACACTGCTGCTCTGGGCCAAACAGCAGAATCTCAGGATTGAAGCTTCAGAGTCACTGCTGCTGCCGTTCCAGTAACCAGACAGAGCAAAAGACAGATCTGCAGTTAGAGTGCTGGAGGGCAGCCTGCCTGACACTGAAAGAGGTTCGGCAGTATTTAGCTTAAGTCTCTCCTGAACAAATATAGACTGGTTTGTTTTTGGTGTTGGGTAGATTTGTGTAGGAGTGGCAGTGACCCTTGAGCCTGCCATATTCTGAATTCTGTTCCTAAATTTTATGTCACAAAAACTTTTAAAAAGGAGAGTCCTGAAAAAAAAAAAATTGATTGGAGAAAACAACTGTTTTCGTGTCCCTTGCATTCATGAAAATGTAGAATTCTTCACACAGTCCCAGGTGAGGCAGGCACTAGACAGACAATTTCATAATTATTATGGTTGAATTTTAGTTGCTTATAACTTTGGCAACAGCCAAATCATGAAAAGCATAGCAGTGTTAAAACAGCTCTTTGCAGTTACCATTCTGCATCTTCTATTTGCTTGCAAATCTTTCATTAATGAATCTCCTAGTATTACAGTGTTGTTTCTTAAAAAAATAATATGAAAGCAAATATGCAACTGCCTCAGGTTATAGGAGGAAAAAAACCTCTGCAAATCAAGGGACAAAATTCTGTCACATGGGGAGAATTTTTCAGAAGCATCCTGAGCTATATGTGTGCTTTTTGGTGTGAAATTGATAACATGGGCTTGCAGCAGGCAGGACATACAACTAGGATACATGAAGCCTTACTCCAAACCACTCTACTATTCACACTGTTGGCCCTCGTCAGTAGCAAACCTTCAAGGCCTTTTCCTGCAAAGCCATAAGGAGAAGTTTGAATCCTGAGCTGCAGTCCAGCCTCCTTTAAAGCTCTATTTAGTCTCTAAAACCCTGACACATAACACCCTTTCCTGTTGGTCCAATGCCCAGTTCAGCAGGTGTTATCAGTACAAAACAGAGCACAAGTCCAGAGTACTAGAGGCTCTGCAGAACATGATAAGGTTGCACATCAGGTTTCAACATGACCCACCATGGCAGAACTCAAATATTCTGATATGAAAACCATGTGTTTAGTGGTCCCCAAACACCTATTTGAGAATTTCCATTCTTGTAAGCAAAATATGTTACACTACTTCAGAAATAGCAAGAGGGACAAAAACAACTTGGCAATATGGAGGTACTGAATGCTGTAGCATCCCTCCACTGTTTAACATCCATGTAATTTTCCCACACAATTTTCATACTTGGGTCCCAATTCAGACTTTCTAAAGAGATACAGAATTTCTGAAAAATCCAGCAGAGATGGGGAGACTCCCCCAGAGACAAGAATTCTCCAGGAAACGAGAAGGAACACGTAAGTAAACAAAGAGGGAGCAGCTGTGCTATTAGAAGTAAAAACAGTTGCTCCATTAGACAACTATCCCACCCTGCCACATTTAGTGAGGATCTGGAATGGAAAAAAATGATAACTCAAAAGAGACCCTAATTTGCTGTAATATGTAAGAATATTCCCTAAAAATATGCTACATTTATCAAATGCAAAGTAATTGTCTACATTCATGGGGATTTTCCAGCCTAAGTCTAGAAAACAAAGGCTAATTCTCTTTGGTTTTACACATTTGCTTGCTTTCTTTTTCCTGCGTAGTTATCCAGGCTTCTTTGTTTGCAAGTGCCTATCAGCCAACTGCTGATGTCAAAGGGAAGGCTGTGCAGATGTTCACTACATCAGAGATGTTCTGCTTGTGCCAGAGCTGAGAAAATGAGAGCACAGAGCCCAGCTGTGCCCATGTCTTCCCACTGGCATTGTGGTCTCAACTCGTATGGTTACAGCCACTCCTCACCTCAAACTGTGGCAGAAATGTGATCTGGGTTGAGGCTCCTCCCAAGTCCAGGGTCCCAGTAGTGTGCTGGTTATGGCCAGACAGCTGCCCTGCAAACCACATCATGTTCAGAACAGCCTGACGTGGCAAAATGCTATAATGCAGATACTGCATGTATGCTCAGCCAACTGACAAATTCCCACATCATGAGTGGGCCTTCAAAGAAAAAACCATCAGAGGAATGTTGTCGTAAAGAAGGTATTAAGAAAATTTCTTCTCTGACTCAAATTTCACATTCTAAGAGACAAAAGCAGATGAATGTTTGGGTATACATGAGAAGTGGAAAGAAAGAGACATAGTAGAAGATTGTCAGGGACAGTGCATAAATTCTGTAATTACCGTAGGTGCTCGTCAAGAACAGTAGGAGAATAAGGATATTAGAAAGAGCAGAACAAACTGTTATCATTCCTCTTCACCCAGAACAACATTTTTGAAATTTCTTTGTTTGCTTACTCAGATTTCTACTAGAACACTGATTTTATTTTCTCTTTGCTAGATTGCACTCTCAGAACTTATTAGAGCACATCAGGCTAATGCATGCTATTGCATCACGTTCACTGCACAGTTCAAAGTGAGATGAAGAATAGCATAGCACCCTGTTTCCCATCTTCTAAGAAGTTAGTGATACCATGGCCTGACATACATTACAGAAACCAGCTTGCCAGTGCCTCCCAGTCCTGAGTAAATCCTAGCACCTTCTGGATCAAGATGCCTTCTTGCTACACGTGGGACTCAGCCTCTGAGACAGAATCTGCCCAAGTCAATCCACTGCTTTAGCATTGTTGCCACAGTGGGGAGGAATAGGAAGGTACAGCAACCAAGGCAGAGGAACACACAGAGAGATCATCTCTGCAGAAGAAACTCAAGTTCAAATGTAAAGAGAAGTTATACAGCATTAGCTACCTGTCAAAAAGTTCACAGTGATCCAGGCTAAAATTCCTGCAGAGAGAAAAAGGAAAAAAAAGTCACCACTGAATACTCTCATGACCTCCTGCCCACTTTTACCACCACTCCACATTACTTATTTAGTAATGATTTCCATGTAATGTAATACAATCTCTCTAATATTTTAGACATTAATTCAAACTTACAAGTCAGTTGAATATTACACATTATTGATGTATTAAAAGCTCATTAGATAGGATATGAACAACACTTGTAGCAGGTATGCAACTGTAGCATACAAAAATCACACAGTAGCAACCACTAAAATGCAAACAGCTGCTCTTGGACTCCAGCAGCTGGCTTGAGGATGGCATGATTATCACCCAAACACAGGGAAACGTGACAGTAGGAGAGGTGGGTTTTAAAACAGAACTTGGCAGGCTACCCTGTGTTCTGTTATGCCTCACAGGTCCTGCTCCCTGTTAGTACCACACTTCTCCTTGATATACCCTTCATCTGTTAATCCTAGTGGCACACTGTGTGTTCCACTGTGCTTCATCAAACACTTGCAAACTTTGTGTTCTTTCTCTTTTTCTCTTGGCCCCCATGGACAGATTTTGCTCTTTAATCTCACTCCATGAATTGGTTGCTTAAGCTCCGTGATAATTCTTTCTGCCTTCCCTGAACAACTTCCAAAAATTCACCACAATGAAATGTTCAGAATTGAACGTGACATCATGGGTGGCTTCTACTAGACATCCATACAGAATTACCTGCCTGATCTCCAAGGATATGTAGCCAAAATGCATCATTGGTTTGTTCTGCACTGCAAAATCATTTATAAATAGTCATTAGCTCCAAGCCTACATATTTTCTTGTATTTTAGGTTACTTCCTTTGCTACTTAACTGCCTGCACTATTCCAATCTGATTTATTTATTTATTTTTACATTACTTATTTAGGTTACAAACAAGGCTAGAAATCTTTTTCTTCCTTCCCTCAGTTTAGGTGAGCATTTCCCCTTCAAATTCAGTCATTCCTGCTTCCCCTCCCATTCCTCTTTGCCTTCAGTTTTTCTTCCTTCTAAAACACACCTTCATAAGACCCGTCCATGATGCTAACACTATCTTCTGGAACAAGAAATGGTGACTCCTCAAAGACTTCTTTCACCTGAAGAAAGAGAAAATGATTCAGTTCCTTGGTCTGAACAGTCTTGCTCTGCTCTGACAATGACAGAGAAAAGCTTTCCTTTTCACTGCAGTAGAAAAAAAGTCAAGAGAGCATGACAAACAAAACTCTTCCTCTTCTAAGGGCCAGTAAAGAATGCGACGTATCCAAAGTCTCTCTCCCAGAGTCTTCTATGCACACCAGGACAGAGGATTTCAGGACCATGCAAGAAAATTTGTGAAGTCTGTGAGTTTCATGCTATGGTGGGATTACAGTTACTTTTCACAGCTGAAATTCGCAGATGGTGACAGACTGGAGAACTGAGCCAGAAAAGATGAAACAGAGCAATAGCATTGTACCCAAAAGATGTTAGTATTACCTCAGAGAGCAGAGCTTGAGCTTTCTCCTCTGACAGTAAGCGCAGTCCAGCTGTGGCTTTTAACACTACTGGAGTCTTCTTCCAGAGATGAGGTGGCACAGCATCTACGGCCATGTCCAGCAATTTTTTGACGGATTCAGCACCCTTAAAGGAAGAAATTGTATTTCTTACAGTTTTCCTTCAGAAAATGTGCCTCCTAACTCCTCAAAACTAGTGAAACTGGTATTCAACAGCAGAAAACATCCACGCCTAAAAGAAGCATAAAAACTGTGCTAGGCATCTCATGCAAACCTTAAAGGAAGGTCAGATACATTCAGAGTTATATCCTAGGAGACAGACTTAAATTTCATTGTTTGTGGAAAGTATTTTTGGAAAAGATGGAGGGAAGCAAGGGAAGTGAGTGTCTGACAAACCTAGGCATCTTGTAGTATGATAAAACTAAGTGGTGCAATTACTTACTGATACTGCAAAGGTCAGGGGGGATGTCTGTGGATTTCAGTAAATGCACATAAGAATTCCAAGTAAGTTCATATAAAGTAGCCTAATGACAATGACAGCTGTAGAGTGCTTATCATATGAGGCACAGACATCACTGCTGGGCTCTCAACTATTTATACTGCTCTAACAATTATAGTTTGGCATTAGCAATGAGCATTCTCCTGTGAAATTTCTAGAAATGCCTCTTGGTGGTGATTTTTCTCTTCTCCTACCCAAAAAACAAGAAAATAGTGAAATCACAAGGCAGCTTATCAAAGTTTTAAAAAAGAGCCATCTACTCTTCCCCAGAGTTTCACACTAAAATTCTTACAGCACTGAATGCAGCTGAGCACACTGCACACTGAAATCTGAAGCTCCCCCTAATTGGCCCTAACTCCAGGACTGCTAAAGCAGGCAAGGCACAGGATCTAATATATCATTTGCCTGGCATCTCCTTTAGCTTGTGAATGAGCTTGCTGTCAGCAGAAGGGATCTGGAAAATGGCAGCTCAGTTCAGGACTGGCTCTTTGTATCAGCTCGATTCCTTTAGCTGTCTTCGCCCTGCTGCTCATTTCTGACTCCTGAAAGAAGTGCACTGCACATGAATTCGCAACCGTATGCATTTGAAAATAAAGAAGGCTGCACCTAACTTCAGTTTCTTATTACAATTCTAAATTGTAAATTTATTAATAAAGTACTAATTAACATACCTGGTTGCAGATTATGGATCTGCCCAGCTTTATTTTTTAAAAACTCCATACACAAATAAAAACAAAAGTCCAGAATCAGTAGAACAGGAATTGCCCATACCAAAATCATTACTCAGCTACAGCTGTGATGAAATATTCTCAAAGACATATGATCTAATTAAATATAGCAGTTAAGCAATTAATTAAGCCATTGTTCCACTGATGAAATACATGAAGTAATAGTTTCCATTTTACTGTGTGGAAATTAACTCACAAAAGTGGAGCAATAGGTTTGGAGAGCCAGTGATAGAATCTTTACATTTTTCTTGACTCTCTGCATTACAATTTTGAATATTTGAACTGCTTGGTAGAATGCAACTGATATTAGTAGAAGGAAGATCAACTCATGGGGAATGAAAGAGAGCCTTACCTTTTCAGGCTCATCAGCATAGGCAGAAAGACCTGGCTTCACAGACTCAAATATTTCCCCTTCCAACTCTGGAAGGATTTCTGCACAAATGAAACATTACATGAAACAATCAACAATTCAAATACATATATTCTTTTTTAGCTTCCAAAAGGTTGTCTGAAGCACTGTTAAAGAAACACTCCTTGACTTCCCCTTGCAAATAATAAATCCCCAAAAATACACTGCTCCTTCATTTCAGAAACATACTTAACAGAACATTGTCCTTGTGTCCTCCAAGCTCATCAACAATTTATTACAAACATAATTAGAAGGATGTTTGTTCATTATGCATTTGTAAGTCACAAGTTGTAGCAATGTAGCATGACTGTTGCCTAATCTTAACGAAATTTCTTTCCTTTCTTGTCCCCAAGCTAAGTGTGAAATATTAATTCATATTAAGGCACATACAGCCAGCTCCTGATTATTCATAGGTGATTCATCCTATTCATAAAGACAGAGAATGCTGAACAGAGCTGACTGTCCCCAGGCACTTGGCTGCAAAGCCAAACAAATGTGACTATTGCTTCCAGAGCAGCGTGGCTCTACCATGTATATCTCAGTATTGCACATCATCTATCAGAGTTGGACGTTGCACCAGCCCTTCCCAAAAAATGTTGAAATCATGTGAAGCCCACATGAGGTACTACGGTACTGTAGTACACAGGTACTACATGTGGCCCTGAAGGGCTTATTAGCCTTTAACCTTTGCAGATTTGCTGGTTCACAGTGTACAAGCTAATTCACCCTCTCGAATTCTGTTTAATGTGCAGCCAAGCTGGGTACCTCCACACCACGTCAGATGTAGATATTCTGTGGTGTGCTGCATCTGCTTACAGTTCTGGAAACTGCCTAGGTGGTTATAATTCTTTAATGTATTGATTTCATTTTGATATAAAATGTTACATATACAGAATGTAAATATTTGTTGATATAATTCCAGGTAACAGGCAACTTGGAAATCTTCCCAATTCAATGGGACATTCCTTTAAACAACTGCACAGGTGAAAATCTTCAGAAATTCAATATACCCAGAAAGAAATCTCTGGGTTTCTCAAGATGTGCAAGAAAGAACTTTTCACAGTGAAACACCACCATAAATGGCAATCAGTCACCCCCCGGAGGATGACCTGAACGATAAACAGGAGAAATCTTCAGTTGATCCCAAATTCCGTATTGATGCAAACAAAATCCTCTCATGTGAAAACAGAACCTGAGTCAACATATGGCAGGTGCACAGACTGACACAGGGTCTTACCTGGGCTCTTCTGCACAAAGGTATAAATGTGGATCCGGGTTCCAGTGCTTCCTGCGTCAAACATTATGCCATAAAAAGTGTTGGTCTTGGCATTTATAGGGCACGTGTTAGGTGGAAAGAGATCCTGAAACCACATCTCCCTGTTTGAATGGGAAAGAACAGGGGACAAAGAAGAAAAGACCAGTGCTAGAAGGATGGGGAATCTGGAAGATGTCATCATGCCAGGATCACTTGAGGTGGTCAAGCGTGGGTCAACAGTCATAGAGCTGGTGTAGATCCTGTAGGGAAAAACAAATAGGAAGGAAAGTTACTAAGACTCCTCTCCTAACCAAGTCTGTAGAAAAAGTTCTGTCTCTACACAAATATTCTGCCCTTTGGTTAGAAAATAGCTTTTCAGCACCTCATCCACAAGTTATTATTTACTGCATTTTGGTGCTAGAACTGCATTTTGATGCTAGAACTGCATCTAAGTGTTTTGTTCTTTCACAGTAAAGATTTCTCCATTTCCCAAATGCAGAAGAATTGAAGTACGATGTTTTCCCCAGTATTTCTAGCTTTTACTTTATTTGGGCATTTTTTTCTCCGCTTTGGCTTTAAAAGTCTCAAGTTTTACAGCTCCCAGAAACTCCAGGAAGTCCAAATACTGTCTGAATAGAAGCACCATCAAAGGAGAGCTCAAGGCAGAGCCACTTTGCCCTGATATTTATATGCATGCGATGCTGTGGCAAAACACAAGTATTATTCAAAGAAAGAGAATTTTATCTCAGGCTCTGAGCAGCTTCTGGGAGAGCTCAGTGCACAGAGTGAAGGCAGCATCCTGGCTCCCAAGGGCTCCTGTGCTGCACAAGAGGGACCAAGCTGTGATGCGCACCTGGGCTCTGCCTCTCAGTACCTTTCTTCTCTATTTTTCACACTTCTCCTGAGAGTTTTCATTCTCAGAATGAGAAAACAAAACCAAAAAGCACAGTTTTCCAGTGGCCCAGTCATCCCAAACACTCAGATTGCTTACAAGAAGCTCCTAACATCAGTTTCTAGTAAGCCAAGGCCCTTGGGTGAAATCAAGAGTCTCAGTACTGGATATCAGTACTATATCAACAACTGTATCTCCTTTCTGTTCATGTGCATTTCTTTGCAAAAGTTCTTTACTAAGAAATGCTAATAAAGAAAAGATGGCTTCATAATGGTGTCTGGTTAAAGAGAAGGAGAATATGTAGCTATCTTTGTTGTTCACTTTGACCAGCAGAAATGAGCACATGGCCAGATATCCCACCTTGTGCAAAATCACCTGTGTTGACATGCTCACACACAGAAGCTGCACGCATCCCCCCAGACAAGTGCTTACACACCCATTTGCTCATAGCAATGAATGTTCTGCCTCATAAGCCTGCTCATCTGCTCTGTTCAAGCCCTCATCTGCTTCTAGTGCTAGCATTCAATTGTGTTTTAGAGATCCATTCAACCTCACTTGCTCAGCCTCTCTAAATCTTTATTTGCAACCTCTATCCTATTCTTACCCATTACAATCCCTAACCTCTCTCCTTTCCTTTCTACGCGAATTTGACATAGCTTCTATTTCCCTATACCTTTCACCTATGCCCAGAGAACTCACTCATCCTTCCCTCCCACATTCAACCCTTATACACCTTCCATTATTTCAACCTTTGTTTGTAGTTAGAGCAGAAGGAGATTAACTTTTACCCATTCTCACAAACCACATCATGCTGAGTCATTCTCTGAGCGCCTTTCCAACTCATTCAAGCACTCAGCTATCTCCAGAGCAAACACAGAGCTCAGCCTCTTACACAAGGGGAGCCTTGCTTATCTTCTGTGACCTTTATTTGATTGCACAGGATCCCCTCTGCCTTACAAACACGTTCTGAGAAGAGATTTTATGATTGCACAATGAACAGCCCGGCCATCCCTCTCTGACAGACCAGAAGGTGAAGCTGTTCAGGAGAGGTGTTGATGCATAATGCGAGTATGTTGTTTACTAAACAACCACAGCTAAAACTGAGCAACAAACCCCAGAATCTTGTTACAGGCAGCACACGTGACACTTACATAAGCCGCATGATCTCAGTTGATCCCAAAATATCTGACCAACAGCCACCATTAACACATGCTCTTCTTGCCAGGTCTCCTGACTAAAGTGCTCCTGTACGAAATGCCTCTTCTGCAGCCCTTCTCAGCCATCCAGCACCATCTCACTCTTCCCATTCTCTACTTCTCCCCTGGCTTCTCCCTTTCTTTCCACCTTCGTCCATCTAAGGTCCCCACTCTCCCCCCACAAAAAAATCCCATGACAGTACCTCAGGACCTCCTCCTTCACCTTAAAAGAGAAAAGCACACAGAGTCTCTCCGATGAGCAGTTCTGACTTTCTAAGCAGATGCACGCCGGCACCCACAAGAAGCAGAGATGGGCAAGGAGAGCACGAGGGCAGCGCCAGCAGAGGGAGATGGCATAGAATAACTGAAATGCCAGTGAAAGACGAATTTGAGCAGGGAGTCAGAAGAAAGGATGGAGGGAACATCTAAGGGTAGAGGCAGGCGGGAGGGAGGGGATCGGCCACTGAGAAAGAAAAACTATTTCCAAAAGAGTTTCCCTCCACCAAGGTAAAATCCTCGATGCCGTCAGAACACAGCGGGACGGATGACACGACGAACAAACAGCCGGGAGAAAGCAAGCGGGGGCACAGGAGTACGAGCGCGGGTTCACGAACGCGAGCGGCCGGCCGGCACCGGTGCGTGGTACCGAGCTGCGCAGCCCGCCCGGCACGCACCTGCAGCGGGGCGCCGCTCCCCTCCCGGCTCCCGCCGCACCGCCGTCCTTCAACGCGCCGTTCCGCTGCGGGCCGCGGACGCTGCGACTGGCGGGTCAGCGGTGCGCGGGCTCGAGTTTATCATTACTCGATAGGAGCGGCGGAACACGCTCGGATAGGCGCAGGGAAGCGATGCGAGAAGTTGAAAGTTAACCGAGTTGGACGTTAGTCAAACATTGACCCGCTGTAGCGGCGTGGCACGGGGCACGGCGGGCTCGCGGCACGCACGCCTCGACACCGACCCCGCAGCCCGCCGTGCCGCTTCCCGCCCCCGGGGCGCTGCCGAGACGCCTCGCCGCCGGCAGCTCTCGCACCTACCGCTCCCTCAGGAGCGCCGGCTCCCGTGGGTAACGGCGCGGACGCGAAGGAGGCGCCACGCGAGCGCCCGTCCCGCGCGGCCCGGCCCCGTCAGCGGGCAGCGCGGGGCCGGATGCGGTTCCCATGGCGACGCGGCGCCGTCCCCCCGCCCGCCGCCCCGCGCTCACCGGCAGCTCGGAGCGCCGCCGGCGCCACATCCCGCCGGTACCGCGCGTCACTCAGCGCGCCGCCCGGCGCGGGGGTTGCACGTCGCCGCCCGGTTTCCACGGCAGCGGGCGGTAACGGAAGCCGCGGAATGGAGGGCGGGCGGGCCCCGCCGTGGGAGGCGCGGCTGGCGGAAGCCGAAGCGGGCCGGACCGAGTACCGCGAGGCTGCTCGGCTGCTGGCCCGGCGCAACGCGGAGCTGCTGCAGCGGCAGCGGCACTCGGAGAGGGAGGCGGCGGCCGTGCTGGAGCTCCTCGCGGAGCAGGGCCGGGAGAGGGCGGCGGAGGTGCGAGCCGGGCTGCCGGGGAGGGCGCCTTAGTGCAGCTCCGACCGCTCCGAGTCCAAGTACCGAGGGAAGCGGCATCTCCGAAACGAGCTGGAACTACGTAGTTCGCTCCGAAAGTAATGCCTCCTGTATATTTCCATGGAAACTGTAACAGCTGCAAAGAGCACAGTAACGCTATTTGATACGGCAAATTCTCAGCTATAAAACACCATTTTTCAGCGTAGCCGCTGCCATTACCTATGCATTTTCGCCAGCCAAGAACAAGGGCCTGCGTGCCACGCTCCTAAACATCTGTACCAGCGGAGGTGATGCGCTGTTGCCACTGCTGAAAGGCACCACCAGCACCTTGCCGTGCTTGCATCCACTGGTTGTTCTCCATTCAGCAAAGGTTGATGAATGCCAATGCCAATGGGTGCCATTTTTTCCGCATGACAGAATTCAGACTTTTGCTCCATCCCGCCCTTCCATGTCGGACATCAGTCTGTCGGACTGCCCCTCTGCTGCCATCTGATGCATGGCAACAACGTGGAGCAGAATATTGCTGGGAAGGTTTAACCTCTACTGCCACAGCTCTAACATCCACTTCTGACCTTGTGGGACAACAACATAAAATAGGAGGCATTACTTTTGGAGCAGAACTCATAAATGATTTAAAAATTCTGTTTAAGGCACAAATCATCAATCCCCAGAACACTGATGGGGTTAAACGACAGGAGATAATGCTCTTGATTACACCCAATCCTTTTTCTTGTAGCTATCGTGAGTAGTAGCCCTTACTCATCCCTTTTCCAGCTGCTTTACCCCCTTTTCTGAACTGCTTCTCTGTGCTGCACCACTGCCCAAAACAGTAAGGAAGAAAACCCTCCATCCATGTAGTTTTAATTCACAGAACTCTATCTAGTACAGGTGGGTTTTTATTGTTCATGCTTGCACTATTTCCCTTGCTTAGCACAAACCAAGGGTGGTTCTTTCACTCTCCAGTTTTAAGTACACCTCAATCAGCCTGAACACTGTAAATGAGGACCTTTCTCTTTTGGTGTCTTCTCATAATTGATTTTAAAGAGAAAAACACAGCTCAGACACTTCTCCTTTCTAACTTCCCCCCTCAGTTAACATTTCTTGATTTTTATTTTCACAGACTGAGAAACTGAAGAAGGAGCTAATTGATTTGAAACAGCGAACACAAGAAGAGAACAGGAAACTGGTGAATGAACTTTTTTGTCCTCAGAACAATGGGATCCACTGAGCAGGCTGAACAGTAGTTCTGATTTTAGTGTGAGCAATAAGTTAGGGCAGCAAACTCTGCAAGAATCTTGAGTGGAAAAGAACTTGAAAAAAAGAATGGTGATGTGGGAATTACCTTGTGACTCTCTTTGTTATTTTGGATAATAGGAATACCCGATTATTTAGATAATAGGATCAGCCTTGCAGAGAAGGACCTGGGGTCCTGATGGATGAAAAACTTAACGTGAGCCAGCAGTGTGCTTTTGCAGCTCAGAAAGCAAATGGTGTCCTGGGCTCCATCAAAAGAGGGGTGACCAGCAGGGACAGGGAGGTGATTGTTCCCCTCTACTCTGCCCTTGTGAGGCCCCATATGGGAGTACTGTGTCCAGGTCTGCAGCCCCCAGTACAAGAAAGACAGACAGCTGTTGGGGAGGGTCCAGAGCCACGAAGATGATCAGGGAACTGGAGCACCTCCCCTGTCAGGACAGGCTGAGGGAGCTGGACTTGTTCAGCCTGGAGAAGAGAAGGCTGCGGGGTGACCTCATTGCAGCCTTTCAGTACCTAAAGGGAGCCTACAAACAGGAGGGGAATCAACTCTTTGAAAGGATAATGGCAGGACAAGGGGAAATGGTTTTAAGTTGAGGGAGGGGAGATTTAGGTTGGATGTAAAGGGAAAGTTCTTTACAGAGAGAGTGGTGAGGTGCTGGAACAACTGCCCAGAGAGGTTGTGGATGCCCCATCCCTAGAGGTGTTCAAGGCCAGGTTGGATGGGGCCCTGGGCAGCCTGGTCTAGCAATAAATGGGGAGGTTGGTGGCCCTGCATGTGGCAGGGGGGTTGGAGATTCATGATCCTTGGGGTCCCTTCCAACCCTGGCCATTCTGTGATTCTGTGAATACTTTATAATATCTGAGATAGTGTGAAGAATCAGCTGAGTAATGGTGAAGCCAGAGACCAGCAAAAAGATGTTTCATTTTTATCGAGTTAACAAATAATTAATTTGAATTCTTCTATATTTCTCCTTCATTCATTTCTATCAAAGCAAACATTCATAAAAAGAACTAAGAACATTATTGTTCACTAACAACCTGGCTTCAATGAAGAAACACACAACTGTGCTCATCTCGACTTTAAGACAGCATCTGCTGTGAAGAAGGCTCCATAACATTTCTCCCATCCTCAGATTATAAACAATAAGAAGGATATGACTGATGCTCCAAATACTGCTTTACACTTACTAGTCATTTCTAGGGTTTTTATTTCATTAGAGGGTTGGTAGCTTCTGCTGAGTTTGCAGCACTTCTGCTCATGATGAATTTCTTGCATTCCTTGTTTTTCAAAACGTTGCAGTTCATTGTGATTTCAGATATTCAGTAGTGTGTGCTATGTGTTTCATGTTACAAGATTTGATGGCTGGCTTCTCTCATTTTGTTTCCTTCTTACTGGTTATTTCTGAATTGCAGGAAGACTATTATACCCAACAAATAAAAGAACTGGAAGAGAAATTTCAGAAAAAAGTTGGAGAAATCAGCCAAATTCAAGTAGAATTGAATTTAATAAAGGAATTCCACAGGGAGAAAGCAGCTATGGAGGAAGAGCTGGAAGATGTAAGTTTGTCGTAAAGATGGGTTTGTAACACGTACTAAAAAAGCAACCTTTCTTGCTTTATGGTAACAGAGCTTGGGAGTGGAGAACAGACACAACTGATCTACTAGGCTGTTTTCTTTCAGCAGTTTACAGAGTCTGAGGAAAAGCACTAAGTCTGTAAAAAGCAAATTCCATAGCCAGAAATTGCATCTGCAATGGGCCAGTGCTGTAGGGTGTTGTGTTTGTTTGTTTGTTTGCTTGTTTTTAATTTTTATTTATTTTTAACAAAATCAATGTGGAATCATACAAGCACATATATGGATGCAGCAGAGGATTTAGTACATGTTTTGAATCTATGCTACACATATTAAGTAGTGGCATTAACTGTAACGCATTTCAGCCGAGATAGCAAGCATCTCCGCTGACTGAGGAGATCCAACGGGTGCCTCAAACAACTTGAGTTGTCTTCCTGTTCTTCAGCTCACCTCATTTTTTTTCCAGCTACAATGCAGGTCTTGGAAACAAAACAACATGTTTTCTATGGAGAAAAATGATCGCTCAGTGGCATTTGGTTTGTTAATATGTAGCTGCTTTTAAACAAAGACATTCAGTAAAGTTATTCATGCATTTTTCTAAGAATGCTCGAGGCATTGGATTTTAAATAGTCTTGATGGCTGAATGAATAGGCAAACTAGATTCCTAAGACTAAGCATGAAACAGAATGATAGATCATGTGTGTGAGTGACTGACTGATATGAAAATACAGGCAAAAGTGAACTATGAGGAATAAGCAGAACAGCACCAAAAGTCAGATTTAAATGAATTTTAGAGATTGTGGGAAGATCTGATGAGGATGGTGGTGTAGCACCAGGAAAGAGTACCAAGTACCTCCTTCAGTTGTTGCATCTGCATTTTTTAATTATGAGGCTGAAATTAAAACACTGGTATTACAGAGGTTTACTTTTTTTATCACAGCTAAAGAAGAATATCAAGATCTCAAACAGGAGACATCAGGAAGAGGTTGTGCGACTGGAGAGGAGGTTTCTTGAAGAGAAGGTAAAAGCTGACAGGCAATGAAATGAACTTTCATTAGAATGATTTCTCCCACTGCTTATTCTGGCTTTATTTCTGACAGCTCCTTTCTCAGCAGTTTACAGTTCCTCATGTCAGTGTAAGTATGATGACTGAGATGAAGGGTAGGTGCAGCTTTCAAAGGAAAGGCATAGGATGTCATGGTCCCAGAGAGGCATTATTCTCCACTGCTATCAGGAACTTAAGTGCCCGTGGAAGTTCATTCTTTTTTCATTAGTAAGAAGCTGTGCTACTGAAACTTGTGTAGGATTTTAGAATTTACACTGTAACAGGTTTTAAGCTTCAGTTCCAAGGGCCTCAAGCAAAGTTTGAACCGGCTTTTCTCTCTTTCAGAAGAGACTAGAAGAAGATGCTGAGAAGAAGATAATGATGACAAGAGAGGCTGCTCGACATGAAGCTGTTTTGTAAGAAACTCTTGCATTTTCTGCTTTCTACTTTACTAAACCATTTTAGTGCTGTGTTTTGAAGAGCTGTTTTTTTCCATGTTACTGCATGGACCTTGAAGGGCAAAATCAATGATGACTGAGGCTGTTTTTCTAATTTTAAATGTCAAGATGATGGCAACACTCGCATTTAAGCTATAAGGCTTAATTTGGAAATTAGGATGATGAAGTAATGATTTTAATATTAAAAAAAAGTATGAAAGTTTATGATTAACGTTCATGGATTTTGTTTCACTCTGTCCAGGCAGCTGAACAGCGTTGAGAGACAAGTTTTTAAAGAGAACATTCATCTTCATGGTGCTTCATCTTCTCACCTGAAGGAGGCAACGGAGTTGCAGAAAATGAAACAGAAGTTAGAGGAGGATAAAATTCTTCTGTCACAGGAAAAGGTTTCTGTTCTGGTTTTAGTTCTGTTTCATTCCCCTCCAGAAAGGGGTCCTTGAAGTCCTGGAAACAGATGTAAGTGTACTGAGAATAACTTCTTCACAGCCAGACCTGTTTGCAGCTATGAACTCAGAGTTAGCTGAAGAAAGAAGAGCACTGATTCCGTCTTAATGATGGAGGAGACTGAAGGGAGGTTCTCCCATAATGGTCCAAGAATAGGTCTTTCTGTAGTGCACACTACTCATCAAACCTTCATTTGGCTTCTGTTGCAAACAAGAACCTGACCCCAAAGAAATATTCACTCTCCAGTATGAAGGTGCCAGCATCTTGACTACACTGTCACTGCTGGGGGAAAAGAAAAAACTCCAAGTTTGGTGCAAAACAAAAGCCCAAGTAATTTCTTCTTCTAATCTTTCAGGAAATCACTGAGAGTTTGATGAGAGAAAAGATCCTACAGATCAACAAGCAGAAAGCACAGATAGGAGATCTGCAACATAAAGTGGAAAAACTGGAGATGGCCTTATGTCACAAGACTAAGGAATTTGAGACAAAGACTCAAAAAACACAGCATCAGGCACTGATAGAAAACCAGGCTAGCATGGTCGAGATCAAGAAACTGCAGCACCTGCTAGAAATGAAGGATCAGGAGATGAACCGAGTGAAGAAACTAGCTCGGAATATCTTAAATGAGAGGACTGAAGTGGAAAGGTTCTTCCTGGATGCTCTGGAACATGTGAAGAGGGAGATCATAGCCAGTAGAAAACACTATAAGGAAATGGCCCAGGCTGTTTATTACAGGAAAATGATGGAGGCGTGTGCAGGGAAGGAAGAGTTTCCCAAAATCAAAACATTTAATAGCAACGTGAACAGCACAAATAGTGTGTACAGAGACCTAGAAGAAGCAGAGAAATGCTACTGGTATTTTTAACATCAAAAACTAGTGCCTATCTTCCTACTGTACCTTAAAAAATTTCAACAAAACCCCAAAATCTTTGTCATTATATTGTCTAGATTTGGAATACTTGTGGACGCTGCTGTAATGAGAATAACTATGAGGTGTAACATCCTATCAATTAACAATGGCTTTCTGGGTGCCTAACTACACTTTCTGTCATTATTTCAATGGATTAGATTGAATACAGGCTCAAAAGTGACCTTTCCATATTCCACAATGTGCTACGGAAGTTAATACTGAATTTTCAGTATAGATGTACTTCTGCAGTTTCTTCTTAATAGTTATTGTTGCATCTCCGGTCTTTGCAGGTCATACAGGCATCATTCTCACAACGCTCTTCTCTCTCTCCACGGTTACTTATCAACACTGAAGCCTAAAAATTACGTTGTTACAATCTTAATAGCTCCTTAGTACCCTGCTGGCAGTTTTAACTGAAGCAACCAGTAGATGGCATGTACTCCCTGTTCAACTGTTTGTTCATTTGTCAGAGGTTCTCGGCTTTGCATTGTAGTTTCAGAGCTTGTTTTCTTCAAGCTTCACAATAATCTATAAAGCAAGCTACTGCATGAAAAATACAATAAGATCAGTATGAAGATCATATGCACTGTAGTACTGATTGACAGGATTATGTCTGAAAATAAATAAACCAAAATCTGATTTATAAGCATCTAAGAATTTGTATTAGGATGCAGCTTAGTTTAAATTGAGGCGACACATGCCACAGTAGCCAGTTTTATAGATCTCTAACCTCCTGCTACAAACTACAGCAATATCTATGTGCTTTAAGCCATAGAATTAGGGACCAGTACAGCTGTTGTTTGCATCCAGCTTTGGTGAGAGACCATGATTATACTACTCCCAAATAAAATGTTTGCTTAGTATGCACCAACCGTTGAATGAGTAACTCACTGACGTGCAATCAATTAGAATGCAGCGTTCAGCTTATCACAGCAATGATACAGAATTCAAAAATCAGAGGGGAAAGTAGTTCACAGAGATCTAAGGAAGTTTCCCTTGGAAAGAAGAGAAGGGGAAGACTGAAATTGAGGATAAAAGTTGGTTACATGTTAACTCTCCTCTGTGCGAACAATGACAAAGTAAGGAAAGGACAATGTACTTGAAATTAATACATATCAGTACTAGCCTCCTCCCTCCTGGTATTTATAATCAATAACTGTATAACAGAAATAGTGGTGTGTTTGTTTTTTTATTATTATTATTCTACTTATTTAGACAGCCACAGATTTAGAAATTAGAAAGACAGTAGACAAATTTATCTTTTGAACTTACATGCTATGAATAGCTTACCAATTGCAATGTAAAACACTTTCTACACATACAGAATCATATGATATATCTGTATCTACATATCATATATCTATATATCATATATCTACACATACAGAGTGAGAGAAATGCCTTTGTCATTTTCTCCTAATCCATTGATCTTTTCTGTGTTTTTCAGGGAAAACACCCAGTTTAAAAAAGTAGATATCAGTGAGTTGACATGGGAACAAAAAGAGCGTGTCCTGAGATTACTTTTTGCCAAAATGAATGACACAAATCTATGGTAATATTCTGTTTCTTCAGTAGGTGAATACAGAGCTTTCTCTGTTACAGAAGCTTGGCTGATAAACTCCAGAGCAGAGGAGATTCTGCATCTACCAGAAGAATCTAGCTAACTGTGTGACTTGGTGTAAGATGTTTTAACCTCATGAAAGAGGTGTTATATACCAATTTTGGATGTGCACTTTTCTTCCTCTAAAAAAAAAACAAAAAATTAAACACAGTTCTGGTATATCTACTGAAGGAATTGATCAGGCCATTGGTCCATTTCTTTCCTGATTCCCAAATAACTATTATTGTGGTCAGTCATGGATAGTCTTCACAGTGATAAAGAGGATTATCTGGACCTCTGCTAACATCAAACATGAAATAGTCAACCCTATATTTGTAAAGCCAGAGATAACTGAAGGGCAGAAACAGTGCACAGTAGCACTGACCACAGCCTGTACAATGCCTGCTTTGTACTCTTCTCATTCACTTTCAATTGTAATTATTTTGCCACAAAATACAGAATTCAATAGTATGTTTGATTTATATAGCTGATTTCAGATAGTGCATTGCAATAACCCAATAGTGTCCTGACATTTCTGGCTTGCTACTCTTTTTAGAAAACAAGGAGTTTGCTATGGGATTAGAAATCTAGTTGAGTTTACATCACCCTCAGATGACAATAACTTTGCTGTTGTTTCCTCCTCACAGGAAATACAGGAGAGATCTGGCTACTTCAACTCCAGCTCCTGCTGATGCTAACAAAGAAAGTATAGCTGGGTAAGACACTAAATTTTACTACACTGTTTAACATCTCCACAGTTCTGATAATGTAATTCTCTTTGTCATCCCTCCTCCTTTCAAAATAGTTTATCTGAAGATCTGTATTGGTGTAGACAGATGTATACAAAGAAATGTATGTGTGACAAGTGAGGAATTTGTTACTTACTTTTATATTTCTAGTCGTAGTGATCTTTTAGTAGGGGGTCAACTCAGCTTTTCATGACAAACACAAGAAAATAAAAATCTCGTGCTATCTTAAAGCTTCTTCTTATCAAAAAAGCAGCTTTAGTATTTTTAGAGGAAAAAAAAAAGCGAAAGGCTACAGTTGTACAGAGAGACATATTTTCATCTAGAACAGAGAGTTTTGATTAAATGACAAAATATATTAAGCTGATTTTGTATTCAGTATAGGATCACTTAAAGGTGTTAGGTGTGGGGAGTGATGTACAGGAACTGCTGAGTCACAGCCTGAACCTCTGATTGAGCACCTGGGGAAAGAACCCGGTCAGCCCTGGGGGCACAGGTGAAGGCAATTCAGCTGTGTGACCAGAAGGGGTGGAGCCTGGCTGCACCTCTCTGAGACCTCATTTCAAGGCTGACTGCTGCTGGGGAAGGATCTCTTTATGGAGATTCCTCCTTGGTGAAGCTTTCCCCTGTGAATCTGGAGTCTTCTGATACACGTAAGCAATCTTCTTCCTTTCCATTATAGCACCTTTCTATTGTGCAGATCTTTCTGTCATTACATCTCTGGTGAAATGTGTTTTTCTGTCAAATTTATCTGTCTAATTGCTGTAAGCATTCATATGCCTGGTTTTCAGAGACAGACTCAGATGCGATATGCAGCTGTTTATAATACTCTAAGGCAAGCAAAATCAATTTATCCTGAAGAAATGAATGGAGTTCTACTGTGTTATCATGGAGTACTATGTCAGATATGAGGCAGTCAAACACTCACAACTAAAAACCTAAAGCTCAGGAACCAGATGAGCAGATAACATTCATAAAGAATCCATGGAGGGATTTTTATGGGAAGATGAGAGAGCTTCTAAGAGGCTGACTGCCGCTTCCAGGAACAGGTGTGGAAGTGACTGGTGGCTTTTTTTATACAGACAGGGAAAACAGAAGCAGAAGTTGCAGAGCCCAGTTCTCAAATATGGTTAAACTATTGAAATGTATATTTTTTTAGGACTTACACTGTTAAACAGTTTTGAGAATCTAGACTGCAATGTCCTCCAGGCCAAAAAAACAAAAACAAGCCAAAAACCAGGGGTTGACTATAAAATTGTGTTTTAATAGAGACTGCAGAAATTTGAAATCCTTCATAGTGAGATTACACTTTTGTATAATACAGAAGATATTCTTTAGCTTGTATAGCATATGGTAATTAAAAAGGATAACAAACAGGCGGGTGAAAAGCCATAATAGCAGTGAGATGAGATGGAGCATGTACATCATGATCAGCAAGAATCTGCAGCTTGATCTAAAAAGATGTTTAATTAACTAAAAAGGCAGATAAAAAATTTGTATTCCTGATACACTTAAAATAATCTGATTTCAAAATGCTGTGGGAAATGCAGATGATCAGAAAATGAATTTGCACACAAGTGTGGAAGAAGTGCAGTGACTCCTGCAGATCTCCATCCAGCAGGCAAGCTTTGTAATAAAGACTAATTTTGCTATCAAAGTAAATCTCAGAATTTATGAAAGAAAGAGGTTGTGCTTTGAACAGAAAAGTCAGAATAGCAATACTGATTGGGAAGAAAATCAGTGATTCGAATGCAAATGACTGTAGACTGTAGTACAGATTATTACTTTATATTCCTTTCCCAGATACATGAATGAATGTCAAGGTGTTATTAGTGATTTACCTAGAATATTTTATCTTTTCAGCACAGAAAATATTTCTTCCAACCAGATATTCATTACACAGCAGGCTGAATTATGAGTCGTCATGTTGTGCAGTAATCCTTCCATGTACTCAGATGTTAACACTACGGGTAGAGTAAGGCAGCGGTACGCATGGCATCAGCAGGAACAACTTCCACTGCACTTACAGACTCATCTGCAATTTTCACTTTGCGAGTTACCTTGTGAGCAAAGCTGCAATTCTACATCTCTTACCTGCTGAATGCAGCACTGGGGTGGTAACTTGATTAAAGATGCATTTTCAGTTTGCAATAAAGTCAAGTGTATGGAGCTTAAGAGCTTTTTGCAATCATACAATAGATATGTGGAAATAGAACCAAGGCATTCCTTGGAATGCTGTATGAGGAAATGACTGCAGAAGTTCTTGAAATACTGGTTTTTTTTGTTTTTGTTTTTAAAAAAAAAAGGATTTATACAGAAGTTACAAAAGAAATTGATGTACCAGCCTCTGCAAAGAGGGTAATATAGTCAACAGAACACCTATAGAATATCTTATCAAGGAGCAATCACTTTCTGCAGTGATTAGCAAATTTTTAATTCATAATCAAATTGCAAGGTGAGAATTTTCCCTCTAGAGTATAGCAGAAGGAAAAAAAAAAACCAACAAAATAAGATAGAAACATTAGTGGATCAACAGTAGTTACTCTAATAATCATGTGTTATGTTGTATCTTTATCAGAAGGCAGGATACAGAGTCTTCACATTCAGATTTTTTTAATCAGAACAAGTAATGATTACAATCATTTAGAATAGTATCATTTTCCATGGGTATTTGAATGAAGTCCCTGCAGATTTTCCCCTTCCCTCCCCCCCCCCCCCCCCCCCCCCCATGGCTTCATCTTCTAGGAAGCAAGAATAAAAATATAGGCTATCCAGCTCCAAATGCATGTATAAGAACAGGGTATAGCAAGACTTACCCATCTCTAGCACTGAGATCTGCAGTCCCTAGAGGACATGACTGTGTTTGAGCAAATGTGACAGAGTTGATCAAACACACACAAAAAAATACATTTATATTCAGGAAAACACACAGAACAGGCCTAATTGCTTTGTGATTAAATCATGTGTTTCCTCCTACTGACCTGTTTACCTATTCTTCCTACCAACTAGACTGACATGATCTTATGATGCAAGACATACACACATGTTTCTGCTTCCATAGTTCCACTATCTTAAAGGATCTACAGGCACATTACTGTTAGTAAAAAGGCACCAACCAACTTCCAGGTATAACGGAACTGATAGTAAGCTGGAGAATGCAAGCCATGTGCACAACAGGAACAATTTCCAGCTGTAAGAGGCACAGTGAAGGTTACTATGCAATGCAGGTATTTATTTTATCCTTAGACAAGTGATCAAATGCGCTTCCCCAAAAAATCCTTAGAAAGATATTTCCCAGGTATTTTGGGAATTCCTCAATTGACCAAAGACTGACAGTTTCAACTCCAAAACTTACTGTCTTCATTGTACGTAGAAGTCACTTCTGTGACACGTCCAAAGTGGCCCAGTCACATCACTCAAAGTGAATACTCATCTGAGTATGGTGAGCTCACAATCTCAACATGTAAGAAAGTGGTAAAGAAAACTGCTACAAGATGTAGTAGTGAATCGCTAAGGCTAGAAGTATTGAAGCCAAAAGCAGAATAATGTTCATGTTCAGAAGGTCTAGAAAGAAACACAAAGTAAAGCCCATCCATTTTCCCTTTCAATTAGATAGGATAGTTTCTTCCTTGTAGTTATACAAAAACAATCACAGCAACAGAAAACCCAGACTGTGCATTTTAAACTTGCCTGATCTACATAGAAAAAGAGGCCCTTAGAAAATGAAGTTTTCTATTTATTCCCAGGGAAACCATGATAGTCAGGACAATCGCAACATGGAAAGAGAGGGGCACCAGAGACAGCATCTTCAAAGGCTGATTTAGTTCCCCATAGTTGGCATAACCACAGCAGGCTTGGTAACAGTGGCATCTTCCTCTTTCCATTGAGAAATGATAGTTTTCAGCTGTGTGTAGAACTGCACTCCCTGGGGGAAAGAGATGCAAAGATCAGATATTTGGCCTTAGGAATTCTTCATATCTGTGCCACAGGTGTAGCAAGCAGCTACAGTGCACTGTGTTTTCCTACATGGGAACAATTCCTGTCAACTTATTCCTTTCAACAGTTCCCCAAAGATTCTGGCCCTATGGGAAAGCTTGCTATTTTAGTTCCTGCTCCCTTCTCAAATCTCCCCCCAGTAAGGGGAGATTTGATGACTATTTTCCAATTGCCATTGCTAATGTGATTTTCCTCAGATCAACCTAAGAAAGTAATCTGAAATTTGGCAAGTTACCTGTTTGCCATAGAAATTTGTATCTCCTCTGAAAGAAGCACGAGAACCAGTGAAAGAGAACATGGGCAGAGGTACTGGAATTGGAACATTGACACCCACCTAAAGCAAAAGATAGCCACCATATTACTCACAAGATAAAAAAAACAGCAGATTGCAGAGCACTCTCCAAAAATGGCAATATTCTGTATCTTTTAATCTGAAGCTGGGCAGTGTTGGCTGAGTAGTCAGCGATTAGTTGTTGCTGTAGCTGGATGGCTATTTACCACAAATGGTGAGTGAATATCAGTAGCAATAATTCTGGCTTGAACATACCTGCCCCACATCTACTAAGTGAGAATACTTCCGAGCTGTGGCTCCATTGGTGGTGAAGATTGCAGTTCCATTTCCATAGGGGTTATTGTTCACCATCTCAATTGCATCATCCAAAGTGTCTGCTTCCAGAACCACTAAGACAGGTCCAAAGATTTCCTCCTTGTAACAAGTCATGTTTGGCTGCCAAGACAAACAACAGAAAAAGCAGACTGGATATTGAATATAATAAATAGGATATAATATATCAAATATCCTAGGAAAGAGGATATAAACACATCAAGTGCTCAAGCTCAGGGTATCCCTAGAATCACCCATCATATTCCATTGCCTTCAGTCCTGGTTGTCATTCCACTATTTCCCATGCCCTGCCACCTATCTACTAAGGAGGGTACAATTTGTAATTGCTAAAGTACTTTCTGCTTTTACTGCCTGCCTAACATGAGTTACAGGTCTACTCTTTGCTCAAAGCTGATTAAAGCCAGGATTAATTCAGGATAGTTTACTTCATATCTTGCTGATAACCTGCAGTTCTCTGAAACTCAGTGCCCAGGACTTATGCTTGATAATAAGCAGTATCTGACAAACACAGAAGTACCAGTTAGGAATTACTTTAATCATTAATAACTAACACAACAAACTACAAAATAGGCACCTGACAGGTAAGCTGTATGTGGTTAATATTGAACTATTAATATTGACCATATATAAAGAACTACAAATAAAAAACACTCAGTGAAACTTTTACTTCTGAATACTATTCACAATGCATTAAAGGAAAGTGAAACATTTTAAGATCTTTAATGAAAACAGTGCAGGAAAACTATGAAACAGATTAAAAGCTGGAAATATATAAACAGCATTTAATCCATAAAATCGTAGGAATACAACAATAGCAGAACTATCAAGACTGGTATGCCACATTTGAATCACACCAGAGGGCCCAAAATGAATCTAATACTTAAACAGTGATTAACTACTACAGCTGATGGCATAAACATTAAAAAGGAGAACTTAGATATGAAAACCGACTTGAGATGTGTGCCTGGTAAAAAAAATATTCTCCTATAGAGAACGCTGTGCATTATATTGATATCTATAAATAGGAATGTGCAAAGTGTAGGAATGTATAATGGGCAGACAGGAAAATGTCATGTTTGGCTGTTAGTCATAATCTTCTTTAGGCATCTGCCGCTGGCCGTTGCTACAGAAAGTACACAATGCTCAGTGGACATTTAATTTGACACTACAAACTGTCCATGTGTTCTTCCAACTGGCTACATTCAAAAAAAGATTATTAACTTTATTCATATCAGTAATTTTATTAATATTGTTCTGTCCCTGGGAATTCTTCCATCACCTCCACAGCAACATTACACAACCAGCACTTCATTGGAATTGTGCAAGGGAAAACTGAGTTATTTATGAGATTTCTATGTGGTGAATCCTGAATACTGACCAATTTGGCTGACCCATTTTTCAAATGATCCTGCAACATACAGCATCAAGCAGTTTTTGTTAAGTCACCTTGACATTGGCAAGGATCGTTGGTCCAACAAAATTGCCGTTTTCATAGCCCTTCACTTTGATATTACGTCCATCCAGAAGAAGACTGGCACCTTCTTCTACTCCTTTCTGAATCAGGTGGCAAACCCTTTGCTTGGCCTGGGGACTGATTAGAGGCCCTAGGTCTGCTCCAGGCTGGTCTCCTGCAGAGAGGCAGAGATGCAAAGCTTTTAAATGTTCCTCTTCTTAGGCATAATGAAGGTAACTACATTAGCAGGAAAAAATGGGAAAATTCTGGTGTTTCTGAGACACGGAGCAAAGATTTGTACCATTAAGAAACATAATCAACAAACAAGAGAAGTCAGAAGCATAGTTTTAATCACTGGGAAGAAAACTTTTCCTCCATGCAAGCCTTTATTTGAAACAAATGAAAAGCAGGAGAATTCTAATATCAATCTCAAAAGTACTTGTTTCCATTTTTCCCTCTTACTGTATGCTTACTACAAATTGGAAGGACCTGTAAGTGAGATTGCTATGTAAAATGTTTGTGTTCTATATGGGACATAATCTCAAAGTTCCAGTTAAAAACAAACCTGTAAATTTTGCAGCACAGTTGTACTGCCATTCCTTCCTAAATATTCCTAACTCCAAGTCTAGGGCTCTGTGTCCCAATCCAGACAATCTGCTAGCTCCCATCCTTATGGATCAAGCCTACAGAGCCAGCAGCTCCAACAGACACATTACAATATGGCAGACACACCAACCTAAAAAGCCACAGTTCTACAGAAGCAAAGTAGCTGATAAGAAATTATCAGAATCTGTACCTGCATTTACACGTAGATTTTTGGCTCTTTCCACCAACTCTGGCAACCATTTCTGTGCTTCTCCCACTAAAATTGCTGTAGACAGGGCCATACAACGTTGGCCAGCTGCTCCAAAGGCAGCTCCAACCAGCTGGTTCAAGGTGTTCTCTTTATTGGCATCTGGCATCACCACACCATGGTTCTTTGCTCCCTAAAATACAAAACACATACAGACTCCATTAACCAGCCCCGCTCACTTCCCTAGCGCTCGGTAATAACACGGTGTAGTAGTTATGACTTTGCTGCCTACAGGATGGCAAGAAGGTCAGCCTCATCAAGCAATTATCAGTAGCAAAGTCAGTGTCTGCTGCAGAACAGTGTGGTCTGTTTAAGCACGTACAGACAGAGGAAGTCTGTCTGTGTGGTGCTGCATGCTGTACTGAGTGGCATTACCATGTTAGCCTGGACTCTCTTGCCATTCCGGGATCCTCTTTCGTAGATGTACTCGCCAGCCTGATTAGATCCCACAAAGCTGATAGCTCTGATATCCGGATGGTCACAAATGAAGTTCACAGCTTCAAATAGGAAATAATACATTATACACTGTAGTATAAAATGCTTCCCCCTGTCCTCATCCCCATGCTGCTAATCTATGCACCTTTCTTCTCGTTAGAATTCTTGCATCTGTCTCCAATATTTGAGTTCCACCGCTGCCTGCTCATGCGTCTCTCCACTCTAACTTCTCATCATGTGAGCTCTGCCCCAGGGCTCATACAACAGGATTTCTGCTGGCTTTTCATGCGTTGAGCCCCAGGTACTCAAAACACGGGCCCGCCAGTCAAATCTCAGGAGCTCTGCACATATATGATAGGGGCTAAGACAGAGGTCTTTCCAAACCTCTCTAACAGCAGCAGGATCAGATGCTCAAACAGCTCTAACACCTCCACTAGCACACACCACAATGCATACATACTCCAATCCAACAAGAGCTATTATTACCTTCATGCTGTCCATGGATGATATTCAGAGTCCCATCTGGGGCACCAGCATCTTGAAACAGCTTGGCAAGGAACATGAGTGCACCTGGCACACGCTCAGAAGGTTTCATCAAGAATGTGTTTCCACAAACCATAGCCATGGGAAACATCCAGAGAGGAATCATCGCTGGGAAATTGAACGGTGCAATGCCAGCACACACACCCAAAGGCAGACGGTAGGTGCAAGTGTCCATGTCTTTAGTGATGGAGGGCATGGTCTCTCCCAGTATGAGAGATGTCACACTGCAAGCGTGTTCAACCACCTCTGCAGCAGAAAGGGCAACATGCCACTGGGTGATCTGTTAACGGTCACTCCCCATACTCCCTTCTCAGCACTACCTTGACCCAAGTCCTTCTTCCAGCCACGACTTAAAACTCATTGTGCTCCAGAAAATCCCTCTGCTCTCCCAAGCACTGTGAGCTCACTGTGAATGGATTCTCTCCTGAGTACGCTATACACCACTGTGATAGAAGCACAGATTCAACAGCCCCAGTAAAAGTAGTACAGATGTAGTTTTAATGTACCAGCTGGGATTCAACCTCAGACATTTCAGCACAAGTGAGAAGTTCCTATCTCTCTGCAGCATTCAGTACTCACTCCTAGGAAAATAAAGGATCAAACAACTTGGAAGTGACTTAAGAACTCTACCTAAGGGAACATCTCAAGTTGGAGTTACAACTGCCCTTCTTTTTCAGAAGGAAGTTATGAGGGGAGCTAGATGTACAAACTCCAAGAGCAAACAGTTGCTCAGGAGAATTCCTCCCTTCCTGTGGGTTCTGAAAGCCCCTTTTGTAACAGACGGAGCCAGCAGCTTACGGAGGCCTCGGAACACATCTCCCTCAGCGTCAGCCAGGGTCTTCCCTTGCTCAAAGGTGATGAGTTTTGAAATTTCTTTCTGAAAATGGAAAACACAAAGTTTATGAATGTTAGGAAAATGCCTGCCCATGAAGAAGGGCTCAGGGATAAGTTTAACATCTACTGAACATTACGGTCTGAATAGATCCTGGGAAAGCCGACAAGGGCTGGACAAGAAGTCAATGAGCTACACAAGGGATATTGTAAAAAAAACACCAAAACCAACAAACAACTGTGGGCTGGCTTATATTCTATTGCTTTCACGTGTCACAACACAGACACAGAAAAACCTGGGGAATCCAAAAATACACTTCTCTCACTTGTCTTTGTCAACTGGCACATTCTCCACCAAGCTCCTCCTGTGGTATTTTGGTAAAAGAAACAAATGCAGAATAATATTCCCTAAGAAGTACTGCTTCTGTGTCTGCTTCAGCCTGGAGAGTGCTTTGCTACCTCTCAATGATGGTGACTCTGTCAGCTCCTCACTTACAGCAACAACAGCTTAACAACTCAGTTAATGATTAAGTCTCTCAATTTCGTTCACAGTCAGCTGCAATGCATTCAGCAACAGCCATCACACATAGCCGCAGTGTCTCACCAGATTGTCTTTGATGAGCTGTTGGTAACGCAGGAAGATTTGCTGGCGACTCAAAACAGATGTTTCTGACCAGTTCCAAAAAGCCTTTTTGCAAGAAGTTACAGCTGCCTCCATTTCACTAGTTGTAGCTTTTGGTACACGAGCAACCACTTCATTTGTGGCCTGATGGAAAGAAACAAATTGTATCAAAACTCAATTTTTTCCAGCTGTCCTTGCCGACCATTCAACAGTCCTTGCACACCACACACTTAATACCTTTATTCTAAAAGGAGCTGTACTTCTCAGGGGGAAACAGAAAAGAGACTGCTGTCTTAGTGCACACCGAGAGGCCTGGACCACAGCTGGAATTCTATGCATTTTGTAGTTCTGAAAATCTTCAGTCTACACTTCTCAAATCAGGCACACAGAAAAGTGTAAATGCAGTACTGGTTTCCAAGTGGGAATTTCAGTGACTTGTCTGACACATTTTGCAATTTATCAGGACTTCACATTCAGCTGGCATCAAATTATATCGGGCTGCATACATGCAGGATGAAAGGAAGCTTTCTGAAATTTTGACATCACATTCACAGAGCCTTTCTATGTGAAAAATAGTTAAGAAGGATTTCAGCTTTCCCTCTAGAGATCAGGGGTTTACTACATAGGGAGATAAAAGAGGTCATTACTTCCCTAACACTGACAGTGAACATGAAGAGGAAACTGAAGCAATTACACAACGCTAAATCCATCTTAAGCTCCAACTCTGATCTTTCTCCAGAAGCACACACACTTCACATACTTCCCCCTTTCATCAAGTGATTCAAGGAAATCACAGCACCCTCTTGCAAACCAATTGTGGGTATATGAGCAGAAGCCATTTCACTTACTGGGTTGTGGATATCGATCCATTCTGTGGTCTTGGACTCGACAAACTTCCCATCGATGAACAGTTTGGTTGTTGGCTGTGGAAGACAGGACAGTGAGTGATCTTTGCCTGAAGGTGCACACATAACAATGTGCCCTATTATGTGCAAGCTTTTGTCATTTATTCCTGTACTCCATTTTTTCCCTCAATTTAGACTAAAATTGTTAAAACCCTGTCTAAAAACGATTACAGAAGATATACATTGCTAGAATTATGTTCAGAACTATTTTAATCTACTCAGTCACTACAATTACTAAGTCACAAAAGCCCTGCAGTTCCTAAACATATTAAAAAAAAAAACCATTAATAATTCCCTTTGTAAGAATTCCGCTCACTTGGTGCAAACTGCGCTACGCTTCCTTCCCATCAAGTCACTAAGCTGGTTCATCTCCCAGCTCATAGCTGTAGGCACAGTGCTGTCCTGTTCCTGCTTCCCAAGTGGTTCTGCAGCCAAGAGCAGGGAACCTGTTGCTGCTGAGCTCACAGCCATGGTCATGGCAGGCAGCACAGAGGGCACAGCTTTTCAGTTCAGATGCAGAAGAAACAAAAATGAGAGTTTTGGTTAAGGAGCTCAGGTAAGTATGGAGAAGAAAAAGCAGGGGTAGAAGATGCAGTTAGTGCTGTAGCATGCAGGAAAAACTGGGGCCGCACAAGTGAAGAGACTGGAAACTAGTAACTGATATTGAGAGGTAATGAAGAAACCTGGAGAAAGTGAGAAACGCTTCATGCTGCCACAGAACATTCACTTGGGGAGAATGGATAGGAAGAAGAGGAAACAGAGATGCGGAGTGAAGAACAGGGATGGTCTTAGAAATGAGGATAAAACCATGTATATCAGGAAGCTGTGTGAAGAGAATTGGGACATGGAGTTATGAGAGGGCGATCACAGAATCATTAAGGTTACAAAGGACCTCGAAGATCATCTAGCCCAACCATCAACCCATCACCACCATGCCCACTAACCATGTTCCTCAGTGCCACATCAACACAATTCTTGAACACCTCCAAGGATGGTGACTCCACCACCTTCCCTGGGTAGCCCAGCCTATTCCAGTGGCTCACCACTCTTTCCAAGAATATGTTTCCTAATACACAACCTAAGCCTCCTCTGACACAACTTGAGGCCATTCCCTCCCAGCCCAAAACTGAACATAGTACTTGAGATCCCAAGTACAGGAGGACAATCCCTTCCCTGCTGACTGCACTATTTCTGATATAAGCCAGGATACCATTGGCCTTTTTGGCTAGCTGAGCACACCGCTGGCTCATGTTCAGCTGGCTGTCAGTAACTAACACCCCCAGATCCTTTTCCTCTGCAAAGTCTTCTAGCTACTTGATCCCAAGCCCGTAGTGTCACATGGAGTGCACCAAAGTGCAGGACCAGATACTTGGTCTCATTAAAGCTCACACAATTGACCTCAGCCCATTGATCTAACCTGTCCAGATCCCTCTGTAAGGCCTTCTTATTCTCAGGCAGATTGACACTTCCTCCCACTGTGGTGTCATCTGCAAATTTACTGAGGGTGCACTAAATTTCCGTGTCCAGATCATCAATAAAGATGAATAAATCAGGATAATTCACTCTCTGAGTCTGCCCCCCCAGCCAGTTCTTTACTTAGCAAAGAGTGTACTTGTGCAAGCCATGGGCTGCCACCTTCTCCAGGAGGATACTATGGGAGACAGTGCCAAAGGCTTTGGTGAAGTCTAGGTAGACTTTGTCAACAGCTTTTCCCTGATCCACCAGGCAGGTCACCTGGTGAGGGCAATGAGGACAGGGATGCTCACGCTGGTGTGATGGTGGGAGAGAGATCAGAGAACAAATCAGGAAAATAAATGGGGCTGACTTGGACAGGTCATGGCAGCGAAAAGTGGAGGAGTGAAAAAGGAAGAGAACAGCAAGGGCTGAGGCACTGTCAGTGAGCAGGGCTGAAGTGAGATGTCTGACCTAATGCCGGTAATGGATGAGCGAGGCCTTGGCTTGCGAAGGAATACCGCGGTGGGTTAAAATAAGAATAAAACGTTACAAGTGCTGATGTGGCTGACATTACAGCGGGGCAAGCGGAGCCTCGGACTGCGTTCGGGAGAAGACCATCTCCTTCAGAACTGAAGGAAGTGCAGGAAATCCGAGCTCCTCCCGGCCCGGCAGAACCTCGGTGAACTACCCAACCGCAGCCCCACCGCCCCGCAGCCCCACCGCCCCGCAGCCCCACCGCCCCGCCGCAGGCCCCCCTCCCGCCCGCCCGCCGGAGCGCTTCGCCCAGCTGCACTTCTGCCCCGGGGAGCCGCCCGGCGCCACTCACCACAGAGGAGGAGGCGGCGGCCGAAGCGATCCAGGGAACACCGGTTCTTGGCGGCAGCTGGATGGGGGACACAAAGCAGTCCTGTTACGCGGGGCTCCCCGCCGCCCCCAGATCCCCTACTTCCCCCCCGGGGTGCCATCCTTGGCCCCGCCTGCAGTGCTCTGTGGCCGCCGCCTCACCCTGAGCGCTACGTGTCGCCGCCCGCCCCAAACGCTACGCGCCGCCGCCGCCGCCATCCCGGCCGAGGGTCGCTGCGCCGCGGACCCCGAACGGCGCCCCTCGCCACACCTCCTGCCCGCCCGAAGGCCCGCCTCCGCCCGCTCATTGGTCAGACGAGTGCCCTCCTCGCCCGCTGCACGCCCCCTCCGGAGGGGCCTTGCCGGCCGCCAGCCAATCGCCGCCAATGCCGCCGAGGGAGAGCCTCACCCCGCCCCCTCTCGCCACCGCCCCCCCCTCCGGGGCAGCGATTGGCCACGAGAACTGAGGCGCACTGGCTCGGCTCTGTGGTCACATGGGTGGATTCCCGCGGGTGGCGGGTTTAGGTCACGTGACGCGCGCAAGATGGCGGCTCCCGGGGACGGTAAGGCGCGCGGATGGGGTTATCGTCATCCTGCGGTGTGATCTGGTCGTGCGCCGCTTCACCTCTGCTCCGTTCCCTGTTTTGTAGGTGCCGATCTGGAAGCCTCACTGCTGAGTTTTGAGAAGCTTGACCGGGCTTCTCCGGATCTGTGGCCTGAGCAGTGTGAGTGCGGCCGGCCCGTGCGAGTGGGGTGATGGCGGGGCTGCCGGCCCGGCCCCGCGCTCACCCGGCGCTGTTCGCTTCTCTTTTCCAGTGCCCGGCGTCGCCGAGTTCGCCGCCTCCTTCAAAAGCGTAAGCTGTCCCTACTTCGTGCTGTGTGGCTCTTACTGTGACTGCGACTTGTCGCAGCTCGGGAGGAAGGCACTGCCCTGAACCTTGGGGAATGCTGCTCTTGCTGCTGGCTTCAGCTGGTGTCTTACTGTAACTCCCGACTTGCTTAGGGAGAGCTAGAAAATAGAAATAGACATTAGAGTATCCCTGTAGGGTACCTGGAGCCAGTTATCCTGTCAGTGTAACTAGTAAATGTTAGATCAGGCTTTGTATGCTGCTAAAAATGTACTTATCTGAGTATGCTTTGCCTTTTGTCTTTTTTTTTTTTTCTCTCCCTAAACCAGCCTATTACAAACTCACCTCCCAAATGGATGGCTGAACTGGAAAATGATGATATCGATATGTTAAAGGGTGAGTATGAGCACCATAGGTAGCGAGGTTGGCTGTGAATGGAAATTCAGTGCCTAATGAGCTCGGGGGCCTTCTGAAGCCTTCTGCAAGTGAAGGGATGGGGGATGCTCCTCTTATTCTGTTCAGTGCTTCCAGGATTTTGTCCTGGTTGCCCAACCATTTTATGCTAATTTTACTTTTTTATCATGCTATTAATTTGCTTCGGTTCTGAAGGCAGGAGGCTCCTGTTAGTAACTCCCACAGCCTCAGGCCTCTTGTCCTTACATCTGCAAAATCAGAATCTCCAGCTGAATGATTCTGCTTAGGAGTCTTTGTCTTGTTCATTACCTATATTTTAGTTAGTCCTATCACCTGCAAGAATATATCTTGATTACAAATGCAGTTGTTCTCCTTGTTACTGCTTTTTGAACCAGTAAATCCCTGGTTTATTTTTCTTTTTTTTTTTCTTACCATTCCTGCTTTGGAATGGTTGGAATGTCTTGCTGGTTGTTATGAGCTGTGAGAAGAATATATGCTGTACGCTGTAAACTGATAGTGTTGAAAGTGTGACTTGAATGCTCTGTGAAGTGGTAAACATATAAACTGCCACTAGAGGGCTACAGACAGTGTTAAAAATCACACTTTTTCTTCTTAGAGCTGGGAAGCCTCACTATAGCTAACCTGATGGAGAAGGTTCGTGGCCTGCAGAACTTGGCTTATCAGCTGGGACTGGATGAATGTGAGTTTTGTGCACAGATGTGACCACTGTGTTATAAATCTTGCCACTGAAGTGTGTGTTTGTGTTGCACTTACAGTCAGAAAAGTACATTTACAGATGTGGGAAGTGGCGCACAATTATGACAGCGCAGTAGAGAATTTTCTGAAGAAGAAAAGAGTGCTTCTCTAAGCAAGTCTGCCATGGGTGCAGTGAAGCCTAATAGAGCACAATTAAGAGAATTTCTTATTTTAGATTTTTGTTTTCCTGTTTTGTATGTTAAGGTCTGGTTTTTCTAGTGGCCCATAAATTTCTGACTTAGCTTTGGTGTAGGTAAATCACTGGTTTTGCTTCTTAGGTGCTAACACTCTTTATCAGAGTATCTGTGCCAGCACTTCCGTGAAACCTTTTGTACTGCCTATAGAGTAAAAATTTAACTGGTGTGAAGGATTCTGTTAGCCATTAGTGCTCTTGCAGCTTTTGGCCTCTCAGTTATTTTTCTCCATAGTCAGCAATAGCAGGAGGTGCTGCGGCTGCGTTCTGAAGTTGACCTTCATCCCACTTACAACAACCAGTTCATGTCTGTGCCTTTTTTTAAGGAGGGGGAAAAAAGATGCCTTTTCTTGTCATCATTGCATTTAGGATTTTGCTGTTAATGTGGTGATCCAGCTTTGAAGATTCCAAAGGGATTGTGTTTCCTTTAAACAGTACCTGTGCATATTGATGCAATTCATTTTTTCTTCTTTATTTTGCTTTGTCATAGACATCAGTTACAGCTAAGTCTTGGGCTTTACATGTAGCTTTGAACATTTTTAGACTTAAAGATTTTTCAGCTTCATTTCAGTGGGTAACAAAAAGTGGGTTAAACTTTGAAGTCTCATGATAGTAAGCCTGGAATACCCAAATACTTTCTTATCAGTAGGTCATTAAGCCTGTTTGAACACGTTCTCCATAGGTAGAAATTTACTTTCAGTGCTAACATCTGCAAAGATTGAATAAGGCTTTTAGTGGAGTAGAAGTTATACTTTAACAATGGAAGTATTAATCAAATAATAAGATTGGCAGATGATTGGCCTTCTCAATTAAGCTGTAGGTTTACATGTCAAGCAGCTTTGGTGTGCTAAATAGAGTTTAAGCAGAACTCAAGAGAGCAAAAAAGATTAACAACTTTTTGTTGTGTTTACTTCTGTTTATTTTTACTGGAAAGAAATATGAAAAGAAGACCAAGTAAGAAAATAGAAGATCTGAGATTTGAGAGTGATATCCATTAGTGTGTAGCAATTGAAATATTAAATTTCTAAGGTATATATAACCTCTCATCGTATTTGTAACACATTGAATGCTTTGTGTGTCATGATGTATACGTTTATGTTGGGAAATCTTTCACATATAAGGAAATGCTGAGTTTGAACATGGGCTCTCAGGGCTGTTTCTATCAGTACTATCTTTTTCTCTTGTAGACTTAGGTTAGTAAGAGAACAAGAAGAAAAATCCAGAAGATCTGCTCATTAAAGTTAAAGAGCTTGTGGTTTTGTTTCAGTGGTATATGATTTGATTTTGCCTTTTTGGATTGAAACTTAGTATTTCACATTTTACATAGTGATGATCAAAACTGCTTACCAAAAACAGACTTAAGAAACCCTGCTGATTGCCCTCCTCTAGATGGCAGCATGAAGCTTCTGATAGTGGTCCTGAGGCTTCAAAAATATTGTGCAGTCTGTCATGATTTGAAGTTCTTCTCAAGAGTTACTTTGATACTTTGTGTTCTAAATTTGCACTGTCCTTTTGACAATATTTTCTTGTCTCCTCTGTACTGTGTGAGAAACAATTCTGCTTCATTGTGTCCGTATTTTATTTACTTTACTTTCCAGTGCTGCCTTCTACATTCCAATTCCTTTGTATTTTCAAAGGCTTTTGTTTTTGTCTGAGTTACTGGTAAAAATGCTGTCTGGACCATGATGATTCCTGCAGTGCTCCATGACAAAAATGCCTGTTTATTGACTTTGTAATTATGTTGTGAGATCTGTTATTGAACCAGTTCATGGCACTCTTCACATTAATTTTGTATGATGATTCATTTGGTTAAAGGAAGTGTGGGACTGACTACCTCTGTGAAGTTTATCAAGGCAGGATTCCGGCACTTAAAATTACATTTTGTCAAATCTATTGCTCAGATTTCAGTTTGATTAAATTAATCATTACTGAATTATATGCCTTCTTAAATTCATATGAGCTTCTTTCTAGTTTGCCTGGGCTCAACGGAAGGGTGATATACTCCTAAACACTTGGGTTACTCCACCAGTTATTTTAAAATGCTAGCACTATGCTAGCTGTCTTCAATGTCTGAGAGCATCTTGTGTGGCCCAGGTGCGCATACATACTGCCTGTTTGTAAAGTATTGCTGATGCTGGAAGAACTATCAGCCTGCTGTGCTGTCGGAGGGTAGATTTGATGATATCACCAGTGCAAGACTTTCTTCAGAGCCAGATTCTTTTTAAGGTCTGATGTATCTGGGAAGGTAATGGTACTTGTTTACATTATCTTCGATACTAGAAAACTCAGAATAACTGACCTTACAAACATGAATACTGTTTATACTTTCCCTGTCTGCAGTGCTAGTCTTCTCTTTTGGGTTAGATTATATTTCTATTTGGAGCTGAAGCTGTTTTGTGCTCTTCTTCCTGTAAAATTAGGAATGTATAATGACTGCATTGTCCAATCTCAAATCCTCGTACTTCAAGAGCAATGAGATTGTTACTGGACATGCTCAACCAAGTATCCCTCTTAGCTTTGTGTGCCCTGGCTTTCACTGGAATCCAGGAAGTTTTCTCCCATTTCCTTTTCTGTAGCACCAATTTCTTTTCCATATATGTTCAACATGGTCAAGCAAATTAGATAGCTATCCTATAGTGGAGGAGCTGCTTGATGCTAACTGAGGGGCCAAGAATTAGCCTTGGGTGAGGTGGGGATGTCAGGTGAACAACAAGGGTGTCAGTCTTGAAGCACCAATGATAAAGGAGAAATCAGCTAGGATGTAGTCAGAATTAGTGATAGTTTTCATTAATGTGAGAAATGAATAAATAACTAGGAGTTTTTTTGCCTGGATAGACAACTGTGCCATGTGTGGAAAAATGTCTGTAGAACTGCTGAATGCAGAGGATGCACGTATGGGGAGCAGCTCTTCGCTGTTTCTCTAAGTATGGGGGCCAGTGAGAACCAGTGATGTGTCAGGACAAAAGCAAGGTGAAACTTGCAATGTGTCTTAAAGGCAGAGGTTGTGAGTACAAAGTTACCTTTGAATTGATGAGACAAACTGCTGGATGATAAATCCTTCTAACAAAGAGGTCAAAAACAGAGGGCAAAAAGCTGAAAGATTAGTAGGCAAACTGGGCTGTGTCCTTGTCTTGTGCTCCTCTATAGGTATTTGCCTTTGGCCTGTTGGCAGTGAAATGGGGGAGTGGAAGGAAGGTATTGAATTGGGGTTGTTGTTGTTGTTTTTTATAATAGTCAGGACTGTAACACATGGTAATTTAGCAGCTGTTGCCAGAAATCACTGAAGTGTTCCTGTAAGGGAGAGAACTTTTAAGAGGCAAAAAGAGACAGAGATGGGGATGAGGAGTTAAGCTGTCCTTAGTTGTGAATTATAGTTCTCTGCAGTCTCGGAAGCCTCTGAAGTTTATGCAGAGTAAAGGGGTTCATTCTAAATGCCCAGCTAGTTACAGATTGCCATTCTTTTCTGGTCATCTTCAGTTTTTCATTTTTCTCAGGTAAATGCTGTGTGTGCCTGGAGGTTCAACTTTGTTGTAGGTTGAAGAAAAAGAACGGTTCTGTCTTTTCTTCTTTCCTTGAGCGGAGTTTAACTGTGGCATGTTTTTGAAACATTTACTTAGTTCTGTTTGTTACGCTTGCATCCTTCTCTTGACATGGACAATTTCAAAGCTTTTTTTTTTCTTACTACTGATCACAGGTAGGAGTGTAGGTTTAAATCAGGGACTCCATCTTTTGTAGATTGAGCTTGTGTTATATTTTAAGCTTTAAAAAACAAAGCATGACACTTTATTTGCAGTTAAGTTGAACTTTGTGTAAGCTGTTGAATTGGAATGGAATTGGGGAAAGAAATGAGGATCATTTGTTGTCTTACTGAATCTCGTCTTTCGTTTTCTGTAATGAGTTATCTTTCCTAGGAGTGCCTTTGTGTAGTATCAACATACATTGCCTGTGGGCTCCAAGCAGAATTAGAGGCCTGTGTACCCAAGTGGGCTTATAATGTTAATTATATAATTGATCAGATTTTTAAAAAAAAGGAAGTAATGACCATAACTGCTCTTTATTTAGTCCTGATTTAATTAACACAGAGGCTTTCTAAGCTCAGAAGTCTGACTATACCTTTGCAAAGGGAACTGGTTTCTCACAGTTTCTTGTTAACCAAAATGAGGTTTTGGGAACCTATTTAGAAGGCAGACTCTTTGCTGAATATGACTATTTCCTGGCAGAAGTAAGACCACTTAAAGTACTCGTGGAGGTTGAGAAGGAAACTGTTACAGAAATAAGAAGCAAAGTGAAGGAGGTTTGCATGCTGTGGATCCAAGTCTGGATCCTATAAGACTTGGAGACCTTGGTGCTTGTGATTAGAAGGATACAGCAGTGTTCTTAGCATCTTGACTACTGGGAAGAGTAAGGAGGGTGCTTGCTGCTTCTTTGTTAAAAGCCAGCACCTGCAGACGTGTGGAGCTTCTAGCACTAGTGTGTCTATATTTACCTAAAACACGAAGGAAGGAAATGTGCTCTGGAATCGTTTATATTGTTCTAAATATGTTGGACTTAGAATATTTTATGCCAAGTCTAATGCTCATTATGGTCTTAAACTTAAAAAATACACTATATTAAATACACTACAGTGCGGTGGGCTATCTTGCCTAGGAAGGGAACAGTTTGAGATGCATGTGCTTCAGCATGCCTCCATATCGTATGTCTGCCCTGTTCAGAATTTTCTTTGTAGCGACTGTTTTTCTTTCTGTTCCTTTACATTTTCCTGCCTTGCTGAATGAATTTTCATTACATTTCAGCTTTGCCTGGAAGCATATTTCTCTCTTATTTTGTTATTTAGTACCGCGTTTGCTAAGACTTTGAAATAGTATACACTGTGCTTCAAAGCTTGAAGGCAGAGTTTTATAGCTGGACAACAAAATTATGCTCTTTGGACACTGGATTTCTTTAATATGCGGTTAGTATAAGGATTTACTTCGTTGAATTAGTGGACTTCTCCCAGAAAATGTCTCACATTATGGATAGTTCATTTGTGGGTTAGGAAATGATCAGAGAGGTTTTTTTCAGGAGGTGCATTATCAATTGAAATGCTAATGCTTGCTTTTGTTTTCCTTACCTGTTATGGGCTTCCTGGAAAAATACAAAGTTAATACAGGCGATTTCTGATTTACATTCATAGTAACTCTCTACCATTATTTGGTTGTTTCAGAAAAGTGAAAGGAATGCTTGTGATCTGTTAGGGTATTTATACAGCCCCTGTCACTGTGATGTCCAAGCTGCCATGATTTTCACATGAAACCTTGGCCTTTCTCCTGGTTGTCTTTATTCTCTCCTCCCATGCTGTAGATCTGCTTCATTTTAAGGCAGGGTGATATGGTAAGAGGTGTACTTTGCATCTGCAGGGGGATGAGGAAATCACATTCTCTTACACTGCTCACTGGGTTGTTTATTTATTGACAGGATTCTTTCTGGGTGGAAGAGTGAGGCATCAGAATGCCAGCCTGAAATTGGCATTCAAACATGATCTGTGAATTGGCTAATTTTGACATGTAGGTAGTTAAGAAATGATTGCAGTCGGAGGAGTCGTGACCTCAACTTTCCATCATCTCCATTGGCTTGTACCCCAGTTTGGAAGTGAAGAAGGAATAGGAAGTTTTAATTGTACCTGTGTGATTTATCCTCAGTCAGCTCTTTAATTTCTTCTGGCTGTCTGAGGCTTCCGACACGTTGTAAATTTCTCCAACTTTTTCATTATCTGCAATTTCTTTATGACTCATGAATCGGAGTGGAGAGAGAGTGTGGATTTACAGCAGAGATAAACATGTCCATAAAGTCTGTATCTGTGTCAGTAATTGTACTGCTGTCAGTGACTGTCCTGTTTTACAGGTCTCTCTTGGGAGAGGAGCGCGCTTTGCTACCAGTGTCAGAGAAACGTTCGCTTTGATTTGCATTAACTTGCTAGGAGATTGGGTTGCAATGGTGAGGATGGAAATTGGGTCTGGACCTCGGCTGCTGTTGTTTATTGTAAATAAGTGGGTGTGTGGTTGCTCTATGTGCAGAAAAAATGGTTGGTCAAAAGTGTTCCTAAATACAAAATTAGGGAGACATACTCTAATGATATAAAATATATTAACCATGTGCATAAATTATGCATTTTTAGCATAAAACAATGCTGTATCCAGGTAACTGTTATGCTGTTTAAATAAAAAAAATGGAAAAATGCTGCATGGATTGTTAGGGATTGAGATACAAGGTCTGTCTGCTTGTAAAGTAGAAACAATGTTTCTGAAGGCTTCAGAAATGTTTGCATCTCAGCCTTTCTCTCTGTCCTTAACTCTAAGGGGAAAGTGCTGTTGTAGATTTCAGTGGAGAGTACTAATATAGCATTCTAATCTTCAGGCATTGATGTCTCTGCTTGCTGCAGAAGGAGGTATATACTATCAGAGTTGGCAGGGGAGAAAATCCTGGAACTCTCTTAAATGTGTCAGAAGTTCAAACTCCTGCAATTTCTCTCTGCAGTTATTTCGTTTGCCTGTTGCTGACACTTTTATCAGTATGTACTCTGCATGCTGTGTATGCAGAATCATTTGTTAATTACATATTTCAGGTCGGATTAATTGTCTATGATTTTTAGTGTACTGAAACGTTCAGTAAATGTTTTCTTTCCAGGGTATTTTTAAATATTTAAAGTAACTGTGAAAGTCAAACTTTCATCAAAAGCCCTGGATGCAGCTTATTGAAGTTTTTCTAAGTCATTGGGCATCTTTTGTGGAAGGAACGTAATAATACACAACATAAACTCTATGACTGTGTAGATAATTTTTAAATGTACATAGATGACATGTTAGCATTCCCAATGCTCTTACATCTGCCATTGCTTGTTTGTTAATTCTGAAGACTAATGGTAGAAATACTAGAAGGTGATTTTTCAAGTGTTAGACAACGTCTGTCTGGGTCTAGTAACTGGATTTCCAAAGTTCTGTGTAAGGATCACATGCTAAGTACTTGACACATATCCATAATATTAAAACTACTGTTGATCTTAATGAGTGGTGACCAATGCAACAGCAATTGTCAGTAAAAACTGAGTAGTGAGACACTTTGTATCTGATCTTATTGAGATGTCTGCCTTTTTTTCCTCATTCTTTCCTCTTATTTACATCTCCAGTTCTAGTTTGTAGATGTGAAAGGTACTTTGTGCTGCTTGCCTTAAAAATTAATAAATAATACTTTGAGTTGTACCTTGGCATTCCTTCCTAAATAACTGAACATCTTCTCTCAAAGCTCTCCTCTAGTTTGTTTAATAGTATGAAGAAATTCTGCAATTAATTTGATCCTTTCTGGAAAACAGTTGTTGAGTTTGTTGATAGAGTGAATGTTGTTCTAAATAATTCTAATAGTTAGGGGAGGGGAGTCTTTTCAGTGTTAAAGGGGAGGAAAATATCTGGAGACCAGCTGAACATACTGCTTTGAAATCTCTGGAATCATTCATCAAATCAACATTAGTTTTTTGAAGGATTTTTAGTATGCTTATCAAAGCAGTAATTTGTGCTTTGTGAGGACATCTGGAGTACTAGCACTGGTCAGTCAAGCAGCTGAACATGTTCAACTACCAGAGTGATTGTGCAGTCTCCATTCTTGGAGGTTTTCCAGGCCATACTGAATAAAACTTTGAGTGATGCAGTCTGACTCCGTAATTGACTCTCTTTTGAGTAGGTGAACTCCTGAGCCCTTGTAGTCCACATCATGCAGTGATCTGATGATTCTGCCATGTAAGTTCTGTTCTAGAAGTAAGTTAATTCAGTACCTGCATTCTATAGTCTCACTTGAACATAATAGCATGAGGCACTTGGTTCAGCTCATCAACTTTGAGTAGGAGATCTCAGGTGAAACTGTTGTTTGCTTCCACCTGAGCAGCCTGGTTTGGAACAAGAGACTTAGAGATTTTTATATGGAAGTGATGGCTTTCACACTCTCACGGGATGAGGAATAGTCTTCCAGAAACTTCTCTCCACAGAGCTGATTACATCTGTGCAACTGAGGCTAGGGAACCCATTTTTCTGTGTATGGATATACAGTGCATTCAGTATCATTCTTTAAGCACAGGAAGAGAGAGATTCTCAGCATACACAGACTCTTGTGTGTCTTAGTTTAAATGAACGGTGAAAGCACCATCACTTGTGTAGACAAGCAGGGGGTCAAATAGGGCTTGACTGAAGAGCTTTTTAGCCACGAAAGTAAGGGAATGGACTGTCACATTAAAGCATTTCTACCTGCCACATGCTTGATGCAGAAAGAAACATGACTACAAACAAAATGTTCTTACATTATACTGTCAGAAGTCTATTTTTTGCTACTCTTATTCTGACAGGATAACTTGTGGACTACTGTCAGTGGAGGAATTGAAGATAGGGGAAAGTTTGATCAAGCATAAGGTTATGTGCATTTTTCCATTATGGCTTAAGAAATACAAAAATGCCATACAAATCATGAAAGATGCTTTGGCAGGGGATTTCAAACCTTTGCAGCTGATCTGTATCTATTAAAATCCTTTTGCCTTCTATATGTGAAAATACTTCTATTTGCGAAGTATATGAAGGTTAAAAATTGTTAGTTTTTATCCATGCTAACACCAGGGGTTATTTACCTGTCTAGTGGCACATCTGGCCTTCTAGCTTGAAAGCAATGGAATTATGATTCAGTATGTAAGGACTGGCCTGTGTTCTGAGAAAGGAAACAGTGTACTTGTCCATCAGACTGAGCAGATGTTGGTGGGGCATTGCTGTATTTTCTTTTTAGTTTCCTCTGGTTTGGATCAAGTGACAACATGTACAAGGCTACATGAACGGCCTCATAGTATTTTGTTGTTACACTGTGTGATTTCGACTGTTCTGAGCATGAAATCTTCCACGGGGTCAATAATGAACTTGCCACCTCACCTCTTGCATTACCAGCGAATGCAGTACCCTGTGTGTGATGTTGCTGGACCAAGTCTGATAGTATCTGTCTCTTATTGCCTCATTAGCTTGTGAGCATTAGAACAAGATAAAAATGCTCTAAAGCCTCTTATCTGATGATTGTCATAACCTTCCAAGTGCCATTAGTTTAAGTTTGCAATCAAATGCTTCCCCTGCGTATAAGGAACACTGATTAAACCCAGAGCATCCCCAGGGGCCATTACAGCTGAAGGAGAAGGGGGGGCTGCAGGCCCCGGCGGGCGGTCGGCCTGCGGGCCTGCACGTGGCTGCCCCAGCTGTTCCGCTTTGCCTAATGAATTGTTTTACAAGGAGGGGCTGGATATTGTCATCACAAGCTGCCTTCCCGAGGGACTGCAGCCAGCCTGATAATGACTAATGTTAGTGATAGTAATTGAAGTGTGATGGCTCTCCAGGGACCGGCGCACACGTAGAACTGTCAGGCACTTGTGGCTGGTTCGGTCCTGTGAATACCCCTGAAATGCTTTTTAATTGCTTGACTTTCATAACTAGTTCCCATATATCTCCTGCAGAAATGTATGCTTTATGGGGGGAGGGAAAGGAATGAAGGACTCTGCTCTGATATTCTCCCTTAGCATAGTGAGTTTATTGCTATGATGTGCTGCTACTGAGAATGGCTGTGTTCTTCCTCTTCTCCATTCTCAGTCTGAACCTGCTCTGTGTCTCTACACAGCTGAACTTACTTTTCTTTAATGTCTAAGCCCCGTCTTCTGTAATACTGATCCTTCATGCATGGAAGTTTAGTTTGGCTATAATGAAATGTAGTGGCTTTTATTTCAAAGATCAAAGCGTCAAAATGATAGCTATTTGCATTTTGTTACGCACTGAAATCTGGATGTAAGATAGAAAGGCAATCTTGTAATAAGGTACTATATTTATCTGTGTCCTAGCAGAGCTAGTGTTTATGGCTATAAGCTTTTGAGGGGTTAGGACAGAGAGCAGACCAATCTACATGGCACAGAACGAAAACTTTCTGATTGTGTTCTCCTCTAGGAATTAATTGTTGAATGTATCAGTGGGTTTGAGGTAAAATTACGAGCGCTGCTCCAAAAGCAGTGTTTCTTATTTTATGATGTTGGCCCACGAGGTCAGAGGTGGATGTTGATGGTATGGGAATAGAGGTTGAATCTTCCTGCCAATGTGGTCCTACGCTACATCCTTACCTCTAAATTGGAGAGCAATGGATTTGAAGGTTGCACTACTAGGTGGATAAAGAATTGGGTCAGTTGCCGTAGCCAGAGGATTGTTGTCAGTGGTTCTGAGTCCAGGTGGAGGCCAGTCTTGAGAAGTGTCATGAGATTCTGCAAGATCAAGTGCAAGGTGTTGCAGTTGTGTTGAGGCAATACCAAGTATGAGTACAGACTAGCAATGAACTCCTTAAGAGCAGGCCTGCCAAAAAGGACTTGGGGCTCCTGGTGGACGGAAAGCTGGACATAAGCCAGCAGTGTGCACTTGCAGCCCAGAATACCAGTGGTATCCTGGGCTGCATCAAAAGAACGGTGACCAGCAGGGAGAGGGATGTGATTGTCTCTCTCTACTTTACCCTTATAAGGCTTAATCTGCAGTACTGTGTCTATGCCTGACAATATGGTGTCTGACATGGAAGTGTGGATGGAACAAAGATGTGTCATCAAATTCCTGTATTTGGAAAAAGTTGCATCCTCTGGACATTTATTGACACTGAATGTTTGTGGAGACCAAACAGTGAATGCGAGCTTAGTGGGTAGTGCGTTTCAGCAATGGTGGCAGCAGTGTGAGAGAGAAACCATATTCTAGGTGGCCAGGCAGATTTTCATGAGCACTGCTTGCAGGGTCTTGTTCATTGCTGGCAGAAATGCACAGCTAAGGATGCTGACTATGTTGAATGTTAGTGTTTTGTAGCTGAGGATTTGCTTTATCAAACAGTGTTATTGTGCTCTTTGTATCTGTTGCAATTTCCGTGTAAATAAATAGGAAGCATTACTTTTGGAGCATCCTATGTGCATGAGAGGGAGAGCTGCAGGATAATAGCTTTTAGTTTTTCAGATTTATTTTAAAGTGCTGTGTTGGAGTTGCCAGACAAAGCTTGTTAGATCAGAAGGATGTTTTCTGCCAGAAATAGTGTAAGTCACAACAGGTCTCCTCTGTTTCAATGCTGGCTGAGACAAAGGAAGAATGAAATTCACATTGCTACAACTTGGGGAAGCTGTGAAGAGAGAATGGAATTATTCACAGAGCTGAATGACCAAAGAGGGAAGCTTGGAAATGACAGGGGGAAAGGGAGACCCTGCCTCTTTTTTGCAGTTTTTCTAGGAATGAAATAGGAAATTGAAAACATTTTCTCCGCTATAATTGTTAAGAAGTATGTATTTGCCTAATACATAGTAATTGCATAATAGCGAGATATCCTATCTAATAGCTGGGCTGTTGTTTACAGTAGACTGTCTGTGCATGCTTGTGGCTGCTGGGTTAGTTATTGAGATATGAATCTGGCAGATCATATTTTCATATTTTACTATGAAAGTTGGAATATTACTTCTGGGCAGTCTGATGAGTCTTGCAGAGTTTGTGCTGTCGTTCAGGAGGTGAGACAATTCCCGTCTCTTTATTCTGTGTTTATGTATGTTAGGTTAAATATGAAGCTTTTAAGAAGACACTTTAGAAAAAGAAGTGGCAGATTATGATTGTGCCTACAAGATATGAAGAGAAAGCAAATATGTTCACAGCAGTTCTTCTAAAGGAAAAAGATGGGTGAAAGTAGTTTGTTTTTTTTGTTTTTTTTTTATGATAGGAGATCATGAGGCTATGCAGCAGGTCTATAGGGTCAGACAATAGGATAGTGATCTTCAGAGAAGGGAAGGAAATGAAACAAATATCTTGTTAAACGAAGAGTTTTTGTACCATCTGTTTTCAGAAGAACCGTTTTAGCCCAAGTCAACATGAATAACCTTGGTAAATTCAGGACAAGTTAAAATAGGTCATACCAATTAATTCCAGCCACTGTATGGATTAAGCGTTGCCAATAGTCTTTTGTTTCTCTTGCTTGCCTGTTACTCGTCAGGTGCAGGTATCTCTGATTTCAGGTCTGAGGACAGTTTTCTGAAAAAGGCTCAGATTTCAAGACAGCATTTCTCTTTGATTTTTAGAACATCCTAGAAAGGGCATTCTCAGAAGTACAGCCTGAACACATAGGTAGGAAGCTTTGAATTAATTTATTGTCAATTCCCTTGCATAAAAACTGTCTTCTAGGGGAAAGAAAAAGTCACCGCTGGCTAAAATGAATTAACAGTGGTGGAGATTTTACAACATGCCTTTTTAACAAGCTTCTACTTATTGTCTACTTTCATATTAGAAGTACAACTTTTAATTCTACTGTGGGTTTGTCTGGGTACTAAGACATTTTGAATGGTCCCCATCTGTACAGAAAGGTTTTGTTGTGGCTTTCTGAGTTCTAGCTGGAGATCAACAAAGGCTTAATGCCTGTGCCAGCAGAGGAAACATACTACTTCTCATCATATTCATTGCAAGTTTGTTCTTCACCTCCCCCTTCCAGTGAAGTGCTTGATCTTAGAAATTTATTTTGGTAATAAAACATTACTTTATACTTCCCCATGAAAGCATGTTTGAAGGCTGTTTGTGGATTTTTTTTTAAAGTGTCCAAGAGCTTGTTGTTCCCTGAGCACACTGCAAACTTATATCATGGTAAGTCTGATGAATTAACACACAGAAGGTTAGGCTTATAACTGTTAGTGTTAACTTGGGCTCTCAGCACGTGGAAGCAGACCTGTGGTTGGTGTGCTGTGGTTCGGTTTTCTGTCTCCCAGTGCTATATTTTATTGGTTGGTTCTGAAAAAATGGGTGATTTTACTCTTCCTGAAATTTTACTGTAATTTTTATTCACAGTGAAAAGAGGCTTAAGATGTGTTTAGTACTCTTCACAGCTGTAAGTTGTGACAGTAAAGCTAAATGATGTAGTTCAGTTGCTTTCCTATGTTTTATTGGATTGTTTTTTATTTCAAGTTGAAATGCGGTTTCTGTTTTCTCACTTGAGATTTTAATCTCTGTTCTAGTCCAGATGCAGTTGGTTCTGATCAGTAGTTGGAGAGGAGTTTGGAGGAGCCTGAAGTTGGAATAAGCAGCATTAGATTGCTGAACTGTTTTCCTCCAGTAGCTCTAGGGGGCTCTCTGCTGTTGGAAATATTAAATTTCCAGTGAGGTCTACGATAAGGGTCTTAATAACCTGTTGTCATTAAAGTTCTCATAATGCTTTTTTTTTTTTTTTTTTCTCTCAAATGATAACCTGATTTTTCATTAGCAAAATACAGCATATGCAACTACAAACTAATTTCCTCCATGGTGTCAATTAGAGATTCTCATTTCTATCCTAAACTGTACTCTGCTCTGCATATAAACTGTTGTCACACAAACTATAGTTGTGTTTATTGTATATTTAAAGAGCATGGGAAGTAATTTTCATAATCCACTTCAAGTATAGTGCTACCAGCATCAACTGTATATGCAAGGAAGACAGGAAATAACTATCCCATCCTTTATTGTAACCATGTGGTTTGTTACTGCAGTAACGTTAGAAGTAGATGGGCTTTGTTATGGGAGCGCTAGAAATGAATGCTTGAGGTAGATAACTAGATGAGACAGCACAAAAGAATGAACAGTAACTTGCGGAGTAATAGGTGTTCACCACCACTTGTTATTAAATGGCATTTAGAAAGAAGGAATGCATGTGTAACACTGTTTCTAATTTTGAAACCCTTTCTCTGGATTTCATGCTGGGCCATGAATTGCAGTTCTGTCTTGAGCTCAGTGGATACGCAGTATCAAGGTGGGTTCTGCTGGGCATTCTGTATCAGATTGTTAGACTAAAATGGACTTCCTGATGATCAGTTTGAGGATGCGTCAAGCTGTTTAAGATCGTAATGCTGTGTTCTCTGTCGCAGTGCTACAGGAACTGTGCAGGTAAGCCCATTGGTTGGATGTGTGAACTAATGGAAGCAGCATTGTATAATAATTTAGATGCTAAACATAACCAGGGAAGAAATGTTTACTGATGTGATGACAGCAGCTTGCATCTCCTGGAGCATTGACTTCAATTTTAGGAAGAGTGCTGCACTGCTTTCACTTAGTGTGTTTTGAAAGCTCTCTTCCAATCTGTGAAGACTAAAAATAACTGCAAATTAATTATAGCTTGTGTTCTCCGACACATTTGGGCAACATTCACTGGATGTCTACTCCAAATGATGCTGCTGTTTTCTGTATGATAAGGAGCTTGTATATTAAGGGAGTGAAAATAATGTGGAGTTTGAAGTTCAGTGAGCTTCACAATAAGAACATGCACAAACGTGCTGCTCAGTGGTGAGTCTGGTCTTATTTATTCTACAGTCATAGACTGAAATTGCTATTGTGAATTTACTGCTGAAGGGGGAAAAAGTGAAGTATGGCTAAATTCAGGAGGGGAACAGGTTGTTTTATTTTCGCTGGTATCATTCGCAGTTCCCAAGCAATGAGGCTTGGAGAGCCTGACTATTGGGAGCCATGTCCTGATTAGATGTTGGGACCTGCTGTAAAACCATGTGATGTCTGCCAGTTGTTCCAGAATTGAGTCGTCTTTAAGTAGTTAAGGAAAAATATTTGGAAATCTTGAAAAATGCCCTGAATTACCCTCGTCTGTGTAAAACATAGACAGGTAACAGTTAATCGCTTGATTGCTTTTTGAGTAGTGAAAGATGCTTCTTCCATAATTTGTTTTCCTATGCAACCCGACTTTAAATACCCGAAACATACCAGTTCTGGTCATAGGAGAATTCAGATGCTCATTCCTGCCAGCATTTGGAATGTTTTTATTGCATGCACTACATCTTTCTGTGTTTGACCGCTGTAACTTGAGAGGAAATAATATATTTTTATTTCAGAGTGCGGGCTATGCCAGTGTAGCTGAAGTAGGGATGTTAAATAGGTTTTAATATGCTGTTGAATTTTTTTTTTTTTTTTTTTTTTCGTAATGAACTCTTAAGGAAGTGGTGGAGTCACCATCCCAGGAGGTGTTCAAGAGCAGTGTAGATGTGTCACTGAGGGACGTGGTTAGTGGGTGTGCTGGGGATGGGTTGGGTTGATGGTTGGATGAGATGATCTTAGAGGTCTTTTCCAACCTTAATGATTGTATGGAAGAACAAAAAAAAAAAAATGGCTTTTAGCCTTGGTGGCCTTGAACATTCAGAGGGCTGTATATAAGCTTTGTGTTATCAGAAACTGTATCCTGATTACCTTAAGTAAGCGTATGTGTAAGTTGTCTTTCTTCAAGGTCTGCTTTCTATTGATTTCTCCATTTCTCATTTCAACAATAGAGAAGAATGATTTTTCTTATTAGCTGTTTTTACTTTCTGGTAATATAAGACAGAAGCTTGAGGATGCTGCTATATGGAAAATGCAGTGGCAGTGTTTGCATTTTTTAAAGTTTCAATTGGAATTATGATTAGAAAAGGAACTTTGAAACTTTTGGTCTTCTGAAAATTTCAAAGAGCTGAATTTTATATGTAAACTTGTATGTGTGTTCCATGGCAGTTGTCTTCAGCGCTACTCTGAATGTTTTATTTATGAAACTTTTCTTTAATATTCTGTTTGTTCATTACTTCATCGCAGATTCATGGTGTTGCTTAACCACATTAAGGACCTCTTTCTGTGGTTGCAGTGGGTGGCAGCGCCTGCTTCTGAAGAGCTGTTTCGTGAATGTTTGCACGAGGCCCTAAATCTATTGAGCTGGGGTCACTGTTGTGTGTTTCCCAGGCTGAAGCTGCAGGGCCCCCAGGTCCCGTGTTTCCTGCTGCTTTCCTGTTAGAATTCTGCATGCCAGATCCACAGCACCCTGCTCTTTCATGAATGGAATTCAAAAAGACACTTACATTTCCATAAATAAATTAGGAATTCAGTGGCTTCTTCTGGCTAATCAGAGCAGGCTGATAAACCTTGCTAGCTGTTTAATAAATGAATTGTGACTGATTACCTATTAATATGGACGCCTTAGGAATTCACCCTGGGGGAAGCAGAGCAGTGAAATAGAGAGGGGCATGGCCCCCTGGGAAATCAGGGCTTCATGTTTGCAGCTTAAATATCTCTGTGAAGTATCAATAAGGAGGTAATTGAATTTTGAACACAAACATGAGCGCCGGATGGATGAAGGAGAGGGGGGCTCTGATCATCTCTTCGTGCCCCTTCATACTCCCCTCCCCTTTCCCTTAGAGACCACTCTAGTGAAGATAGATGCTAAATCCATTAAATAAAGATTAGACTCTGTCGTGGTAGAAAATGGCAGCTTAGCTAGATCCCTGGGCAAATTGGGACCTTTAGCAATACAGAAAATTAAAATATACATTTTTAACAAGTGCACTATCGGCACACTAATAATGACTGCATGGCTTGTGGGGTTTGCTCACCTTTCAGATCTGCTTTTGTTTAGTTATCACTTGCTTTTGTTTTGAAAGCAGCCTACTTGGTCTCTCTGAAACAGAAGGCTAGGGGAAGGAAGGTGGGTTTTTTCCTACCTTGCATTCAGTCTTAGGCACTATATTTGTTTTGGTCCTAATGCTTGTGATAGCGTAGAAGTTCTGTACCCTCCTGTCTGAAGAGGGAAATGATTACCTTTGGCTCCATCATGCTCAGATATGTGTTCTAAAAAGTAGATGGAGATAGTCCATAGAGGAACATAGAGATGGCATTGGAGTTTGAAATATAAATGTGATTGGGCTTTTTAAAAGTACGGATTTTGTTCACTAAGCATATGGCTTTGTTTTTATTTACTCCAGATCAAGTTCTCTTAATGCTGGAAATAGTAGTATAAGGTTAATCCTTGTAAAATATCAGCGTTCTTCCTTTTCATGCACATTGTAGAGGCATGGCTGGAGTGTTCTTTAACAGGTGATTGTCTTCCTTTATGATACTGTGCTAGACTTACAGCACAAGATCTTTCCAACTTCATGCCCTATTCTCTATCTTTCAGGCAGAACTTTATCTGCCTGTCTGGAGGATAAATTGTTATTCTGAAGTAAGTGCTTCTGTTTTTTTCCAAATAAACAGAGTAATACAGATATTTATTTAACAGAAAAAAATCCAAAATTGTTCAGTATTTTTAACAAGAAATGAGCCTAAGCTATTGTGGTTCTGAGGAAACTTGCTATTGCTTCCTTCTGTAACTTTATTTTGGCTCTAGAATGTTTTTAAAATGGAAACGGGAGAGGGGGGAAAAAAACATGCTTTAAATTACAGCAAACTGAAACAACGGTAGCAGGGGACCTGCTGTTCTGTCTGATCTTCCACAGCAGCTCCTTGTTAATGTGACTTTCCAGAACCCTTTGAAATGTTAGCAGTTATACCTGGAAAACTGTTCTCATCTTCATCTGCTAACTTCTCTTTAGCTTATGAAGAACAAAAACGGATTTTAAGTGGAAAAAGTTGAAGTGCTTGGATTCGTTCCAGAGGCAGTAATGAGTGTGCTGGAAATGCCTTGGCTTCCTTTAGTTCTGACTTCCTGCAGATATAGAAGAGGTTTTCCGTCTCTTTTCCCCATTAGTCATCTGCTTCCAGATTCCAGTAGCTTATTCGTTTGCTCATTTGTGGTGTTTTGTTTTGGGTTTTTTTGTTGTTGTTTATTTGTTCTGTAAGGGGATTTTAGGGTAGGAATGTATTCTTTCATCCAGCCATGCTTCTAGCTAAGAAAGGATCTTTGAGGCTCAGCCCGTTTTGACACTTGTTGGTGTTGGCGCCACAAGTGAGAATGGATGGTTACCTTAGCTAAACTAAGCTAATTGATCAGGTATGCAGTGTATCAGTTGAAGAAGCCAAATCTCAAGGCTTCCTTAAAAAGGTAGACTAGGGCAATGGATTTAACTTTGGCCAAGCATGCTGATTGTGGGCTCCTTCTCTTTTGGGACTTCCTGGCCTTCATCCCCTCACGTACACGCATTGTTTCATATTTTAGTCACTTAAACCCGTTCTTCTCAATCTTCTTCCCAATCTGCAAACTCAAGGGCAATCTGCAATACAGCTCTTTTCAAATGCACAAGAACTTCATAGATGGCTTTGGATCCAGTCATATTTTATGAGAAAGAGATGTAGGCCAGAAAGGCCTTGATTCATATGTGCTTCTCCTAGCCATTGCCTTTTCATTTTTCTGCAGTATTCAGTGGAATATGAAAACTTATTGTAAGATTTTTGCAGTTCCTCTCCTGAATATCTCTGCCTATAAATATACAATCTAACTGTTTATAACTCATCAAGCGCTGATCCCTTTCAAAGAAGCGCTCAGTGCAGTGCCTGGACTGCTTTTCTTTCATGCACAGGCATCTTTAGTCTTCTTCTATCCCCTGTCCTTCTGTTTGTCTATTGGATTTTTTTCTGCTCTCTTCTCCCTGCATGTAATCTCAAATTTATTTCTTTTGTTCTGGTTTAAGAGTTGTCCTTTGTGCACTCCTAGATAAAAAGGAGATTTTCACCAGTTAGTTCTCTAGCTTCTTCTGTAAGCAGGCGTGTATGTGCCAGAAACCTCAGAAGCTTATGGCTTTCTACATATTAAGGCACTTAGTGATGCAGCATTTTAATTAAATTAACCAGAATTTGTAAATTGTAGATAGATTTCCCAGATCATCTCAATATGAGCTTTTAGAGTGATCAACACTCTGCTGGTGTTTAATCCATCAGGCTGCCATATGGAGCATTGAAGAGCAGAATATCTGTTTATTAACAATTGTTGTTTTTTTCACATCAGCAATTATGATTTTTGTATTTGAGGACATGGGAGTACAGTCTATTTTTGCTTCTATTATACCAATTATATCAATTTCGTGCCAGACCCACTTTCATGTCTATTCTTTTTCCTTTTTTTTTTTTCTGAATCCAGATAATTCAGTAGATTGTCTAAAAGACCCAGTAGACCAAGAGGATCATCTCATCAGTCTCCAGGAATTTTATCACAAGAGGAAAGGCCAGGATGTCCATTATGAGAAATTATACGTATCTGTAACATCAGTGGTTTCGGCAAACTTTTGAGATATTTAATGAATCTTTGCAATCTGAACAGCCAGGGCATTCATAATGATTTGCAGAATTCAGAAAGTTGGCTTATCTTAGAGATAAAGCCAAACTTTGATTTTTCTCTATATTATTAAATATGTATCCAGCCTCAAATTCTAGGATATTTTCTGTGCTGGACTTGCAACAGAAATTACTTGTCTCTCGAGTGTTCTGTTTCATTTTATTGAGACAAACAGGTTTGTTTCTATCACTACAGCTGTGTAGATCCTTCTGGTTTTGAATGGGATGAATATGCTTTAGGGAAGAGGGGCAAAAACAAACTTGTCTTATAATTTTTTCATTGCACTGCTTTCTTCAAAAAGTAATATTAAACATTCTGGAATGGGAGATAACATGGGCTTGATGTGGAAATACGTTTTGCAGTCTAGACATCAAATTCTTCTCTTCAACTCTAATAGAAAATTTCCACTGTGAGAACCTCCTGAATTCTCAGAGGTAGTAACATGTATACTTACTCAAATATTTTCGAACTTGCTTGCTTTCTTGGGTGCACTGACAGAGTCTGGGGGATAAAAATCATTTGAGATAGCTTCAATTTTGATTTTTGTTTAGGTAGTATATGGAGAGGAGGGAGCTGTTAGTATGTGTTGATAATGTTAAATGGAAAACAGTGCTTTCTAGCTTTCATTAGAGTTGTCCATTGTATCCAGCAGATGGCAATGAAAATGTACCTGCTGCTCTCTCTTCTTTCTTAGCAGTGTCTTGACTAAAATTTTAAAGCCTGCAGAATGTACTCTTTCCTGTTCCCTGGTGCATAGCTGCAGATCACTTCCTAATGAGGATTTTGACTGCCCCCTGCCTAGGGGGTAAAACAGAAGCCAAAGCATCCATGGATTAATGAGAAAGGAATTTAATGCTGGCATGCTGTATCCTGCAACAAAATCTGTTTTCAGGATTTCAGAGTATTCCTTTAGATGTTCAGCACTTGAACAAGTATTTTTAGTAGTCTTCTCTTTCCTTATTTACAGTGTGCATCCATCTGTTTGTCTGGCACTTATCTTGGTTGGTTATCTTTTGGGTGAAAAAGCAGTGATCTTCCTATGAGCTTGCACCAAAGTCAACGTGAGCATTCATCCATTTGTATAGTCTCACAGTACACACTAGCTCAAAACTGCTGCTGGATTTCCAGGGAGGAACACAATTATTTTTTTTCTCAAGGTAATGGCAACAAATATGTCAGTGTGGAGTAAACTGAGGCTGGTGTTAATAGGGATTTGTTGGCCCCTTGCGTGTAGGTCACTGCATTTTTTTTTTTAAGTTTTGTACAACTGTTATAAAAGTGCTTGGTTATTCCTAAACAAGCAATTAATTTGGGATAGAATTTATGTATTCTGTATAGTCGTTCACAGAATCACAGAATCACCCGGGTTGGAAGGGACCCCAAGGATCATGTAGTTCCAACCCCCCTGCCTAGCAGGGCCACCAACATACATATTCAGATCAGGTTGCCCAGGACCCCGTCCAACCTGGCCTTAAACACGTCCAAGGACGGGGCATCCACAACCTCCCTGGGCAGCCCGTTCCAGGGCCTAACCACTCTCCTAGTAAAGAACTTCCCCCTAACATCTAACCTAAATCTTCCCTCCTTCAACTTAAAACCATTTCCCCTAGTCCTGCTGTTGTCAGCCCTTTTGAAGAGTTTACTCCCCTCCTGGGTGTAGGTTCCCTTCAGGTATTGATAGGCTGCAATGAGGTCACCCCGCAGCCTTCTCTTCTCCAGGCTGAACAAGCCCAACTCCCTCAGCCTGTCCTCATAGGGGAGGTGCTCCAGCCCCCTGATCATCTTAGTCACCCTCCTCTGGACCCTTTCCAAAATCTCAATGTCTTTCTTGTACTGAGGGCTCCACACCTGGACACAGTACTCCAGGTGGGGCCTCACAAGAGCCGAGTAGAGAGGGACAATCACCTCCCTGTCCCTGCTGGCCACCCCTCTCCTGATGGAGCCCAGGATCCCATTTGCCTTTCGAGCTGCCAGAGCGCACTGCTGGCTCATATTCAGTCTCTCGTCCATCAGGACCCCCAGGTCCTTCTCTGCCGAGTCGTTCACAATATCACCATGCGATAATTGTCAGAACTACATAAGACAGCTTTGTTTAGCTGATTTTGTTTACAGCCATGATATGGAACAGCACGTAAACCCATTTAAAAGTATCTGGACGCTAGGAGCTAATGAACATTGCTGCCTTTCTAGAAGCTATGGAATTAAAAATGCCTTTTTCTAGCCTCTTTGTTTCCTTTCTATCTGATGATTTAAGTCAGTGTGGAAACAAGAATTCTTACTGTCTCCTGTTCTGTGATCCCTGTGGTTGTCTCCAAGAAATTCTGGTACCTGTTTCTTAGTGACTGTGAACACCACTGATGTTCTGTTCCTTTTTTAGCCCTGTGTCCCAGGTATAATGGCACTTCAGTAAGCCCAGACTTCCAGGTTATAATCTAAGTTTGTCTTTTGTTTTTCTGTTCAACACTTATGAAATAAAACCTTTCCTATCCATCCACTCAAATCTTATCGAAGTCTGTATCTTGCTTCTGGAATTCTTTACTTCAGTCTCCAGTTGCAAAGATGAGATCATTTTGACTGTCATCAGAATCTCTGGACATTTTTTTCTTCGAACATCTTTATTTTATCAAACTACTCTTCCTTTTCATGGCTTTTTTTATGCCTTATTGGGCATGCTTTATTCAGCAATAGTAAAGCAATGGCCAATTCTAATCAGTCAAGAAGGCAGATTACTATGAACAACTGCTATTTTCTAAGAAACTGGTTTCCCTGCATGCTTCAGGGTGATACTTTGTAAACATTCAGGGAACAGGGAACTCTCTAATTTCTTTCTTGTATGGGTTGGTGGGTTGTACAGTATTTATAGAAGTCTTGATAAATGGTAAGATGATGTATTAGATATAAGGTACTGTTCAGTGTAGTCTCATTTATGCATACAGTCTGTGCTTATTCAATGTATCTCCTAAGTGCCTTAGGACAGAAATCGCTTGTCCAGTGTTTATGCGCTCTGTAACAGAATGGTAACTTGATCAAAAGAGCTTTCAGGCATTACAGTAATAATTCAAGCTGTAAATACAGCTAGCTAGCTGTGTTTTAACAACCTAGGGGGTTTCTTCTTTCTGTGTTGGCACTTAGTTGAACATTTTGGGTTCCTCTCCTTTGGCCTTTTAAGTCCTAGTAACAGGCGAGTATGGAATAAACTTTCTAGAGCATTCCTTGAAGGGTTTTGATAACGTAAAAAGGGTCTTCTGTGGAAGGACCTGATGTTTGGGAGAAATTTTATACCAAATTTTGGGGCCAGCTGTTATCATTTAACATCTACTTGTACTCTACATTAGAAATATGATCACTCTAAGCACTACGTGAAGTCATACCTTAAACTGAACTCCTGTTGTGGAGGCTTTTGTTTCTTTCTGTGAATGTTTAAGATTTTCAGCATAGGTACCTTAGTCTGGGACCATACTTTTGTTGCCTTAGGCCTGAACTAAAATAGGATGAAATAGGATTATTATGAAACAAGGAAATCCTATTCCCTTCATCTTTGAACCTGACAGAAAGGTATACACCAGTATATTGTTTTACATGGGAAAATGGGGAAATGTACATGGGGAAATGTAAGGGATGGAAAAGTCATGTAGCACGGGTGAATGTGTTAAGAGCAGAAGCTAGGTTTCCATTTACAGACTAAAGTACTGTCTCCTGGTGCTTGCTTCCGTTTTAGTCCAATAATTACAACCATCAAGTAAGTTTACCTCTAAGTAACACAATTCTGTTATATTTGAAGTAATACTTTCTGACATCAAAATAATATAGTTCAGAACTAGATCAGAAAGGGAGGTACTTGAAGTCCAAATGTGGCAACAATTAGTCACAGCCTTGTTTCTATTACAAAGGAAGGAAGGGAGAGAACATCACAAGATTTGTTCTCTATACCTCTACTTTCTTTGTAAGTTATAAGCTGCTTGCCCATAATATTGTCAAATTCTTTGTCTTGTACATAAGTAGCAAAATCTATTTTTTTCTAAGAAATTGGAATTGTAATTTGCTGTTACTCCTGGTGAGGCAAGTTTGAGAAAGTTAATGATTGATCTTCATATGCATTTATAATATTTAGTTTGTTTTTTACTTCGCTTTTATCCTTGGAGGCTTGTCACTCTGGTAGATTTGTAAGGTGTAGTTTCGGAATAATTAGCATAAGTTGAGTTCAATAGGTTGTACCACAGCAACCTGTGCTAGGACCAGTGCAACTTGATGGCTCTTTGTACTTTGATAGAAATATTTTTACTAAGTTTTTCTGATATTCTGTATATTTTTTAAAAATAAGATTTGATGTTTCTAAACTAGAAACTTGCTGTTCAGCAGAATGCTCATGACAAGCCTATCTGACCTTAGCAGGGAACAAGTTACAAGATGGAATCGGAGTTTGCATGCGGCTGGTAAATGTTGTAGCAGCTTTTATTCCTGTTTTGCATATACCTCTCAGGCCTTCTGAGCTTTTGGAATGGCCCAGAGCAGCCAAGTGTAAGCACAGTCCCCAGCATAGTAGAGCTGGGTGGGTGGCCTCATGCTTGAGGCACTTCAAATTGCTGTGCTGTTTCCCACCTCTTCTGCATGATGTTAGTAATTGTTTGCAGTCTCTTCTCTCCTTTCTGAATAAGGCTTCGTAATCTGTTCCAAGGAAGTAAGAGGTTCTTATTCTAGCTCCTAGAATTTCAGATGCTCTGGGTCATTTCAGGCAGTCTTTTGTCAGGAACAGTTTCAAGATAGTGTGAAATACAGCATTCCTCTCTAGAGAGCTCCTTAGAAATCAAAAGATTTCTTCATGAGACTATAAAGGGGGAAAAAAGCAGGCATCTGATTTTTTTTAGAAATTGCTGGTTATTTTACATCTCTTCAATTTAGGAGGTAAATTGAAAAATCGTATTGATTCCCAGCCCTAAAATGAATAAGAAGGGTAGAATCCAGAAAAAATAATGGAAGCCAGTCATATGAAAAGAAGTGAAGAGGATTTTTTTTTTCTTGCACAATGAATTATTTGATGTGGAACTATGCCATAAAGAGATTCTTTTTAGATCATGTACTGAACAGCTATTGAAAAACAATCCAGCAATTAAATTGATAAGATGATTTGTTGTTATATCAGAATAAACTATAAAACAAACTGTGAAACATTAGCTGCTTCAGACTACAGAACAAGCACTTGGGAAGAGGAGGAATCTTTCGGAGCTGATTATTCCATTTGTTTTCATAGTAATGGTCCCTTTTTTCTGTGGTGCTTCTGATCATAGGTACAGTGAGACAGGATATCTGACTGGGTCAATCACTGATCTGCCCTGCTCTATCAGCTGAAGTGTTCATTTACATTTTTTTTTGACTGCAGCCTGACAGATTTGTATCTAATAGGAAATTTCCACAATATACTGTATTACACTTTTCTAGAGACTGATCTTAGATCCTGTCTGTTGATAGGATTTTATTTACAAGATTTCAGTCAGTGATACAGTATGTACATTCAGAGCATGCTTTGAGTTGCATCTCTAGAGAGATCTTTTATTATTAAACCCTTTTGAGGGTATCCCCAGTGGCAGCTCAATAGAGCAGGTGGCCTGCATGGCACCGGTGCACAGGGAGTCAGGAGCCTGTGTCTTATCAGAGCATATAATTTAAAAATCATTCAGCCTGTTTTTTTCTCTTGGGGAGATGATGATGATGACACAGGACTCATGCTAGAAACTAATTGTTAACTTGCAGAAGACGTCATTCAGCACAAATCCCAACAGAAAAGGGCTGGGTGATGGATTTTTCTGGATAGTGGGCCAAGGTGCCATTTGGTTTTTCATCTGATAGTTTTGTGGATTACCTCAGCACTTTCACTTTTCATGCTGAGTACCTGGCAGACTTGAAAAGAGATATTAAAATTAAACAATGTTTACAATTTCTGTCTGCTAATGTGTGTATTTCAAACTTGGAGAAAAGAAGCCGTTCCTTCCCTCTCTCTGGGATTTCTGACTGATAATCACACTTCTTTGAAGGAAAGCAGTGGCTGTGTGGAGGACTCAGTGTTAAGAAACAGTATCGAACAGGTAGGTAGTGCTATGGAAATAAATGTAAGATTGCATATGCATCTGTTATTATACCATAGCTAGTAGTGATTGTCTGCCAGTATTTGGCTATCACTGGACATGCAGCGGTGTCCTTCATGCCCTGGCATGAAATGCTGGTGAACTGAAGTGAGTTCAGCTTTTTACTTACACATAATCTATTCCTTTTTCTGCCTTCAAATATGTCTTCTAGCCCCATTGTCACTGGACCATGGAGCCCTCTGGGTTCTTCTAGCTTATGGTTTTCCCTCAGTCATCAGAGTAATCACACCAGTCAGTGAAATTATGAATTATCATGGCAATCACCACTTTCTTCTGCTTTACTTTTCTGAGCTGTCTTCTAGGTGTTTTCACTGTTACTTTGCTGCAACACAATTGGTTTTGGTTTCCAGAAATGGATGAGGAACACTAGTCTGCTATAGCTGTTATGGAGGTTTTGTAAGGAAATAATGGTAGACATGGCCTCAGAATGGTGGCATGCATGAATTGTGAATAAACATGAAAGGATTTATGGAAGCTAAAGAGTACGAAAGCTAACTCTGCTACATTCAGTAGATCTTGTCCAGTGAGAAGTGACAACTCAAATTTCCTCTGGCTACTGTACCCAGGAGGAATCAGCATATTGATACCTCGGTATTTCTTTTCTTCAAATCCAGTTCAAGGTTTTCTTAAACAAACAACATGGGAACTAGAAGGGTGAAGATTTTCATGCAAAATGTTCCCGTTGTTCATGGGTCTGAGAGGATTTGATTTTTGGTGTAGTTTTTACAACTGCCTATTGCCTCATTGCCTGATAGCTCATTAAGAGCTAAAATGTAGCACTTGCAGCAAAGCCTGTTTATCTATTTCTGTTCCTAGCAGCCCTGAGTGGTATTGTAATTTAGTCAAGTCAGTCAGTTTAAGCCTAGTGTTATTTTCTCTGAATGACAACACTTTTCATGTGATTTTTAACTCTTCCAAATACATGCCTTTTTTTTTTCCTCTATTAATTTGAACTTGAGCCTAGCAGCATTTGAATGCTGTGAAATGCATAACATTTCTAAATCAGTTCACTTCCTGGGATGTCTTGTGACTAGCTTGGAGTTGGTAAAAAATGGTTTTGAATTTCCTGGATCCTGTTCTGGACTTTCAGATATTCCTGAGCTCAGGGTGTTGTTGCCAGAGGAAGAAGCTTATGGCCAGCAGAGAGCATGAAATGAGTCAGTAGAAAACTGAAAAGCAGCTGGGCTAAAGCAAGCAGTGAATATACTGTGAAAGAGGAAGATATGGATAAGAGAAGTAATTAAAGTAAATGTCTTTGATTCATGCGGAGGAAAGAATTAGAGGTGACTGTAGAGCTTTTCTTCTGTGCCTAGAGACTACAAACAGTGTATTGCTGCTCTTCCATAATTCTGCTTTCCTGAGGTTATAATTTTTGCCTAGGAGCACAGCTTCCAGTGTTTTTCTTGTATTTGTTCTTACAGACTTCTTACTTGGATTTCTAGAAATTGCAGAAGTCTTCTGTTGTTTTACCAATGAGAACATTAATCTTAATTTACTTAATGTGTAAATCAAATAGTATTGCTCAGTCATAAAAAAGCATGAATCTTCTTGTGGAAGCCTTCAGTGTTGGTAATTTGTTACATCAAGAGCAGCACTTATCTACATGGTAAAATGGTTCAATAAGAAATCTTACGATTAGAAAACACTTAAATTTATTTTGATTTCTAAAATAAAGACACATCTCTGAACAAATAAATATAGAATATCCTGGTGTGAGCTTCTTTTCTCCAGATACATGTTATGAAGATTGTTGACAGAAGTTAAATTTAAAAGTTCAGTTTTGCTTCAGTGCTCAGTTACCTAGATGACCTGCTGTCAGTCTTGTTTCCTCCTTTGGAGGTGAAAGAAGGTGTACTGATCTTCAAACAGATCTGTGGGCCTCTCTGTAAGGTATGCCAAGTTGTGTTCTGGGTGGATTTATTTGTCCTGACTTGCATAACCATGCTACATGTATCTCAACATTATTAGCCAAAATGAGTATAGGGACTTACATAATCATTACACGATTATTTTTCAGTAACTGTTCTGTAAATATGTAATTCTCTCTCTACTCCTAATAACTCTTAATCCCTTTGTTTCTATTGGCTCTGGGCTCAGATTTTTCCATGGCCTGCATGCCCTGGTCACTGATAAAACTTGAAAAAAATAGTGACTTTCAAGATTCACCTGCTTTGCTCTCAGCTGTTAAATACCAGCTGCCTCCGGAGGCAAGGGAGGCTGCATCATGATGCTCTGTTTTATGGGAATTCAGACATTGCTTCTGCCTGCATGCCTTCTGAGAAGTACTCGTTCACCTTTAGAAACATCTCATACTTAGCTGCATGCATATATTCAGTGCAGACCTCTCCACCTTACTTCTCCCTTTGTTTTATTCTCAAGAGTTATTGAGCAAACAGATTTGATCTAATTTCTGTGTGTTATGAGATAATGAAGATTACTGCTTCAGATAGTGTGGTGAGAATGTCTGATGATTCAGGCTTTCTTGGTCCTCTGCAAATGTGGGAAAGGCATGAAGAGATTGTTTTCCTTTTTGATACAAGCAGTTAAAAAACTTTAGTGTGCTTTTTGTTAGAACATGCCCTTTTTTTCTATCCCAGTGTTTGATTCCAACATCTGTGGGACTTGGTGGTCAAAACTTTCTCAAGCTGCATCTGTTGAAGGAGTAACTTAAACTAGTAAAGTCTCCTTCAAGTACTCTTGACAGTATCATCAACTTCTATGTACAGTTAGCTTTCAAGTTACATTCTAGTATTAAAGACAGTAGGAATTTATTCCTTTAAGCCTTACAAAATACTTGAACATCATTTTTTCAGTAATTAGCTTCATGAGTCAGTGCCTGGTCTTAGGTCTTGACACTTTTGGCATGTGAATATTTTGTGCATGTGTATTTGACTTTGGCTTTATTCCAGAGTAAATATTTTAAGCTGCTAGTTGTGTGGAGGTTTTGTGTCTTCAGTCTGAGACTAGGGGGCAGACATAACCAGCATGGAGAGAAGTGAACTGTATAAACCACAATTAGAATTGCCGTGCACAGGTGTCTGAAGATCTTATACAATTGCCAAGCTATTTGTTTCTCAAATGAGAGGGGCTCTGGGAGTGTATCTTGGAGAATAAAGGGAACAGAAGGCCTTCCTTTTGGATGTTACATATTTTATTTTGGTTTTGAATTCTAGCTTAAATTCTTCCAGACTTGATGCATTTGATATCTGTACAGAGCCAGCATAATGAATAGTTGAAAGTGACCTACAGTGCCTGGTGACAGAATTTGTAACTGCTTTCAGATAGGAATCAGCATTTAGGAGTAACAGTTAGGTCTTGTGGTTTAAAAATTAGAATGCCAGCCTTCAAAGTAAGATGTCTTGCAATGTTATTAAAGGGCAGAGGTTATAGGTGAGTTCTGTTGCACATGCTTGAGCCTCCTTTTGGGAAGGGAGGCATCTTAAATGTCTATGTTAGTCATATGCAGAGTATTACTGCAGTGAAAAAACAGTGAGCAAACAGCTCGCAGTACAAGACACATGATGCATCTGCAGCCACGATGCTTGCTGTGCTTTTTGCAGTTAAATGCACAATATTTTTTTTAGCTCTGTATGCTCCAGTGTGTCAGATCTGTATGCCTGGGATGTGAGGTTCCATTAAAAAATAAATAATAATCACAGCCCCCTCTCCCCCCACGTACTCTCATTTTCTATAATATGGTAATGATATCACCGTAGCAGTAATTACGGGTCATCTTCATTTCTTTCATCTCTGCTGGTTCTGATGGCTTCATTCCTTTGACTGAGAAGATTTGGCTCTGGGTGCTGTGATTATTTTGTTAAGCATTATTCGAATAGACAGGAGTGAGAGAAATTAATCAATCCAAATGCAATTAGCATCATGTTTAACCCAGTGATGGACGTCTCAAGGTGAAACAGCCAGGGGAGTTTCAGACATTATTATTCAATCCAGTGGCTCTTATCTAAATTATAATCAAGAGGTTTTTATTGGCTTCGCAGTGGGAAGATGTAACTCTTTCCCTGCTTTGGGGGTCAAAGGGATCAGGTCTTTGGCCTCACAGGATGTTGGCTGTGTCCAGTTCCTGCAAGTGGGAGATGCTGTAGGAGTATTGTTTAATATGTGGGTTGTCTGGGACAAAATATCCTCACATCCCAATGTTTGTGACCTAGAATGTAAGTTTAGAAGCTCTTTAGACATTAGCAGGGATGTTGCTGCCCCTTGCTTTAAATATTTTCATTGGCTTGCTTTGCCTATCTGTGTGTTAATGAGTGCTGTGGTTTTTGGCATTCATAGCCCTTTACACATCATTGTTTGCAACTGAGTACAAACAAAATGGTGCTGCCTTGCAAGGTGGGGAAATCTGATTAAGGAAACAAGGCAATTATGTTGTAAAGGATTTTTTTTTTTTTTTTTTTTTTTTTGAGGAGGGGTGGGAGGGTGTATAATTTTATTGCTTATTGGTACCAACAATGGCATATTCAAGAAAATCTCAATCTGCGTGCAATAAATCTGTTATCACCCAGGAGGAGAATTCTGAAGGAGCTCAGCAATCTCTCAGCAAGCATAGGATAAAAGACCACTACTGTGAGTGGAAAGAAAGGAGATGAAAAGAGGTCTCCTCGGGATTTTGTGGTTCAAGAAAGGAGTTTGACTCCACTTCTTAGGGCTCTAGTCCAGCCATGTCCAATCCACGGGCTGTGTGTGGCCTGGCCCTACCTCAGATATGCATGCACTGCTCACAACAACCACTTAACAGCACGTAACTGGCACTACCTGGGCTGAAACCAGGCTGTGGGCAGGACTCAGTGCAGTGCTAACTTAAGTTACTGCTAATAATTGTATGCATTTTGATACACTGCCTGAACACAGTCCTGTTAACAGCAAAAAAAAAAAAAAAAAAAAAAAAGCAACAATGCTTTCGTATTTTGATATAGGAATTTGAGAGTAGTCTTCAAGGTTGCAACAAAAAATCAATTTATATTTGCAACTTTGTTTTCAGTTGATATAAATATATCACCTGTGAACTTTCAAATGGAATTTGTAGATTTGCAATCAGGTATTCAACTCAAAAATTTGACTGTGTCTCTTTACCAGACTTTGATAAGACCTATCTTAGTAGAGAAAAACATCCCTCACTTCGCAGTCGTGCCTTGTTTATGTCACCAGTTTTGGCAGTATGTGCGTTTTGTGAACAGTTGTCAAGGATCAAGTACAGGAGGAGTAAAATTTCATCAAAAATTTCCAATGAACCCCTTGAAACTTCACTAAAAAATTGCAGCTGCTGCCATCATTCCAGGCTGGTGCATTGGTTTCATGAAAGTGAAGGCAAGTATCCCACTAGTTTTATGTTTTTGTTGTTCGTTTTTTGTCTGCTATTTAAAAAAAAAAACAAACAACCCTGAATACTAGAATGTTTTGTTTCTTACGTGATAACTATATTGTATATTTTATGAAGGCTGCTCCAAAAGTAATGCCTCCTGTTTTATTATGTTAGCCCATGATGTCAGAGGCAGATGTTGGCGGTACATCAGTAGAGGTTGAACGCTTCCACCAATATCCTGTTATATTCTGTTTGCAACAGATGTGGCAGTCTGGCAGAATGGCACCTGATGTGGGAGTGTGCATGACACAGGTGACACAAGCACAGCAAAGTGGTGGTGGTGCATTACATCAGTGGTGATGACAGAATCAATGGGTCACCTCTGCTGGTGCTGATTTTCAAGAGTGATGCATGTAGGCTCGTGTTCATAGCTGGCAAGAATACACAGTGGTGATGGTTGTGGTGATTGAAAAATAGTTGTGTAGCTGAGAATTTGCTCTATTAAACAGTGTTATTGTGCTCTTTGTATCTGCTATAATTGATGGTAATAAAACAGGCATTATTTTCAGAACTGCCTATGTTCATGCAACCCAAGGCAATTCCTCTTTGCTCAGTGCGGCCCAGACAAGCTGAAAGGTTGAACACCTGTGCTGTGGGCAGTATTCACTGTACTGTTCCAGCAGATTGGAACTTTGTAAGTCTCTGCTGTTTACCTCTTTCAGAGATAACTGCTTTCATTGCATACTGGGAGGAGAAATGTATGTGTTTTACCTGCTTTGATTCAAAGCAGGCTTTCTGCAAGCCCTCCTTCCTTAGCTTTCCAAACAAGTTATGCTAGACTGTCCTGGAGCTGAAGTGAGGATAGATTCTGCCATCTTGTTCACCCAGGGAAGGAAGTAATGCTTTGTACTAAGGATGATGTTCATATTTCAAAATAGTGTAGCAAGTGTTAACAGAACTCATCTTTCGGAGCCCAAATTCTTGCACTCTTGCTGACTTCTTTTGTATACATCTGTGCCTCACTTATTGTCGAGACGTGACCCCATCTGTAAGATGGGAATTAAATCACCATATGTCTCAGGAATATTATGAAGTTAGCAAAGTAATTGGAGTGGGCATGGTCGGTGGTTGGTTTCTAGGGGTCTGGTTTTCCTGCATATGTGTGCGTTGAGCCTGGGAGTCAGAAATGACTTGGAGATGGAGATCTCTGTGGATCACTTTCTCTGATGGCAGCAGTTTGGATTATGTTGGTTGGCTAATAATATTCTCTTAGTCTTGGCCGATATAGACCTCATTATCTTCAAAGAGCTGTTTAACACTAATGTCAATCTTAACTTGTTTATTACTGTTTTTAGAATGCCTTTTTGCCTTCACCTTGGTGAGGGAATTTATTTCCCTTCCAAATGCAATAAAGGTTGAAAGTGATTTGGCTTTGCTGTTTGCTCTCACAAGTCTCAGAAGCAAGAATCCCACATTAACTCCTGGGCAGAATCCTTCTATGTGCCTTTTTGTCTATCCTGCCAACTAGGAAAAATAATTGTCCTCTTATCCTAACATTGTGTTAAAGGACAAAAGAAATAATTGCTGCAGCTTTATACCCTTGTGACAGAGGAGTTAACCTAGACTTGTGTTCTGCTGTCTTTCTGCAGTTCGTGTTCTTTTCCCTGAACTGGTAATTTACACTGATAGCTCTTCACAAATAAGGCCTCTTAGTTTTGTTGTGTCTGTAGTGCTAAGACACAGCAGTTTGAAAATGCATGATTGATACTTTAGAGGAATCCATGTTGAACGTCAAGTCCCTTAACTATTGTAAGTACAACTGCGTGGAACTGAATGAGGGGAATGTTTTAATTGAGCAGCTAACAAATTATGACAGTGCCCCAAATAACATTTTGGTAGTCAAGAATGTAGCATTCGAAGTGTGATACTACAGGGCTTAAAACATGTTATGTTCACGTGACGTTAATTGTACGTCTGTTTGTTTTTTTTTTTTTAGTAGCAAGGCATTGAGATATCAACATGGTTATGTTTTCAGGTTGGAGGAGAAATCCAGTCAAAATTGCCCAAGAGGCAGAGAAGTGCATCTTTTGAGGGCTGACTTCATTTTAAAATGTCTTTGATTTGGAGATGCTCAAAGGCTTTGTTTTGAGATACGCCCAGAGGCAGTAAGCAGTGGAAAGTGTGATTATGATCATAAATATAGTTTGTCTCGCATCTTGTTCTTAGTCTTTGTCACCAAGTCTGCACTTCTGTATTTAAGTATATGCTATATTAAGAACATGTGTATGTATGTGTGTTGCTTAGGGATTCTCCTGGATGAAAGTTTCTTATATAAGTCACTATTTTTGTTGCTGACTTTATAGCAGTAAATCCTCCCGTTATTTCCTGGCTCTCCAAACCTAATGACACAGCTTGTCCTGTGCTGCTGTATGTATGAGAAGGCTTTTTATGGGAAGCAATCAGACTGGGCCCAGATCTCCAGTGCATTGTTTTTTCTTCTTATTAAATTGTCATGAAGGAATATATGGAACAGCAGATTTCATTATCAGTGGAGGAAAAAAAAACGTTGAGTCCTTGTCATTTGATTAAAAGTTACTTAACCTTTAAATTGCTACAGATGTAAAGATAACTCTGAGTTTTTAGTATAATCGCTTCCAAGTTAAAATCAGGAAAATCTTTGTGTAATGAAACCCATATGTCATAGTGAAAGGATGCAAAGCACTGGCAGAGTGGGCTGCTCTCGCAGGAGATCTGCACCCAATCTTGTTAACCAAGACTGCTTTTGGTAATCCCTCATCTCCTCACTTGTAGGAAATCAATCTGTACTACTGACTCTTTTCAACTAGCAACCACAAAATTTACTGCGAAGAAGCAGCTTGAGGGCAGTTGTACTAGAAAAGGACCCCAGGCAACAAGGCTAAATGCGGGATTGAAGGATTGAAGTTCTAAAGAAGAGATTATATTAAACCTTATTCTGTTCCCCTATCAAGTAGAAATCTCTCCTTCTCCTTTCAGCCTCAGACTTTACTGTCCAATACCTGTTCCTGAGATCTGCTTCTCCCCAGCAGCAAATTTAACTCACAGGGCACAGCATTCTCTATTAGTTGTAACAGCCTGAGACCATTTTACAATAGTTATCTTTTTGAGAGTCAATTCAAGCACTCAACTTCCATTGTAACCAGTGCTGATAACATCTTAGCATTTTTTTTCTATGGTCTTCAGTGCCCTCTCCTTCCTCCCTACTATGTGAGATTAATTTGTATCCAAGCTATTGCGATCATATCCATTGTTGATTTTCTATTGTAGTAGATGCACTGCTAAGGCAAGGCTGTAAATTGTCTCTTGACACAGAGATTCATGATTCTGCTTCGTGCTGCACAGCCTCTGTAGTAGCTGTCTCCTAGTGCGATGAAACCTGTGCTGAAGCCCTTTTTCCACTACAAGTCTGTAGTTTAAGCAACCATATTAAAGAAAAATCCCTAAGGTTTTTACTACAGTTCTGTCCAAACTTGTAATTAAAAAGTCCACCTCTAGCTGCCATACAGCGTGCTTCTACTGGTCCCTTGGGTAGTGGCTTAAGGTGGGTTTTGTTGTCCCAGTCTGTGTTGGTATTTAGAATGTGGGTGATGGTGTCTTACTTCACAAGCTCTTTCTTTTTCTAGCAAGCTCCAAAAGGCCCAGTTGGAAATGATTCCTGTTTCTAAGAATTCATTCATCAGAAGCAATGCTGAGCAGCAGAGTCAGTTTAATATTTGAGGCTTTTCTGTGCGAAACCCAAGCTGAAGACACTTCAGTGCAGATCTGAGAGGAACAAAGGGGAAGGAATAGCCAAGACGTTTGAACACAGCACCGTGTAATATGTATTTGGCCTGTGTTTACGAGGAATACATTGAACTGTGATCCCTGGGCAGACAAGAGAAGCAGCTGAAGCAGAGAAAACAAGATTGTCAGTGTTCGTGGAAAGTTGCCCTTAGCTTGGCTGGGATTTGTTTGTGGTATGAGGATGTTATTTCCTGGCCATTTTCATACATACACAAAGATGTAAGGTCCTTTCTTTCTGTTTGGCATCATATCTTTAAAAATAAAGCCCTGTTGCAAGGCTGAGTATGTGAGGAGAAGAGGAATACAGAATAGCAGAAGGCTGTCTCCTGCTCCTAATGGGATTTTGTAGCAGCATGTGCGAGTTTGTTTCAGAAGTCAGAAATGAACAGATGTTGGTATAAATTACCTCTGTGTCTGATGTCTTGCAAATTAAAAGCGCGGTTGGCATCACTAAACAATTTCACCAGGTTGGGGGGGGAAGCGGGCGGTGATTATTGTAGCAGGTCGGTAAGAATCTTTAAGCTGCAGCAGAACAGGATAGCAAGGATAAAGGAATGAAGAATAAAATGAGAGGTCTGTGAATTAATCAGAAATGTTAACATCTCAGATGACAAGTGAACAGGAGGGCACGTGTTCTGGAGCAACCCCCAACCCACAGTAATTTTGCTCAGCGCACAGAAGGAGTCTTTGCTCTCTGCCTGATTTATAGGGTGCAGCCTCTGTAGGGAACAGAATTGTCATGTATTCGTATATCTCCTATATGGGACTTGCACTCAGGAAAACTTTCTGCTCAATCAGCAGTAGTTCAGCTTTGTGCTTTCTCCATAAGAAGTGCTTCAAAACCATGCACTGTTGCTGGTGCAAGGCGGGGAGATGTCTTAGAACTGTTGGTGAAAACCTTTTCCTACCTGACACATTCAGAAACTTGCATTTTTATTTAATCACATTCTTTGTGCTAGACAACTTAGTTCTTGACAATATAGCAGTCTGTTTGCTGCCCTTCTCAGCGCCTTCTACCGGTGTGTCTCTTCAATAACACTGAAAGACATAGGCTATCTTGCAGGCAGGGAGGTAAAGATACAAAGGAATAAATGACATTTGTGGTAGCTCACGCTGATTCAGAAGCAGATTTGAGAGTGGATCCTAGATGATAAAACTCACAGCTGATGGCATGAACCACGTGAATAACACAGCGAGCTGCAGTAGCTGTGTGGGGCATGTTCCACTTGTGGCGATGGGCTTTGTAGCCTCTGAGTGTCTCAGTGTGCCAGGCACTTTGTAACAATACTGTTTTACATGTCTGCACCTCATGCTATAATTTGAGTTTCTAAATTGGAATGTAATAACGTAAAGAATAGGTTTCAAGACACCATTTCTAACCTTTATAGCTAAAGTAACAAAATACCTTAACCTGATGGTGAATATTCAAGTATTTTAAGCTAAACAAACACTTATATTTCAGTTCTATTCAAATAGATAACAAGTAATACTGAGTAAAAAGTTAACATCAGCAACACACTCACCTCATGTTTTTTTATGCTAATTGTCATTGCTGTTGTTCCTCTCAGTAGAGAGGTCAGGAATTGAATGGAGAAAGTGGGAAATTAATTCCCATCTCTGCCTTTCAGAGTCTCTCTAGGTTAGGCACAGGGAGATGTGCATGCTCTCATCAATCCTGTGAATAAAAACATCCATGTTTTGATGGCTGTCAGTCCAGCACGAAGCTCACACTTTTACGTAAAAGAAATGATGGAAAGCTCCAGTGGGGAAATTGTCTCTCTCCAGGACTCTTGTCACTAATTGTGCTGTCCTTGATGCATTGCATTGAGTTGTGAGACAAAGATGGTATGTGAGTTGCTTTGCCAGTTTGTGAGCTCCTGTTCACAAGTCAGAAGCATCTCATGCAGGAAAGTGGCTTTGTAAACCCTGTGTAATACAGCTACCAGAGATTGATGGTGCCAAGAGAGATGTATAAACCTTGCCTTGCTGTATTAAACATCGAAGGAATGACAATGCAGAGAGAGTGAGAAGACCAAAGCTCTATAAACTTTAGTTTATTACACCATCCATGGATGAACTCTGTTGGGGGGAATATAAACCCTGTTATATTACTGTACCCAGGGATTGACACTACTGAGAGAGAATGCTGTGTGATTTCTGTTGGAGATCGTTGCATCCAGGGACCAGTAATCCTGAAATGGAGAGAGTTCCATAATCTCTGATGGGATTATAACATCCAGGAACAATTACTTTGAGACAGAGTGATGGAGATGTGGATTATACCATTCAGAGATGGATGGGAATAGAGATAGAAGTGGAATCTGCTAGAGAATAATGCAGTAGGAATAGAAAGCTGAGATTTTATGTAACAAGGAAGCCTTTGGGAGTTATTGCTGAGTTTAGAAAAGTTTCAGGCCTTGCCTGCATTTTTAGATTGTCAGGAAATTGGGCTGTAATGCAGATATATTTACCTTTCATTTAAATAAAGCAAGTCCTTATTCTTAGTAGAAGCATAATTAAATGATTTTCTTACCCTCTGGTTAAATGCTGTAAAATATACAACTATGTTTGGATTTCTTGGATTTCTTTCAATATTAATCTTTTTTTTCCTCCCTTGTGGTTTCAGCTAGAGAAATGACTCGGGGCAAGTTCCTGAACATCTTAGAGAAACCCAAGAAGTAACTGCAGCATCGGAAGCTGGGACAATAAAGTATCCTGACTGGATCATATTATGTACTATGGATCCAGATGAACCCCAAGACTTCTAAGAAGTACAAAGCTCTTGCTGTAGACCCTCAGAAGCAAGCACCTCTTTTACTTCCACAGCTCTTCTCTTTGCAGGAGAGACATACTGCATACGCAGGTTACTAAGCCTGTGATTAGGTGCGTTGGAATTCAGACTTCTTCCTGCCTTAAGATACCCAAATGGAAGGATTTGACCCTGCCATGCAACAACAAAGTCACCTGATGGGTTGTTTTTTGTATTTTTTAGTCAGTTATTCAAAGTGTGCCCCCATCATGACCTTACTGGATTGCTCTCGAGTGGCAGCACCAGTGTAAAGTACACAGCAGTTCTTCATGAGACTGGCCAGCATGCATCCTGTTGCATTGGCCCTCTTGTGTGTCTTGTACATGCATTGGTTTCCTACACACAAATTCTGTGTTGAATGACTGGACAACAGTTTGGGGTGCAGTCTGAGACAGATAGCAGTGGTTCTGCAGAACATTTGCTTTTAGTGTAGAAATTGAGTGCAGTCTGCATTAGATTCCAGTTGATCTCTGCTTTCAGAGAAATGTGCCCAGTACCATAAAGAGGATCTTCAGTCTGTTGGTCCTTTCACTTCCTATGGCTTGTACAACTATTGTGTGTACTGAGAGCTTACAGTGCTACAGTTTTCTAGTGAAATCTGGGCAGACAGATATAGGGGCTATGAAGCCTTACTATACCATGAAGGAAATAGCTGCTATAGCAAGTTGAGCATATACACAGAGAAACAGCTTTGTCTGCTCTGCAATTCTCTATTTGCTTCGTACAGAGCTAGAAACAGAGGAGAGTTAGAAGGTTGAAAGGCAGTAATGCTCATTTTTGGAGTAAACTCCTGAGCAGGCTTGTGAGCCCCATTGTGGGGATACTCTGCTTAAATGGAGTCTTCACACTTCTAAAAGTAGCATTTTTTTGGTATTTTCATTACTTGGAAAACTGGGATCTCAAAATTAGGTTCACCTGCAAAAACAAAATTCTGAAGGGAGAATTTTATGTGACCCAGTCTCTTAGCACACAGTTCTGAATTTCTCTCATTTTATAATTTAATGCATTGTCTTTCTGTTAATGCACTTCTGCATTGTCAGCCCTAAGAAGTTGAGAAGCATGTTTGGATTTTGTTTGCAAGAACTTTTTCATCCTATTTTTCTAGGAAATAATAGTTTAAGTGTTAGTAAACTATGATCTTTCTAGGGTAAAGCATAGTATTATATATTGGATAAAGAATAGGGTTTCTTTTCCATTTAAAAATGTTACTTTTAGCATCCATGCTTTTCAAAGTCTGTCATTTCCCAGGCTGATAATCACATGTGAGAGGAGAAATGTCTTGGAAATAGTACTTGTGCCTCGTCGTTAACAGGTTGCCCTTAGAGCATTGCAAATGTCTGTCTTTGCAGAGAGAGACTGTTTTCAGTTACATGTGTGATAAAGGAGATTTTTAATCAAATAGACTCCCCTGATTTTTTTCTTAAGGTGACTGTGGTATTTTAGCTTGAAGTCTGTGGTTATGGTTGTTATCACTGAAAACCAGGCTTGTTTTGGACAGCTCCAGTTCACTAAATTTAAGCAGTTAAATCCCAAATCCCAGGAAGGTCACACACAAATACTGAATACTTAGGAATTTCAGGAGCGTGGTTTTAAACTTAATGGATTTACTTCCCTACTTTAGTTTACATAACAGCATGCTTAACAGGAACTCCATCCCTTGAGAACATGAGAGATGAGACATTGCAGTGAAAAGAGAAGCTAAGAATGACTGTTCAGAGACAAAAGTTGCTGGTGCAAGCCAATGCTAATGTAGTTTTAAAAATTATACATTTAAAATGCAATTGTAAGTTTGTATACTATGTATAGTATGTATACACACTGCATAATGGGATACTTGGTCTGAACGACTAATACGAGTTTGTGCATTTCATACAGGTTTGTTTGATCCAACACTTTAAGAAATTGAGATCTAAAAGGAAGAGGAATGTAGAAGATATCAAAGCCTGTTTGTTTTCTAGTGTATCCAGTAAGAAATGTCAGGCTTTTAGTAGTTCTTAGTAACATACATGTCTTTTAAGAACAAACAAAAAGCCTTTACCACGCAGTACTTATTGTCTGTAGGGCAGCAAATAATATGTGCCTTAGAACTGTATTTATTGGCTTTGTATTTTGTCATCTGTAGAGATCAGCCAATGCTGCATATTTTTATTGGTAATACGTATACGTATTTTGTATGATAGCTGGAGAATTGTAATCTTTACTGCTCTGTAATCTGGTAACAAACAAATGCAGAGCTCAAAGAGTAGCCTGAGTTTCCAGAAGAGCCCTCTGGGATGCAAAAGCTGTTGGCTTAGTCACCTGGGCAGTTCTCTTTCTTAGGCTCTTCTTTACTGTTAAGTTGATAAGACACTTGGCTCATCACCAATTCAGTTTTCAACCTGTGACTACTTCATTCCCATCAGTAAGTAAATAGTTGGCAATATCCAACTGGTACTGGGAGATTTTCATGCCCTCTTGAACCACCATTTTTTTCCTCTTCAGTGACGTCCTTCCCAACATCACTGCAGCATCTATCTATATAATAACATCTGGGTGACTTTATATTGCTGGTAAATTTCTATATTTTAAAACGACAACCACAAATTTTGATAAATGATGTGAATGAAGAGTGTAATAAGATCAAAATTCAGTAATACTATTTGAGCTTGTGCAATGCTTTATGAAGTATTTTCATGTGTTGGTATGTTGGATGTTACTGTCAGTTCTCGGAAATGAAACCTATGGTTTTAGTTCCTTTTAAATGCTCTTGTTGTATTAAATGCTAATAATGTGAATGCTGTTCACTTCATTTTTGGAGTATTCAGTACTTTACAGTTTAATCCAATTCAGAATAAATTCTTGTTCTATTAATTGATATAATCATAAAAATCTTGTTGCGCTTTACATGGAAGAGGGTAATATTCCATTAAGCTTAGTGCTTTGCCATTACAAAATGGACAGTTTTGGAACAATCCTACAACCTGCAATTTCTCAGTTTTTCTCAACAACTCTCTTAGCAATAACAGGTAAGTAAGATTGGCTAATCCAACTCAGAGGTGATATTTAAACCATATTCTTTTATCTTATTGTGGTGTTACATAAAAATGTAATGTGCTGTTACAAGGCAAATCACAAACCTGTCTGACCTGTAATCATCTTGTTTTAAACAGTTGTGGATGCATAGGAAAGAATATACACAAAAGATTTGCGCATAGATTTTGCTTTAGGTTAGCCTATCCAGCAACCTCTTAGTGACGTTTCAAGCTAGTTTGAGCCAGGTATGCAGTAGGCCCTACTGCCATTCATTTGTTTTAGTCCTAATTTACTTGTACTTGTGGCTCCTAAAATGCCCTATGGGAATGAATTCCATCTTTCAGCGGTGCAAAGAAAAGTTTTTGTTTTAACATTATTGTTTGTTTTTAAACCTACTTACATGATAACTTGATTTTGAACCTTTCATTTCTTGTATTGTCAGAAACAAGTGGCTTTTGGTTTTGTTTTTAACCTGTCTCTGTTCTATTTGTGATTTTTTTTTTTTTTTAATCTGTTACATTTTTGTTTCTTGGCGTTTGTCTTCTATTACATCCTTTCATTGATGCCTTAAGAAAATATGTGGAGTGTTCAGACTACAGGCATGCTGTGGAGGTAAGTAGTAATGATGATTTCTCCACTGTTTTCTCCCACATCAATATTGGCTAAATCCTGCTTTGTATAGCTGTAAAAACAGGGTCATCACTTAGCTGCATGCACAGAGACTGCAAATCTGATCTCATCCACTTCATTTTCACCTAAGGCAACTTGTCTTAAGTAAACAGTGCTTTTTTTTCCCAGCTGTGAAAACAGTTGTGCCAAACACTTCATGATGAGGAAGTGATTCTAGGTATTTCATCAACCTTTGTGGTATGTTTAAAAAAAAAAAAAAAAAAAAAAAGTGCATCTTTTTTCTATGGTCTGAAAGCTTGGTCTGTTATGGTACTGAATTTGCAGCAAGCTTGCATCAACGTTTTTGGTAATACATTGAAATTAATACAACTTTGTAGACATCCACGATCAAAAGAAAAGGACAACTTGCAGATTATGAATACAGAAAATCCTTTGGCTGTGTCTACTTTACTCTGTTAGTAAAGTCAGCAGTCACTCAGAATATCAAAGATGTAATCTTAATTGAGGCATCCACATATTCTGACATTTTCTTGGAGTTCCTTTCAGGATGAATCCCAGGCACCAAGGGCACTCCAAAAGGAAAAACGATTGTATCTTGGAGTGAGCTGTCTGCGTATGATAGGCAAATTGTATCATGTGACAGTAATTCCCCTCCTTAGTTTTGTATGCCCATTTCATAACCCTAACCCTGTACTGGCACCTTTTAACAAGTGTCATCTCATTACTCACTGGATTGTTGACAAAGGCAGTGACTAGCACAGGCCCTGTGTCTGTGGGACAAGTAAGTGTAAGTGGGACAAGTTGCCAGCCTCTCTGTTTTACAAAAATTGACTGTTCTTGCTGCTCATTTCCTATTTTGTAATTTCTTGTTGATTTACAGGAAGGTACAGGCTATTATTTCATGATGTTTCTTCAAGAGCCAGAAGGCTTTAGTAAAACTCAAAATTCTATCACAAGGTCATCTTTCTGTGCTTGTTAACATCTTGTACAATACACAGTAGTTGTGTGGAGAAAATATCTTCCACTAAATCTGTTCACATTTCCCTGTTATATGTGATGTATTATTGCATCTGTTTTGTTCTTCTTTAGACATCTCCCAGTTTTTGCTGAGTTACACGATTGATGCTAAAAGCTGGTGGTCTGTAGCTTGACCAGAATTGTTGTAGTTTGTAAGAATTATTGCCAATTTTGTCACCTGCCATTCCTCTAATAGTTCATTTATGGTAGAGGTTATGCATCACGTATTGTTTCATCGTTTTTTTTAATCCAGAGCTCTTCAGTGACCACCTGTTGGCTTCACACTCTTTTAGCATCTCACGGTGTCGAAAGTGAGGCATTCTCATGCTTCTAAAAAAAGTTCTAAATTGGTGTTGCAGGAGATGCATATTAGCCTCCCTTGTCCCAAAACCTTTTACATTTTCAAGGGTAGCTGCACACTGAGATGCATAGACACAAGCAGCACAACACTCACCTCTGGTTGTTAACGTAAAGTTCCTGGCAGGGAGAAAAAATGTACCTTGAAGAAAGATGAGCCTTGATATTTTTAAAAGGCAAGAAAGAGAAAAACAGTGTAAGGTGGAAGAAGGCTGGATCCTCTTGATTTTTGTGTTATGCTATGATTCTTGGAATCAAAGCTATTCTAGAACTATTATCTCTGCAAATCTACCCCTAAATCAATGCTTTCAACTTCTATCAGGAGGACATGAAATGCAAAACTTGAAGTGAAACGTTGCCAATCAATTCTAGTCTGTGTGAAGATATTCAAAAGCATAAGTAGTCAGAAGTATGTACAGTTTCTGAAATTGTGTAATCTGTACAGAATATGTGTAATATTGCCATGTTTAGGTTGTGCTGTATGTTCAGCATGAAGGGATCTCTTCACATTTTGACTGCCATCCACTGGAACTGCTGGTTTCTAGACTTGACCTTTTCTGCTGTGTCCCTTTCAGCAAGATGACCAACTTCTGCTAGCTGATGCATGCACAGAACAGGCGTTTTCTTGTTGGGTTTATGTGGTTGACCTCTGGCCTCCCTGCTGATTCCTATAATACCGATCAGTGACCAGTGAAGCCAGAACTCTCCTTGCCTGTCTCTGTTACAGACACCTCAGTATGGAACAGAAAAGAGGAAGAGGGGTGAGCTTTGAAAATGGTTACTTAATTGCTAATAGAAAAAAAATGGGCACTAAGCGTGACCTTGCACCTTATTTATTGATCAGACCTTGGTAGGGTGCAAAATACTTGACTCAATGCTGTATTGCTTGAAAGGCTGTCTCTATGACCAACAAATGATGAGTAGGTGCAATAATACAGGGTAATTAAATTTTGTGTTTTTAGGCATGTGGATGTGTGAAGGAGGATTCCCTTCCCAAAAATACCAGGCACATCTAACAACTCCCCTTGTAATCACAGAATCTTAAAGTGAGTTCTTAAGCATTAGAGACTCGCCATTTGACATCTTTCACTTCTCGCAGTACTCCAAAATGCAGCAGGTTATGTACAAAAATTCAGGAGGGAAGCTCATACGCCAAATCAGAATGAGAAACAAGAAACCTGCAGTGACCCAAGTGGTCATGGATGCTGAGGCTGCCTGGTTCTGTGACCTTCATTTTGTATTCCTCACCCTGTATTAAAGTAGCTTTCATTAGTTACTGCTAACTTTCACTGACTTATTTATACATGTGTGTATTGACTATCCTAAATTGCCTTGCAGGGTAATCACCTGCGCCTGACATTCTCTTGGATTCTACATGAATTTGTTTTTTCAGCTTGCCTTCCTGCCCACTGGGGTTTCTCTTCCCTGCTTAGTTCACCGAAGTCATAGCACTGTAAATCTTAAGGACAAATCCTTTCTGGTAAGATGCTGATTGGCAGGAGCAATCAGTCTGTAACCAGCAGCCCTGAAGGCAAAGGGATTCACAGGATCTGAGCATCTTTACTTTGAATCAGTTGAAGTATTTTGCTCAGAATGGACTTCTTGTTAAAAATTGTCGCTGGGGTTCTGGACAAAACGTTTTGCTGAAATGTATTTAAGATGATGGTGGCTTACTAAGAAAGTCAGAGAGAGTATGTATCCTCCCTTTACCTTGTTTTGATCAGGGAGTTTGAGCTCTGGTCTCCTACCCACCTCACAACATCTGGAAGTTCTCATATTCTTGATCATTTGGGGGCCATCTTTAGAAACCTGTCCTGTGAAAACTTGTATGTGTTCCTTTCCGGGGGAAGATGATATGTACTCCTTTTGTATCTGTACTCCAGGGCAGAGACATGGCACAGCCTCATCAGAGGAAAGCATGTACCAGGTGCTGTGCTTCTGGCAAGGTAGATCCCAGTCAGACACTGGAAAGAAGGTGTGTCAGGAGGAGAGGCAAACAGGTGAGCAATGGCAATGGAGAGCTGGAGTGAGGTTGGAGACCTTTCTCCCTAGTAATGGAACAAGCTGCCCAGAGAGGTTGTGGATGCCCCATCCCTAGAGGTGTTCAAAGCCAGATTGGATGGGGCCCTAAGCAGCCTGGTCTAGCATTAAATGGGGAGATGGTGGCCCTGCATGTGGCAGGTGGGCTGGAGATTCATGATCCTTGAGGTCCCTTCCAACCCTGGCCGTTCTGCGATTCTGTAATGAGTGGCCACCAGCTCCATGCTGCAGCCAGGCCCCAGCGCCCAGGCTGCTTTCCTCCCTGTTTCTCCACATCCCCCTTCTGGTCTCGGTGCCTGTGAGGCGGCTCCCAATGCAGTCCGTGGTGCAGGGAGTGCTGACTGCCGCTCGTTAGAAGAATTCCCCCAAGTCGGACCTATGGTACGAGCCGTGTGAAGCGGAAGACAATTAGGGGCTTATTAGTGTCCTGGGGAGACGTGTAACTTGTGTTGCTGGGACTTACCAAAACAGCGAGAGTCTTACCGGCAAGCTCCAGCCGAGAAAAGACTGAGGGATTGTCTCACCTAATTACGGGGAATGGGCCTCTTTGTGTTTGTGATTCGGTACGGTTGTCCGATCGCTTTTCTCTGGCTGCTGGCTCAGGCCGAACTGGAAGTGTGCTAATTAGAAGAGAAATGGACGTAGTGATCCTGTCAGCTCTTGTTACCGGCGTGGACAAAGCCGAATATTATTCTGAAGCAGTGTTTTGTGAGTGTCCCCCTTCCAGCTCTCATTAAGGGCAAGGTTGGTGGACGGGGAGGGGACTCGACCACATGGGTTGGCTAATGGAGCACAGCTACCGTTACTGTGCTAATTAACGGGCTCAGGAGGCAAATGTTTCTCCGACCAGCGGTCCCAGTAGCTGCACCTGGTGCTTCTGAAACCCAGGCATCTCTGGACAGGCAAGGCAAAGCAAAGACTGTGTATAAGGGGAAGGAGCTTTATTTATGACATCCATCAGCCATCCAAAAGGACCATTACTGTGGTGAACAAAGAATGGCAGAGAGTAAAGCTGCTGCTGCAGTAAGTCCAGCCATCCCTTTCCCACCAACACTCGCTCATGTGGAGGGCAAAGTGTTATCTTTACCCCAGAGAAGTAGGAAGTGGGCAGGTTTGTAGCACTGTCATGAGTGCTGTCTCTCAGCAGAAGAGAACAGTGAGCTCGAGGGTCTATGTAATTGAGTAGTGCTTTTGACTTGTCATACAAATTTCTTTTTATTAGGAAAGGAGTGTAGTAACTTGCAAAGTAATTGCTGGTTGATATTTCAAAAGTTGTAGGAATGATTAAGTTAGACACTATGGTCCTCCTGAAGATCTTTAATTAGTCAGTGTCTTTGGGCGAGGTACAGTAAAAGAGATGTGATATTGTCCTAAAACTTTGAATTTGCTTTCTCTGTTTTAACAAAAATCTTGATCTGTCTTGTCATTTTTATTCAAAGGAGACCATTAATTCTCTGGTATATGGTATGTGGCTGGAAGAAGCATTTTCTTCTCTGTTTTTCTTTAATGGGTGATTCTCAAAGCAGGTATTGAATCCTTCTGTCTCATGCAGGCTAGCAGTTTTAAGGAATTCCATCTCCTTATGCTGGAGAAATGACAGCCTGATTCCTCTCATGGAAAACAATGTCCTCCCTGTTAAATGAGCTCCTTTTACAGCTTTCCTTTACTTGCTCTGTATCCTTTTATGTTGAGGGCAATTGCTGAGGCTCCAATCAGAATTTGTATGGCTGTTCCGAACTCTTACCAAAATCATGTTCAGCCTTTGGCTAAGGAAAGCGAGAGCATGGAGAGGAATCAAGTGTGGGAAGAGAGGCAAAAGGGATTGTTAAAGATGAGTTTGTGGAAAAGTGGAAGCATTTGATGTGTTCTGAGTAATCCATAGCTCTCTTAAACCATACCATGTTTACACTGAGGGAGAGATGGGACATCAGCATCTTTTCCTGCAGGAGGAATTTGGACGGTTCTTCACATTCCAGAAGGATAAAAATAAATCCTTTGGAAATGTGTGCTTGGCAATTGCTCCCAAAAAACAGTCATTGGGGATAATTGTTCTTCCCTCTTTTTTGCCCTTCAATTCTTCAGAAGAGCAGTGTGCTACAAACATGGATCTGCCTTTGACACTATCCTCACAATTCTGCCTTTGTCTGCATGCTTGAGTACTGCTTTTGGACATATTTTGTTAAATTTAAGGAAGCTACAAGAGATTCCTGCTTTTTTTCCTTGTCATTTGTCCTTCATGTTGAAGATCTTCAAGTGAGAAGATTAGTGATGTCTTTCCAAAGCTTCACCAACAGGCTGGTGTTATCTGGGATGAAGCCTGAGCTCTGCTGTTTGCTTATGCTTCTTTTTTTTTTTTTCCTGACTCTAATGGCTATGATCCCAGCAACCTGAGGTAGCATGGTCACTGTGTCTAGTCCTGCATAGCTGCAGAAGCCCTTTCCTTTAAACTAGTTCCTGTAATGGCTTCAATCTTAAGAGTCATGATGTCCCAGCTGATCTCCAAAGAGGGCTTGAAAAGTATCTTTCCTGCAAAGGGGTTTATTCTCAAAGAAGGAGATATGTAATCCTCTTACTAAAGCCCAGAAAGGAAATTGGAAACCTTTATGGCTCCTGCCTTATCCTCCCAGGAGCTGGCAGCTTTTACACTGCTTCACAAATAGAAAAGGTGGAGGAAATTTGAATGTAAATATTCCATCTGGCCTTAGGCTCTCCAGTGGATGCTGAGTGAGACCTGCATCCCCACTGCCTTCACGTGTCCTACCACAACAGGTCTGTCTGTAATAGAGTTCTGAAGTTATGCTATGGTTACTCTGAACCATGAAGATGGCCACCAAGTGCAGATCACTTCCTTGTTTTCCAGATGCTTCAGTCACGGTCCAAGGAGACGTCCCAGATCAATGACAGGTAACTAAAGACCATCACAGTAGCCTCCATTTCTGTGCTCTGTAAGTCAGGAATGGAGTGACCTCTGTGAATAAGGTCTGATGACATTTACCATGGCAGACAGCGGGAGAAAATACCGCAGGAACATGCTGCTGGTTTTCCCACTTTTCCTCTGTTTCTTTGCTCAGGTAAATATGAGTATTCTGGCCTGTTACAGCACCGTTCTCATGCCCTGTCGTGATGCTGTACAAATAATATCGTGCAACATTTGACTTCCATATGCATACAAAGATCAATCTAATATAAAAACTGTTGATTTTTTGTTTTCCCAAGAAAGAAATTCTGGTGAAGAGGATCCTTACAGAGAAACAGCACTCAAGAATATTGTGAATACCAGATGATAAATGTACAGAGTGCGTGTAGATGGAGAAAAATGGTGCAGTGGCTTTTTCTTCACTAAAACCTTCTGTTGTGAATGTACCACTTAATCATGGTACAGTAGCAGACCTGTGGGCTTCAGTAGTGTTTGGAAGATGTCTCTTTTCTAGTTGCAGTTATCAATCACATACCGTAATCTTTTAATATAGAGTGACATCAGCAAGTAATTGTGCTGTGAATTATATGAATGTATTAGATGAAAGTCTCTATCCTCGAGAACTTATGAGCAGATGAGGTAGTAGAAAACTGGAAGGAGGAAGGGTGACATCAAGATGTAAAGAGACTTGTAGAGGTCATCCAGCACTCACAATTCAAACCCTGAGACTGGGGAAGTCTTAGCCCCAGTCCAATGGCCCTTCTGCTGCTTGCTGTCTGCCTAGTTGTTTCATTAAATAGGTATGTTTCAAAAAATATAAATAAATAAAAATGCACGCACTTAAGCAACTGACAGACATTAGTAATTTAAATAATAATAAATCACAGTGTGATACTAGTCAGGTTAATCTTTTTTTAAAGACCTGTACGAACTATTCAGATGATGAAATTTTCTTAAAAGTCACTTTAATGTTATATTAAAGATTGAGAATTTTAAAACAGAACACTAAAAATGAAGCTTTCTGGCAGTGCTATTATCTCTACATTGTACGTGCGTTTAGGAGAGCCGTCAGTATTAGAAATCCTAATAGCAACTATAATATCTTCATTTATGTAGGAATGCTCTTTCATACTTTCCTGAGCCTTTTACACTCATGCGGAAGGGGTGCAAGTGCCACAGTCTGCACTTGCTCAGTCAAAATGTTTGCTGACAGACCATGAAGGGTGAAATGAAAGTCAATCACTAATTATCTAAAAAGCTGAAATTATTTGCTTATGAATTTATTCCTTAAGCTTACATCATGTGTGGATTCTCTGATGTCTAACAGAGGGTGCACTCATGTTGGTGAAGCAACTGTTGGATTTCTTTGTCAGCTGCTTAACATGAAAAAAAAATCTACAGAAATATATTACCTGTTCCCTGCGAAGTCATCTGCAATTGGCTGGCAGGTTCCAAAGTTATTGAGACACACGTTGGTGGGTGGTAAGATAAAATGGTGAATGGCCAAAACTGCAAATGCATTGAGTGAGTGAGGGGGAAGGGGAAATAATTAGGAAAGTGGAGATTCAGATCTGTTATTAATACATTTAATTTGCTGTTTTCTTTCATAGTTCTTCTTTTTTTTTTTTTTTTTTTTTTAAGAATTAACTAAGATCTATCAAAAGCCCTCCTCCCAAATCAGGCTAACTTCACTATGGCAGCACCATTTGTTTCTAGAGAGAGAATCCTCTACTTCACCTTTTTGCCTCCAGCATGTGAACAGAAGCTCCCCTTCTAGCAACACAAGCTCTGCTAGAACCACTCAAGCCTGTCAGTAAATTGTAAACGTGGGGCTTTTTCCCAAACATCTGTGTTGTTTCTGTCAGCATTGGAGTGGAATACTCCACCAAAACCTGCCCAGGATCTTGTTGACCATGTCTGGTCTTCACAGTTACTGCAGAGACCTTATGGTCTCTCTGTATGAGGATGAATTGCAGCCCTGTTATTCAGACATGCAGGCTATTTTTTCTTTTTTTAACTGCTCTTCACTGTAAGTGCCCATCTCATTGGTTTGCCCATCTCTGGTTTCTGCCAGTGTGATTCTCATCTGGTGTTTTTTAGGGACTGTTCCATGGCTGAATAGTTTGGTTTGGAAAATACTTAAACTTTTACAGGGATCTCATTTTATGTTCTCTTGCTTCCTCTACATTTCATTATCGCAACTAAATTTCTGATTTCCAGGCAGAAGGTCAGAAGCCATTAAACAGGATGGAACCCAACGCTGATATCTGTCACTAAGACCTCTCTCTCCACCACAATACCTTTTATGCATCATTATCCTCTGTTTGTGGGTCTACAGCCAAATTTTCATTCCATGTGGTAATGTAGCCAAGCCAATTTGAATTAAATTTGAGTAGGATTTGTGTTTCAAATCTTTACTAAAATCCAAATGTATCAAATCCGTCACGTTCTCTTCATCCACTAATTTCATAATTCTATTAAGAAAAGCAATTGGGTTTCTTCAGCACAATTTGTCCTTTATAAATCCCTGGTACTAAAAATAGTTTTCTTTTCACCCTTGGGTGGCTACCGATATTCTTTTTCTTCTTTTTTCCTATTATTTTGCTATCTGTAAGTATTCCTGAGAACTCCAAATTTGCCTTTTTAACAATCAAGGGCACAGTCCCTTTTCTCCAATCTCCCGGCAGCGTCCTAGATTTTATGACTTATCAAAACTATCATTTTTGATGAAAAAACAGTATGTTTGCCATTTTCCTTAAAGCAGGTAAATAGATATCTCTTCTTCAGAAGCCCCAGTCCTGAACACTTGACTGTATAGGCAGAGTAGTATATATTTGAGCCAAATGTGCTGTCAGTGAAACAAATTCATGGGAATCATTAACTGCTTAAGTGAATCCAGTCAGGCTTTTTACTTCTAATATCTAGTCTGGGCAAATGTTATTTCCTACTGAAGATATATCACGAGGATATTTTTACATGGTTTTTTTTATAACGTTCATAAAAGTCTTCAAAATTACATAAGAATATAATTCAAATAAGCTACATACATATTCATATGTATATAAGCTAAAAGTGTTATTGAAGAAAGTCAACAAAAAAATTGCTATCTATTGGATCAGTAAATGTATTTAGTCTCAGTGCTGGACTGGAGATCAGTCATGAAATGAACGCCAAAATAATCAACTTCTATAAGTTCTAAGGTCTAAATTGGTTATAAATCCCAGCTTGGAATTCTACCAGGGTAAACAGAATCTATACTTTGAAGGGGTGGGTATCTGATGTTCAATAATGTCAAGGACCTATACGACTTCAAAATGTCTTTATTAGTGGGAAGGTGTGGTTAGATGCTCTAAGTCAGCTATCGTTTTTGCGAGTTCACTTCTCCAGAGATACGGGGGACTCTCATGTGCTGCACAGACTCATTAGACAAGTCTGTGCAGTGGCAAGCCTCTGACTGCTCACACCTGACCTCTGTTAGGTAGCAGATGGTTTGACATCGCCATGCCACTCTCACACTTAGCAAAAAGCCAAAGAAATGGATCCTAGGAAGAAGAAACTCGCTTTGTGGCTTACTCTTTCCAAGGTAAACCTCTCTTGGACACTCCAGGAGATCAGTTCTGGTGGACTGCAATTCTAAAAAGAAAGGTTTCTTTGTCTTTTATCCCTGTGGTTCGTACTTACTGTCTTGCAGCAGCGTCAAACAAATCAGATACGAGTTCCCCATTGGAGCCCTTCAGTTTAATTCAAACAAGTTTGCAATAGGTCAGGACTGCTGCCCATGAACTTTAAGCAGTCTTTAGATCTGCCTTTGCCATGTTAAAATACAGAACACATACAAATGTTTTGTTCTTTGTGAAAAATTCCAGCGTTTTATGGAAAAATTCATATGAAATCCCTACTGAAGTAATGGGAAAAATGCTAGCACAAACACTGGACATTCAACGTTTAATCATCAGCAAAATAAAAATACATTTGGGATAATGATAAATATTAGAATTGTAATTTCTCCCACTAGCCTAAAATGAGATGAATGTTCTTATTTTTCTTGCAAACAAGATAATTACAGTAACCCTCTTACTCCTGAGCACAGCAATTGATTAGCAGCTCTTCTGAAACCCAGATATTGATAGAAAATAGTTACTTAAAGCTCCTCAAGATTAAATATGTTTGGGATTCTATATAGAAAAAAAACTGTGCAGCTGTGTACATGTTTCTGCTAACAGGCTTCTCAAGCACATTAATTTAAGCATACGCATCAGCAAGTTGTGCACTGTGTAATGCATTTGGGTTGGCAGTGTAGAGATTTGATCCCACTAACTCATTTGTGCTTAAAATAAAGGTGGGATTGCTGGTGGCTGGGAGCTATGTCACCTGTTCAAGAAACATTTAGATGTTGTACTACTGGATATGGCTTAGCAGGGAAATGGTGGTGGTAGAGGGAGGGTTGGACTAGGTGATCTTTGAAGTCTTTTCTAACTTTGGTGATTCCATATGGAAGCAGCATAGAAGATGAAAGACATCTTTCTTTGGACTTGATAAGTAGTAAGTTGACTTTGTGTAATGTAGATCTCATTTGTGGCAGTTTTTGAAGCTATTAAGCAGAGGCTTGACCTAAAATTCAACAATGCCTTTAGTAGCATTCTCCATCATCTGGGTGGGCTGTATTCCAACCTCTTCAAAGTAAGTGCCATAGAGGTACAAATATGGGGCATAATACACACATGCTATAGTTAAGACTTAGGCTTTAAAGCTTTAAATAGCAAGCTACACTTGCTGGCATCACAGCCTTGTGTTAAGTCACACAGACTCTGTATATTGGAAAGAAAACAACTTCTGCAGCTAGAACTTGTAGAACAAGCTTGTATTTCTGATCACTCCTCCATGCTCCCCCAGTATGTTACAGAAGAAATTATCTTATGTAAGGAAAAGAGCTGGAAGTGCTTCAGAAAAATCAGACCTAAGAAGCTCTCCCTGTGGCCAGTCATGCTGCTCCTGCTCAGAGGAGTCCTCTTGGCCCGCTTTAAAATCGGCAGTAAGCTTTTTAAAAGCCACTTATTACAGATAGTGTTTGAATAGGTTCAGAGTCAGCTTTAGCTGCAAGTGCAGTTATAAGGTAGGCATCTTTGTCCACACATGCCTCAGAGATCCTTGTACTCAACAGCAGAGTTCAAACCTGCCAGATCAGAGAGAAGCAGATGGCTTTTCCAAGTGTTTCTTCTCCAGCATCTACAGGCTTAGTACAAAAAGGAGACAGCTTACGTTTAGTGAAATTTTAGATGTCCAAGAAACCTATATACAAAACACCAATAACTTGTCAGGAGCACGTACCACTAACCAATCTCTCCAGTTGAGTTAACATCAGTTAAAGTCAAAATACACTGTAACAGTGTGGATTGCTCTGAAGAACCACCTCACAAATGAATAACTACACATTATACTGGCCCATAGATCTAACAATCCTATCAAGGCTACTTAACCATTCTGTCAAGGATTGTTTGGTGCTGCTCATCCAGAGCTTTACAGCTGTGTGGAATTTTCTGGTCCTAGAACTAATCCTTGAAGCCTGGACTCAGCAATATCCTTACAGATAGATTGAGCTCTTGACTCAGTTGTGTGGCATTTCTGGATTCCAGTGAATTGAGAATTCAGGCAAACAGTGTCAAAAAGAAATATGTTCTAAAGTCTTGGGAGAGTCACTTTCTGTGATACAACCCCGCTTCAGAAAGGCACTCAGCATTAGTACAGTGCTTGGTGGGTCAAACTTTCTACAGAAAGGAGGAGATCTGAAGGTAAGGTGAGTTATATCACTGCTTATGAGACTTAGATGTGCTACTGATGGAATTTGTATCAATACAGAAAATGTGAAGGAAATCCACTACTAGGTAGCCCTCCACTATACCAAATGCTTAATATTGTTGCACCCACGCATAGTCTTTGTATTTGCACTGGAAAGCAACAACCTTGTAATAGTCAAGATGAGGAATGGCCAATTTCAACAATGGATCTAGAGAGAAAAGAATGGTACTACCTGTCTGGGCTATTCCACATAACTCCTCTCACAGGTTCTAAGCGATGAGCGCTATAATAAACGTTGTTGGTGTGTTCTACTCTCAAATACAACTTAAATTATAGACACCTTCTCCTGAAAGAGACAGACTCAGGAGAGGTTCTGAGCAGGTGAGCAAAATTTATTCGTCACATAGGGCCATATTTGGCTTCTAATACAATGAATCATCACTGAGTCAGGGTGTAGGCAGGGTAGAAAGAAGCAACAACAAATGAAAGAAGGATATTAAATAATGATTGCCATAGAGACCAGTCAGATTTACTCAACTCCCTGAAATTTAAAGAAGAAAGCTTAGAAAATTAAAACCCAGTACATTTCAAAGAGATAAAGGGCAGCATATAAGTTAGCTGCAGAATGCAACGGCAGGATATTGAAGCAAGTTGTTTAGTCAGGCTTCTAAAACCCACTGTCAGCAATATGCAAATAAGAGCTCCAAAAATTTTTCATGCCTTCTGATTACACCAAGAATGAGCACATTCATAGGAGACACACACAACTGTAAAGCCAAGGTAAGAAAGAACGATGATGCCAACAGGCAAAGGGAAGCATCTGAAAAGTCGTGGTTGTGATGCAGCTTCCTGCGGGTGAAGAGCTCTGTGCAAGTCAGGTAAGATTGTAGTTTAAGATTTTTTATTTTTTTAATTCTTCACCACATTTCCCTGTGAGCCCCCACATAGAACCACCTGCAATTTTACCAAGAGATCCCATTCTTTCCACCTCTTTTCTCCACACCTTTAGCAGTGCATAGTACCTTACTATGAAGCCGGTGGCTGCCAGGACAGCCCAGCTGTCACTGTTTCTTATAGTCACTTCTTACTGCCATGGCTTACTATTAATTCAGCCTCTCTCCTACTTTCTCTGCTGGCTTACTATTGAATCCTGAACCAAGCTCAATGACTGTAATACCCAGGATGTTCCATGTCTGGAGCAAGACTTAAAAAAGACAAGATGGCTTCCCTGGGTAATGATCGCTACCACAGCAACAAGAAACTGTCACAAACATCAGCCAGTTGAGCGGTTCTTCAGCTCCATCTTGCCCAGCAAAAATAAACAGCAGCCATACATGTATATATGTAGCTTATAAAAAGCCTCCTCAGCATGGCCAGGAACATCCCAGACCTGTCTGAATTCCACTGCAGCCCCTGGGAGACAGGGGCCACAGGGCCAGACCATGCTTTATTGGCATGGGCAGCTTCCTGTCCTGCTCTTGCCTGTCCCACACCCAGTGCCAGCACACAGCTGCCAGATGGCAGTCCTGCCATGCCCTGGCTTAGCTGCGGCTGCCCAGGTGAGTTCAGCAGCCCCAGGCCACGTGGCGCGAGGGCAAGCTGAGTTGTGGGGGGTAAGGGGGGCTGCACATCACCTGACCCCCTCCAGCCAATTCATGGAGACAGGACGTCAAGTTAATGAGCCCTCAGGCCCGTAATTAGCTGTCAATTACCTCAAATTAATCAACTCCTCGCCTAATTAAGCATCATCGGCAGGTGGGCAGAAAACGGGGCATTGTGCGGGAGCCATGAGAAAAGCATGGCTGGCAAACTTGGTTAGGATCAGCAGTGCATCCCTGGACGCCGCACCACCGACACCCGGGCGCCCGGCCCTGCGTGCCGCTGCGGGGCTGAGAGGGGCCGGGGGGGGCGGCTGAGAGGACCCAGCGGTGGGGCAGCTTGCGGGCACTGTGGCAAAAACAGCCCCTGGTGGTGTTGTTTTATTTGTTTGTATGTTCTTTTTCTTGTTTAACATTTGTGTCCTTTGCGTGCAGGGGCAGTGAGGAGGAACCGTGGGTGGGTCAGCCCGAATTACCTCTCTATTTTCTCTGTCTGGTTGCTGCTCTATTTGCTTTTCACGCTCCTGTCGTTCATTTCTCTCTGAGTGAGAACAGAGAATAAAATGCACTCCGCACTCCTCAAGCCAGCCCTGTTCTGTTTCTGAGCACACCTACTTGTGTGGAGATTTCTGTAAGTGGAAAATGGAAGTTCAACAGGTATTAGTTACTGCTGATAAAAATGAGTCATGCTGCATTTATTTTCACGTGGAATTAACACAACAAAAGCACCTCTGGAGCTGTATTTGGCGACAGGAGGAGTTTTCTGCAAGGCTGGAGGGGAGCGGGGCTCCTGCCAACTTTCAGATGTTAGCGGTGTGTAGGATGCAAACGCAAACTGTTCTCTGCAGGTCCTGCATTCTGCCTGCTAGACCTGGGCACTCACACACTGAGCACAGCCTCGTTTAGCTGCAGACAGACAGTGGTGTCCCTGAGCTATGGGAGAGAAGGGCTGAGGGAAGTGCGATTTCACAATAAAAGTATTGTGTGTGATATTAAAGTGAAAGGTTTTGATTATGCCTAGAAAGTCCTTTTTTTTTTTTTTCTTTTTTTTTTTTTTTTTCTGTGGGGCCAGATTATCACCCAGTGCACTGGATTTGTGCTGCATTAGTGATCTCCAAGATTAGAGCAGAATCCCCAGATAACAAACAGGAACACAAGACGTCAATTTGTGACATAATAGCAATGGTAATGCAGCAATAATCATATTCGGCAGAAGGAGGACGTGGTGGAGGGTGAGTCAGATCTGGCTCCAAAGAGAAGAGCTGCCTGCTTTGAGAGGCTTTGATTAAAAATCACTGTCTTGTATCCAGAAGGATGAATTTATGCTTTATTTCTGATAGAAAGGAAAGGCAACAGATTAGCATAGATCTGGAAAAATGGGTGTGAGTAACAGCCTAGAGAGTCAAGTGAGGAGTTGCAAGCTGCCCCTTGGTTCTGCTGGGTGTCCGTGCAGTTCCCAAAAACCCTCTGGAAAAGATGTGCATTGAATTTCTTTTCTGACTGCAGCATATGCCCTATGGAGAGGTCTGCAGGAGTCCTCACCCTGCAGAGGGTGCCGTGGGGTGATGGGAGGGACGGGGCGAGGGCCCGCACACTGCCCTGCTGGGGAAGGAGCCGCGACTTGGCAGCTGGCCCAGCTCGGGGGATTAGAGATGCCCCCACCTCCCAGCTCACATGGTGGCACAGGCAACAGCCAGGGCCATGAGGCCCCTCTTGTTTTGTTTTTTTCTGTGCCTGTCCTGTTCTCAGTTGAGTGCTTATTACCACAGCAGGAGGCTTGGGCAGGGACACCCTCTGCACACGCGATGCTGAAGCTGATGAAATGCTGGGGGACCTCGAGTCCCTTCTGTCCCCTGGGCTAAGCCACTTCCCAGAGCAGGTGCTGCACCTGCCCCTCAGGACAGATCCTTCCTCTGCCCTCTTGGTGCTCCTGCTCTGTGTTGGGAATTGGCAATTACCACAGAATCCTAACTTTCCTCAACCTTTCCACTTTCTATGAGTGTTTTCTTCCAGACCCCCCTCTCCATCACTAGTTTCTTCCAGCACTGGCTCTGCTCTTTGAGGCCCATCAGAACACCTCTGAGGAGCAGCTGGACAGAGACGTGCTCTGTGATGGCATCACATGAGCTGTAGGCAAGCAGTGCTCTCCCACAGCTCCTTGTTTATTTACAGGCAAGCTGCAGGCACACATTGATTTCAGCAGCTCATTTCCATTTAGAGCTGGAGCACTTGCATCAAGGTTGACTAAGCATTTCTGTTATCAGCTCCCTTCTTAATCACACATAACTCTTTCAGTTTGGGAGTGTGAAGTTCTCTGGATCTGATCTCCATCCAAGGGAGAGCAGCTCTTCGATTTTACTGTGTTTAGTGAAAAAGTGGCTCTGATGTTTATGAGGATAAGGATCCTAGTCACAGAACCAGTGTCCCATCATCAACCAAAACTTTCTAGAAATAAAATCAATCAAACAAACAAATACATTAAATAAATAAAAAGAAAAATAAAAAAAAGAAAAAGAGGGAAGGAGGCACTACAAATCCAGGACATTGAGATTGACGGAGCAGCTTTCAGTGATCCACTGAAAATCAGTTGTGACAGGGCTGAGTTGTTATGGGTCAAAAAGCTGTGCTTACAGAGGCAGTATTACTGATGGTGGTGTGCTGCTGCTGGCTTGAGACCTCACTGGGGTGATGGCCCAGGGCAGGTGAGTGTACAGGGTGCTGTGTGGCTGGGTCAGTCGCTCAGGGCTTGGAGCTGCACCTCAATTACAGCAGCACAGACACACTGTCTCCTTCTGGGCTGCCCAGTGACACTGAGGCCCACTGTTTTGGTTTGATTCATCCTCGTTGCTTTGCCCCTACCACCAGGTGGAAGGCACTGCTATGCACAACGGTTGAACCTAGGAAGTAGGGCACTTCTCTGTGCTTCTTAGTTAATTGTAGCAAGGTGGAGTCTGATCTCCTCCTGACTGTGCAGCTCTACCAAAAGGCAACAAAAATGAAGCACTTAGGCAAGAAAGCACTTTTTGTGTTCATCTTGATTCTCCGAAGCCTTTTCATAACAATGGAGCCTGCAATCATATATCTGCAGTGCTGCAGTCTTTCCCCATTCATACATGAAAACAGCTCCAGCGATAACTGGGGAACCTTGTAGAAAACAGTGGCCAGCCCCTCTGCCCTGGGCAGCAGGGCTCTGTGGCAGCTTAGAGTGGCCAACTGTCCTCATCTGCTGGTCACCATTAGAGGCACACAGCAACTTGTCAACATCAATCAACAGATGATGTTAGAAGGCTTCAAATCTCACAACCGCTTGGTGCGCAGTGGCTGCATCTGGCGAGCAGCCCCCTTATGGACCTAGGGCTGGATGTGGACATGCACTGGCACAGCTTCCTGCTGGAGCTGGCAGAGAGAACCACTTCTGTCCACACTTGTCTGCGTAGACACTTAATAACCATTACTGCTTCCCAGAGCAAGTTTCTAGGCTTCTTTATATTTTCACTTGTCTTACAGGGGATACAGCAACCAATTTCTCTTCTCAATGAAGAGAAAGGTCTGCTTGATTTTCAGGGGATTTATGTGGCAGTCTCTCAGCCCAGAGCATCCTTTGTGCCATTCCCCATAGTCAGTATCCCTGGCTGGCTGCACATACAGTGCATTGGACTCAGGAAGCTGATGGGCAGCATGGAGTGACACCACTGCTTTCCCTGCAAAGGAAAGCCACCTTCAAATATCTGGGCCAGATCTGCCCAGCTGAGCTTATGTGTCACTGAAATACAGACACTGTGCCAGTTTGTTCCCAGTCAGCCCAGTGACTGAGCACTCCTGTTGTGAGGGGTGAGTCTTAGGAGGAGTCACCTCACCAGCCATGTCCATGTGTGAGATTGTTGCATGGTCCTTGTGTGTCTGAGTCCTTCACCCACCACAGAGTGTGTGGAAGGCTGGGGGCCATGCACGTGCAGTCTGTTCAGGATGGGAGCTCAGGAGCTCCATCCATCCATGGTCTGGGAGATGAGCCTGGGATCTTGAGACCATTGTGGGGAGTGAGCAGGGGCCATATGGAAGGCAGTGCCAAACAAGGCTGTTAAAGCAAATGCTGCAAATGAGTTTAGTAGACAGCCAGACATTTTGAGGAGGGGGGAGACAGAGGGGGAGCAGAGGAGAGCAGGAGAAAGGGAGAACCTGGCACTGTGGCCGAGAGGGACCCACCACAGCACGCGTGGCAGGCAGCACACCTTGTGCTGTCACCCCAGGTATCTTCTTCTGATGCCCTAACTTTGAGACCTATCACAGAGAATAGGGAGCTAAGGTGTCATCCCCCTCCTTTGTCTTTAATTACTTCTCATTTTAATCTTGATTTGCACGTCTATCTCTCAGAACTGGGCCAGGGACTCTACAAAGCCCTCGTCAGCAACTCCCCCAATAATAAACAGGAAAAGGCTTAAGGGGCAAATCACTTGCATGTTAATGAGACTGTTTGCTGGAGTCAAGAGAGAAAACAGCAAACAAACAAATGGACTGAATTCCAGCGGCAGCTGTTTGCTCCTTAATCTCGGCTCGTCAGAGCTGCCCTTTGATGGGACACAATCTACACAAACGATTGTGCTAAATCTTCTAATCTACGTCCTCATTATTACATCCCTTCTTACGCATGTAAATCAGGGACAAACTCATTTTAATATGTAGATAGATTATGGAAGGGAAGGGGAGGGGATTGGAGGGGAAAGGAGCTGCTGGTGGTGTCTGTGTCTGTCTGTTTGGAGAGGTGTTAATGAGCGGCGTGGGCAGGGGAGCTGTCTGTGTAGACCCCCGGGATGAGGAGAGGAGGGCCAATTGTCAAGGAAGAAGGTGGGATCTAAAGGGGCAAGTACAGCGGCGCTGGGATGCTGGAGAAGACACAGGAACATTGCAGCTTTGGCCATAGCCTGTGTGCTCGGCTCCCAGCTCCACTGAAGTTGGATGCAGGAGGAGCAGGAATGCAGGAGGGATTGCCGGTGGGATAGTGAGAGGTGATGGGGCCCCACTTGTTTCTCTGAGTGCCTTACAGAGGAGGTCCTGCTTGCACAACATCACAGCCTCTCATCCCTCCTTAACTCACACCACTCAGGCACTGTTGGTCAGTGGACTGTAGTTCAAAACAATCAACTTCACACTAGGCTCACACTAGGCTAGAGAAGTAAGCCGACATCTCAGACTGTCAAGTGCAAGGATGCAGCCTATGCTGCTTTCAGGTGAATATCATTAGAGTTACAGTTATGGTCTTAATTAGCATCTGAATAGTTGCTTAGATAACCAACACAACAGCGGAAAAAGGAGCTCTCCTTCATTTTTGTAGCTCTGCCATCTCCTAATCCAGATACCAACCTGCAATCTGCCCTTTACCTTCTCCATACACTGGAACAAGGATAACATAGGAGAACAAGGTTGTGCAGCACCAGCCTTACTTATGTGAGCCACCTCTTACCTCCTTTCCTTTATGAGGGGCAGTCTCCTGGTAAAACAGCAAAAAATAGTTTTAAGCCAGCCTGATTAAATCGCAATTTCCCCATTGCTTCACACCAGTCAAGGAAGGGTCCAGAAAATAAACAGCAGGTTAAGTGCAAAAAAGATGAGTATAGAAGAGCAGAGGCATGCAGGAACTTAATCAGAAAGGCCAAGCACAAAATAAGCTTGCAAGCAGCAGGATCATCAAAGGAAACAAGAAATCATTCTGTAAATTCATTAATGACAAGACGGAGACTAAGCAAAATATTGGATCACTTCCCAATAGGCTGTAAAATTATTGACAGATCATCATATTAGTGAAACTAGTAAGTGATAGAGGTACGATCCTGGCATATAATGAAGAAAGAATATGGTAGAGTTCATACTGTTGAGTTAGATGCATTCAGATTTATTGAGCTTAATGAGCTTGATTTTCTGTACTTAGAGATTTGGCTACAGCAGCCTCAGAATCTCTAGTGACTGATGTTCAGAATGACAATAGAACAAAAAGGCAGTGCTCTTTAAACAGTAAAGAGAAAGGTGGTGGTAACTATCAGCTTAATTATCATTCCCATTAAAATTCTGAAAATAAAATTCTGAAATAAATAGCTAAGTAATTTCTAAAGTTATTTTAAATAAAAAGTAAACAGTCACCTGCATTCAGTGTGGATTTTTCAAGGATCAGTTCCATCATTCTGATTTCCTACTGTGAAAAGGCAACAGGTTTTGCAGATAAGAATGGAGCAGATAGGTGTATCTTGACTTCAGTAAGCTGTTTAGTCTCCTTTTCGAAAGATATCCTTATGAGTAAACTAGAAGAATATAAATTAGAGAGTTGCCAAGGTACTTGAAAATCTGTGCTCAGTGGTTTACAGTTAAAATGAAGGATGCGTTGAGAAGAGCTTCACAAAGATCTATTCTGGGTCTGGTTCTGTATGGTGATTTAATTAGCAACATGGATGATAGAAGAGAGAGAGAGCATATCAGGAAGACACAGACCTGGAAGACAATGAGTACATTGAAGGACTGACTTAGCATTCAAAGTTAACTTGGCAAGTTGGAAAAGTGGTTGAAAAAAACATAAATGAAAGTCAATAAGAAACTATGCCAAGAATATAGTTGATGCTGAGAACAATTAAATGCATAAACATGGGTTGGGAAAAAAAACTTGTTAAGCTGCAATTCTTCCAAAAAAGAGCCAGAGGTTAGAAAGGATTGCCATCCCTGTCAAAAATACTGCGCTGATGCAAAAAGCAAACCTCGTATATGGGGAATAAATAAGGCCACAACTGTCAAGACCTCTGGAAATTCTCTCTCCTTCTAAAAACAGCGTGACATTAGCTGTTTTTTTGAGCACAGTTTTGGCTTTGCCTTTCAGGAGGAATGTGGACCTATTGGAGAGTCTCTAAAGGAAGGCAGTGAGATTGATCACAGTTCTGATACATGTCATGTGAGAAACAACTGAAACAAATGGTGCTGTGTAACTTGAATGGGGAAGACTGTGAGAGGACAAGAAACAAATAATGGGTACAAAAAATGTAAAGTGAGAGGGAAACAATCTCTCCTCCGTACTCACAGCAGGCACACAGTCCATTAAAAAAAAAAAAACTACATATGGAGGAACCTGGGTTAGATATTGGGACCAAAATTAACAAAAATTAGTATGGAGATGAGAGGGGGCACACTGAAATAGATTGCTTAGAAGCTTGTCTGTCTGTCAAGAATGAGGTGGGGGTAGCCGGTCATGCTGCAAAGAAAGAGATAGCCTCTCCCAGTTCAACTTTTCTCTAAGTCCACCTCCTCAGTTCTGACAGCCATCCTGTAACCTTCAGCAGTACTTGAAATGGAAGTAAGTAAAGAGGGACAAGGCATAAGGAAGTGCCATTCGTTTGTTGACCCCTTCATCACTATACTCCTCACTAACACACCAACATACATTTACTAACTAGGAATGATAACAGGATGGAGACGACTGAGCTCTTGAGATAAACAAATATTCTGAGATCTTGCTAAAAGAAAAAGGCCACCTAGATCACTGCCACTCCAGTCCATGCCTAATAGAGCTTTCCTGCTTAAGTTAAAACAGTGAGGTAATCATCTGCCTCCCTGTCATCACCAGATACCTAATTTGAATGCTGGTACTGCTCCTCCCTGTTAGGGAGTCTAAATCAAGCAATGGCTTGGAGACTTAATATAAACTCTCTATATACTTTAATAGAGATATCTATTTCTGCAACATTTCCTTGGGGAAATCTTGTGAGGCTAGGAATGTATTAGGTTGGAATGAGTATCCTCCTCAAACGATGGATTTTCAAGTAAAGTTTGGAGATTTTTTCTTGCCCGCTTCTCTCTTTCTGTTTTCTTTCAGTCTGTATGCTTGTCTTCTGTCACATTCTTTCCTTGGCATTTTGCTTGAGGAAGATCAGTATAAGGAAAGACACAGAGTGGGCAGAAGATTGCAGGAAAACACAGAAAAGAGGCTGAAGTGTAGGCAAGGAGTGCAGGGACAGGACATGGTGTGTGGTGTAAGAGGTTGCCACAGTGCAGATGCCTTCTCCACGATCCATCAGAGCCAAGTGTGTGGCGTGCAAGGGTCAGCAGCACTGCAATGTCCCACATGACAGAATTCCCACAGACATTCCTCTGGGGAGTGTCTACCCCCAGATTTAATCTTTTCTCACTGCTCCCCTTCATCCCATGCACTGATGATCTCCATTTCTCGTGTTGACTACTGCTCCTCCTCTTGTTGCTAGCCCATATATTTAGTCTTCCTTTAGATTTTGTACCTTTCTGGTAGCTGGGGGATTATTACTCCTCACTTCTTGATTATCACTTTAAGAAGTCAGGCACAGTTTCGTATACCTTGCAGACTCAAACCACAAATTCCCATTAGTTTTCTTTCCTATTCTCTAAACATGTAAGCATGCACAGAAAATTTGAATCTTATCCTTTCAACAATGGAGCATTAATAGGCTGCTCTACAATGTCATGTTTCTGAACATGTAGCCAGCTCAATCTTATTTAGAGCTTTGTTGTACTGCAAATGTACATTGTTATCACACCAAACTGTTATTTTCAGTCCTCACTGCCCAGTTGTCTGTCTCTCACCTTTGGCTTTGGAATTTTCCCACTATAATAGTTTGCTGAATTGATAGTCATCTATGTTCTCTTTACTGCTTTCTAGTTTCTCTCCCCAGTGGCACAAATTCTTTCAATAGTGTATTATCTGCAAATGGTATTAGTATGCAGCTTGGTCTGCTTTCTTGATCATTTATTAAAATCTTAAGAACAGCAGATTTAAACTCCACTTGCTGGAGAACCTCAGTCTCTGCCTGGCAGTTAGACTCAGTCTGTTATTTAGAGTCATCTGGCTGCATTCTCATTCTCATTGATAACTTCTATCTGAAAATTCATATTATTTTTCCCAGTCACAATTTCATGTTTTGCTAATTAGAAGTTCAGGAACAGACCTGAAAAGTTAATTTACTAATGGTAGTAAAAGCACCAATGATAGTAAAATAACTAAATGAACTGAAAATGAGCTAAGTGAGTTGAACAAAGCCCAGTGTATTTCAGACACTGGGCAAGAAGGTCGCTTGAACCTGTTTCATTTTATTTTGATTGTGTCCTTGGCAATTAAGCCTGAATTTACTTTGTCATAGAAATCTTGTGAGTAGTTTTCCCACAATTTGCATATATGGTGCTCGCTTCCTCTAACGGTTTTATAATGATGAGACAATTCAGTATGCACCTAAAAATTCCTTCTGTTGTGACAGAGTGACAGAAATTAGATTTTTGCCATAGCAATTGAGTCTAGCATTCTTTCTCCCTTTGGAAGATAAATTTATCTGTCATGCTTCTTTCTTCAGCACCTAGCTTTGTGGCATCCAAATATAGCAGAAAAATAATAAACTGCAGCCCCAAACAAGAACTACTTTTTAATCTTGATCCTCATTCTGAGGCAGAGAAATACGTATTTATGCTGTTACATTACTGCAGAAGCAGAATAATACCTTGTTTCCCATAGAGTGGGATCCATCTCATCTAGCTGTAGATGACTACACTGAGCTGGTCATGGAGTGCCTTCATAGTCAATACCAAACTAGTGGACTATCTTAATAGTCAAAAGCAATTTAATTAGTAAAAGCAATGGAGATGTGATTTCTCTAATCGAGTATAGGCAACTCCTTTAAGACAAAAGCAGTTTTGCCCTAGGCTCCTTTGAGCCTGCTGACTAGATCCCCTTTGGCTAGAATGGGAATTTGCTCAACATAGACTCCCTGCACTGCAAATGAATCCATTGCCACACTGTGTTTTCTTTTAGCACGTTGACTGCCAGATATCATTCATTTGTTCCTATAGTTCTCATATATACGACAACAAGTAGAAGTGTTTGAGATGGTTTTTCTTACTGCTGCTGGTATGATGTTTTAGTCCAGATCCTCTTCAGCATTCAACCTTGCATCATGATGGCTCTCTTTGAAGGCTACATAATGTAAGTTTTCCCTCTGTGGTATGAATTCAAGTTTCAGGGCAAGCAGTGGGGAATTCAACCACGTCTGTCAAAGAGCATGGAGGCATTTTTGGTGAATAATTAAGTCCCAGGGTTAGGATCAGGCCTACATGATGCTGTAGGCATGGCAGCTGGGTGGTGCTCATCTGCCTAGCAGCACTGGTGCTGAGTTACTGGTAGCCGAGAGATTTTTCATTGTGCAAGGTATCAGACCCAAGGCAAAGGGGATGGCACTTGTTCCTTTGGAAAGCCTGGTGTTCCCATGGCTAAGCCAAGTCTGCACTCTCCCTTCGCCTTGGCAGAGGGCACCCAGATCCCCAGAGACAGACACTAACCCAGGGCCTCTCCTCAGGCTGTGCTAATATCCAGCACACAATATCTCAATATCCACAGCATCTCCCCTTGCACCTGAGTCCTCCAAGGGAGCAGGGGCAGCTCCTGGAGGCTCCTCATTAGGTCACTGGCCTCAGGAACCAGAATCTCCCCTCCCCCACCTCTGTACACAACTGTTTCTCATTTACATAAATTATCTCTATTCAATTATCTGTCCAGATGTCCGAATTGTGCCACCAATGATCTGTGAATGAATTAAAAATGGAATATAATTTAATAATAACTGATTAGAAGGAGATTAGTTGTTATATAAAAAGGAAAAACCAAGAGATAGCTAGTTGCCCTTAATCCGAGCCAATCCACAATAATTATAAAAATAGTCTCGCTTGCTTTCCTCCATTTCTCTTCTTCTCCTCCCATTTTCTCTCTTTCTCCTTTTCCCCTTTTTCCCCCTGTCCTTTCTTTTCTCTCTCCCCTTTGTTGGTTTTTTTTTGTTTGTTTGTTTTGGTGTTTTTGTCTCTGTCCCTCCCATGCCTACTCCCCACTTTCTCTTCCTGATTACACAAACCTACGTCAACCGAGTTAAAGCCCCCCCGGCTGCTCATGTACCCAGGGAGCTGTGGATGTTCTGGCAGGGGCCGACCAACAAGAGCTTTTGGCTGCATTAATGTCCTGTCTTTGAAGCCATGTTAATGATGTGCTTTTATACTCTCACTTTTCTCTTAAATAATTTTGGAAATTCTGTCTTTTCTCTTGGTCCTTAATCCAGACTCTTTTCTGTTTTCCCCCTTGTATCTTCTGGAATTGTGCAGAGTGATTTCTATTTTGTGCTGTGTTTAATAAAACAATAAGTAGTACAGAGCCTCTGGCTTTTCCTCTTGCACTGGGAAGACCCAGCAAGAAGCCCTAAGCCCCTGTGGTGTCACTGTTGCTGGAGTGGATTTTTCCAGGAAATCTCTTATCAGTTTGTTTTTCAGTTCTATCCCCTCTTCTCGCAGGCATACAGCCCTTCTGAGAGTGCAAACCATGTCTAGGTATTGGAAACAGAAAAAATGTTGAGAATAATACAGTACACAGGGAGATATTGATAGGGCAGGGGGAATGGGTTTAAACTAAATGAAGGGAGATTTGGAGAGATGCTAGGGGAAAATTCTTCACTCAGAGGGCAATGAGGTGCTTGCACTGCTGTCCAGAAGCTGTGGTGCCCCATGCCTGGAGGCACTGAAGAGCAGGCTGGATGGAGTGCTGGGCAGCCTGAGCTGCTGGGGGGCAGCCCTGAACATGGCAGAGTTTGGGACTGGGTGAGCCTCAAGGTCCCTTCAACACAAGTCTTTCTGTGATCCCATGATTCTATGTTCCTATGAGTATCCTGACAGCCAAATGCTCTGTGGGTCTCCTCCGCTGTGGGTCCCCTGACTTTTCCCCCCCAGCTGTGACCCACCTACATCAGCTGGGGCTGCTGACACGAATATCTATCACTTTGTGACTTACAACGGCATAAAGCTGAGTAACAGAAAACTTGTATGAGTTTATTTGTACTCCTCTTGTAACTTAGAACAAAGAAGAAAATTATTTGCTGTTTTTCATTGCTGAGCTAGAGTGAACAGTTTATCTCCAATAATTTTGTAACATGACTTTGAAAACATCAGTTAACAATTTAAGGCACATTTACCCCCTAGTTCAGCATAGGCATTGTTAGAGGGGGCAATGATAATTACAGACATGTCTTCAAGAAGCACTCTTTGACAAGAAAAAAAGAAGCTGCAAGTCCAAATATATTCACTGTCGTGGATTCACCCACCCACACCAAGGTACTAGATACATAAATCTTCCGTCTTGGCTAGCCATGTAAATGCTATCTTCCCTGCTATCCTCTTTCTGTGCTGGTGCTTTTCTTGTCTTCTACACCACATACTCAAACAAAATTCTAACGAGTTTCTTTTAGTGGTACGTTGAACAATTCCATCTTTTAAATTATTACAGACTTCCTCTACAGAGGAAAAGATCATAGTACCAGGTTTACAGGAGCTGCTAAGGTTGGAGGAACCCAGCAAGGCTTTGTGCAGCAACAGACTCTAAGCTCAGCTACCTCTGCTGAAGAAGAGCAGACAGAAAAAGCAAAAGGTCCAAAGCTCAGAGAAAAAACACACTGAATGATTGAATGGGCTGCAGACCATTTTGCTGAGGTCAGTGATGACACTGTAATGAGTTTGATTTTGTTTTACTCCTTTAACATAGAAAGTTATTTCTAGACAACACCAACTGGAGCCATTCTAATGCTCAAAAAAAGAAGCTTAAAAAGTTATTTAAAAGCCTTCTGTAATTTTCAACTTAACATGTTTATTTTTGTGGACTTAATTCAAAAACTTTGAGGTTTGCAGTGAGGATTTTTGTATTTTGATGATTAAAATGTTAGCACTCTGTAGTTGTAATACATAATCAGCAGGCTTTGAAGGATATTCCTTACATATGATTTGGCTTTGATATGTTCAGTTTTTTGAATACTTTACTCACAAGTCATTCCACTGGCTTCTATGAATATTATTCAGTATGATAATATGAGCAGAGGTAGCTAAACTGCCCCTTAGGTTAATGCAAGACAAGCCACAGTTAGAGAAGGTATGTTAATGCTTTGTATTTTGGAAAAGAGTTCTGTTTTTGTTCTGTTTTATAAACCCATCTCTTCAGGCCACATGAAAGTGCACTGCACATTGGTATTTCTGTTGCAGAGATTCAAAGTTAAAGAAATTACTGAACTGTTTCTCTACTGTTAATTTTCCTAGGTTTAGATTTATGTTAGATGACGCGTGAACTGGAATCATAATCAAACCCTTAAAACACTTCACCTGTTCATTCTCCCTTTTTTGCACTGTTTCCATCACAGTTCTGGTATGCACTTTTCTAATGATTATTAACCTCTGGAGGAACCTCAGTTTGAAACATTTGTTTGTGCTGATGATTGTTAAGGAGATCTTCAGGGAAAGAATGGTCATTGACAACAAATCTAGAATGTATTTTAGTGCCTTGGGTGATTATTTTTCTATGTAGGGTTTGTTGGAAATGTCATAGCATGAGCAGAGGGACCAGCAGCTCAGTCCTACCCCAGCTTCATAAAAAGATGATGGCTTCTCCAGGCTGCACTGTACATGGAGTCTTCCCAGGCTAATCAACCTGGACACTACACAGGAAAGGCAGCAATCCCATCCTGTGCCATTTGCTCTGCCCAGTGCTGAGGAATAAGCGTAGCCTTCTCTCCAGGGCCCCAAAATATCCCAGTTCGGCTCAAAACACCTTTGTTTCTCCTTACACATTCCTATCTAACAACCATGCCTATGTCCTTGGCTTCACCTCTGCCTCACAGATCAAAAGCTTTTTCTCAGCTGGGTCATTCGACCCTTGCCAGCCTCATTATGCATCACGGATCCAGAAGCAATGTTCTGTAGAGATGGACTCTTCAGCCACCCATTTCAGCCTGTGCCAAACCAGTAAGTGTCGTTCATACTCAAGCACAGATGTGAGAAGGTTTAAAGCAGGAAAAATCATTCCTCAGGAAACAGCTTCAACGCTTGGATACTAGAGGATGTCATAAATCAGATTTCCCGATACTGTGGGAAATGTTAAAATTTTAAAGGATTTTTCACTCCATTAAGAATTAATATTACAATTTTAATTCTGTTTTATAACTTCATTTGTGTTACATTTTATACCAGCCTTGCATTTTGTGCTGACAGGTCAGCAAACAAGCACTGCCTGCAGTACACATACACCTATCAATGGCTACAAACTATGACCAAAAACTGAGGCAACTAAGACAACTAAGCTATCCTAGCTTATATTTTAAAATCATTAAAGCCATCAGGAACTTCGTGCCCTATGAAATAATTCACTGTTTTGGCATCACAAAGTTTCTCTGCAATGTCACAATGAAAGAACTTCACATCAATTCAGTGTTCACTCAATACCATGAAGCAAATGTACTTATTAGTTTGAAAACTAAAATAGATTCCAATGATTTGGCATGACATAGCACAGTAATGGTACAATAACATAAAATGAAAATGCCTAAATTAACACGAGAAAATACATTTCAGAACAATTTTCAAAATATATTGCTAAAGGAATTACTATGAGAAACAAATTTTCTGTCAAAACTCTAAACATTTCCATCTTTTTCCAATAAGAAACTCTTAAAAACTGTCTGGCCTACTCTATTAATCGTCATCACAGCTAAAAATCCAAGCCTTATACTAATACTTACATTTAATTAAATTAATTAAATTAATTATGAATTAGTTAGCTTGACCCTCCAGTGCTGAATCCTGTTATGCCTTTGTCTAATAAATTAAAGAACCTTCCATCCTCAGAAAGTGTCTCTCCTAATGACTTACAGAGGGTGACCAAGTCACCTCCTAATTTTCCCCCTGACAAGCTGAATAGATTGAACTTTTTAATTTCTACTGTATGGCAGGTTTTCCGGCTTGATTTCTGATGTTCCTGTCTGAATAGTTTCCACTTTTTCAGCGTTATTTTTGGAAGTTGGGGCACAAGGAGCAGACCCTCTTGTGTTCTGATCCCGGGAAGCCAGGATCTGCTATTTAATATTTCTTCCCCACATCTCCAGAAACTGCATAGCTCTGATGGAGCAGATTACAGCAAAAATCCACACTTAGATTTTATTATCTGTCACGTCTCCTACATCCGCCTCCCAGCTACCACTTACCATGACAGCATCCCCCATCCTGTGACCTTCATTTTCTATTCAGAGATATATGATCTTGCATTTGGCTATATTAAAATCACATATTGTTCAAATGAGCAGAGCCTGCCAAGTGATCCAGATTGCTTGGTATAACTGACCTGCTCCCATCATTATTAATCATGCCGCCAATTTTTATGTCAAGTAGAAATAATTACCAGCATTGATTTTGTATTTTCTTCCAAGTCACTACAAAAACACTGCAGGGCACCACGGACCAGGAAATGATCTCCAGGCAATGCATCTCCAAGGCTTCTCCACCAGTGGGCTCTTCTCTTTGCATTTCTCAGAACCACTAATTAGTTCCTTTGTAATTCATTTAATGTGTGTTATTCCAGTTTTATGTTGAGCTAATTTAATGTTTTGTTTTAAACAAGATCATGGGCTGACAAGGGAACAGCTGACCAGACAGCGAGGCATGTTGTGACGACTCAAGCCACCTCCATGTACCAGCTTTCTCATCTGATTGGAAATAGTACAGAGCCTGTAATAGCAGGAGCTGCTTTCCATGTTGGTCATGATGGCTCCCTGTTGGCACAGGGCCACCTCCAGATTGCACACGTACTGAGGGAATGCTTCCTACCAGGCAGCACGTAGGCTGAGGCCAAGAGGAAGAAGTTGAATAAGACCAAGTGTTCAAGTCCTGCACTTTGGTGACAACAACACCATGCAACGCTACATGCTCGGGACAGAGTGGATGGAAGGTTGTGCAGAGAAAAAGATCTGGAGATACTGGTCAGTGCTCGGATGAACATGAGCCAGCAGCGTGTCCAGGAGGCCAAGAAGGCCAACGGCATCCTGGCTTGTATCAGAAATACACCAAGGAGTTGATCATCCCTCTGTGTTCAGCCACATCTTGAGTACTGTATTCAGTTTGGGACCCCTCGCTACAAGGACACTGAAGCCCTGAAGTGCATCCAGAGGAGGGCAAGAAGCTGGTGAAAAGTCTGGAGCACAGCTCTTATGAGGAGAAGCTTATGGAACTGAGATCATCCAGTTTGGAGAAGAGGACACTCGAGAGAGACCTTATTGCCCTCTACAACTCCTTGAAAAGAGGTTGTAATGAGGTGGGGGTCAGCTTCTTCTGCCAGATAACAGTGATAGGACAAGAGGGCATGGTCTCAAGATGCACCAGGGGAGATTCAAGTTGGATATCAGAGAAACTTCTCAGAGAGAGCGGTGAGACACAGGAATGAGCTGCCCAGGAGATGGTAGAGTCATTGTCCCTGGAGATGTTCAAGAAATGTATGGATGTGGCACTGAGGGATGTGGTTAGTGGGCATGGTGGTGATGGGGCAGTGGTTGGGCTGGATGACCTTAGAGGTCTTTTCCAACCTTAATGATTCTATGACTCTACGATGGGTCCCACTAGGTTCAGCACGCTCCTGTTGGCTGCAGATTGTCACCCCTGCAGGAAGCCTACTGGGACATGCGTGCCGGGTCCTGGGCAAACCTGCCAGTCCTGAGGCAAATGGGGGTCCCTCCTTGGCTGCCGCCAGAGCTGCCGCCGGTAATTAGCAGCATTAGCGGAAGGAAAGTTGCTTGCTCTGATCTCCTGTCCCGAGGCCACAAGGTCTCCGGGTGCTCTCCTTCCCTTTCCTCACTGCTCCATTGCACGCCGAGCGGCCCCCTCCCGTCCTCTCAGCAGTCAGGGAGGCTCCCGCTTGTATTTACCAGCAAATGATTAATTGCGGCTCTACGCTCACCGCTAATGCTGCTAATCCGGGCGGCTGCGTGTTCGGCCGCTCGCCCGGTGCCAGGCCCTGTGGGCGGAGGGGCGAGCGGCGGCCGGGGGCCGGGGGCCAGGCCGGGCTGTAATTACTCCCCAGACAAATCTCTGCCAACAGAGGAGCAGGGAAATCTCTGCCCATATTGCAGGGGCTGCAGCCCCCGTCCGCGGGATAATTTGAGACTCAAATCCCAGCAAAGACCTGCTACAAATTGCTGCAAATTAAGCTGATTTTGCCCCGAATGAGGGATTTTCTGCTGCAGATCAGCCCTTCCCGGAGCTGATGAGGTGGGGATTAGAGAGGGGACTGAAATCAAAGGGACAGGATGGTGCGGGAGGGGGGAGCGGGAGAAGGGAGCCCAGCAGTGAAAGTCCTGGGGCATTAACACTTATTGATTTCTACTTTGCTGACATTTTATTCTATTACCAAGTTTCCGATTAGCCTGTCGCTGGGATCGGTGACAGCCAGAGCAGGGTGCAGGTCCGGGGCTGAGGGACACCTGCAAGTTGGCTCTGAGGAAATGCCACCTTCAGGGCTCCTGGGCTGCGTGAGCTGGGATGGAGCTCTGAACAAGCCTTAGGAGCACTGGAGATGCTGTGGCTGCTGCTTTGAAGGGAGTGCCCTCCTAATTCTAACTCCTTACAACCCCCCAGATAACACATGAACACAATGTGCGGAGCCTATATGCCCCTTCCAGCACCCGTCTGTCTATCCATCTCCCCATCCCTTCTTCTCTCCTTCCTCCCCTCATCAGGATCCTCATTTCCATCTGTTTAAACAGCAGCGGCGATGTATGTTGCAGGTATTTCAAATTGCACCATTAAAGATTTTATGTTGTGGATGTTAAAATTAAAAAGATATATGTGCAAATAGTCACTACGAATTTAATCAACTTGATTTAATACTAATAGGAAACAGCAAATGGAATTTATGACTCAAAAAGAAGTGATTTTTTTTTAAATAAATAGAAGTACTTTGTGCAAAACAGAAAAAAAATCCCAATCTGAAGAGTTTATTAGAGTCTAATCCCCCAACAACAACCAAACCCGGGGCTGCCCACCCAATAATCCTGGCTGCCATTAAAATATTAAAGATAAATCTAATCGTCTCTTTATCCAAAATAAGCGACTTTTATGTGGAGAAAAAATGTCTAACCCTTTGGGAAGAGAATTACTCCTAATGCATCAAATGGAATTCAGTCAGAATGGCAAAACTAGGTTTAAAAGCAAATGAGATGGTAATAAAGATAAAGGCCAGTATAACAAATTAAAAACACTCATTTACACGAATTAAAATCCCTCCTAAATGGGTTCTGAGTAAGGAGGCCGCTGGACAGTCTTGGTTCTTCTTGGTGTGCAGGGCACAGGCGGACGTGGGGAAGGCAAAGTACAGTGCTGAGCTGCAGGGAAGACATTTTACTTCTGCCCTCACATCCCACAGACAGTGTTCATCCATGTCCTACCAAGGCCCCGTGCTGCTACTTCAGACCCACATAGACTTGGGGTTGTTCCAGCCCATGTCCTCCCAATGGTTGCCTCTTTCCCAGCACCAGTAGGTGCCTTGTTCCTGGTATGTGTCTTTTCCACCCACGATCTGCAGTTTGGGCACTTGTTTTCCCCATGCCCCAGGCTTCATAATGTGGTCGCATGGTCAGATTATGTTGAGATTGCTGGTGTATCACCAGCTTGGTCTTAGTCAGCCCATCCTCCTAATAAGTGCACCTGAATGCACATCCCACCAGGAGTATTGCTTTCTGGTGCCACAGCCGTGAGTCAAGGCACACTCCCAGAACAGTTGCTGTTGGCAATGGGTTACAGCCTATCCAAAGCTTGGGAGACAGTTCTTTCACAGTCAACTTCGTATAAGACATTTGATATATTTATAAGAACCTTTACCTGATTAAAATTTTCCTTCCAGTATAGAGCACAGACTTATTTCCATAGCAAGAAAATGGGAGGCAGTGAAAATTGAATGGTCACTATAATCAATATGCGACATGAAGAAACATGTGGAAGTGGCACTGAGGGACGTATTTTAGTGGGCGTAGTGGTGACAGTTGGACCAGATGATCTAAGTGGTCTTTGCCAACCTCAGTGACTCTATGATTCTGTGGTTTTATGACATGACATGAGTAAGAGCAGGTCTTTGTAGTGCTGGAACTTCAGGCTGCTTCAGATTTCCCAGAATCATTTTTGTTAACTTTATAATTTTAAGATTCTTGATGCAATTTTATAGGCAAGATAAATTAGTTAATGCTTAGGGTCTGAAAAACAAGGTTGCTTCCTCTCAGAAAAAAACTCTCTCCTCTTCCCAAATTTCATCTTTAGTTTTTACCCATGGTGGAAAGCCTCTGTGTTCTGAATAGCACTGGGTGATACAGTGTTCTTGACGTCTTGTCTTCTCATTCATAGAAGCATAGCAATTACAACTCCTAAAGATAGAAACATAGAATCACTAATACCATCTAGTCCAACTGTCCACCTACCACCAACATTTCCCAGCTAAACCATGTCCCTCAGTACCACATCTACACGTTTCTTGAACACTCCAAGGACAGGGACTCCACCACCTCCCAGGGCAGCCCATTCCAATACCTCATATCTCTTTTGGAGAATAATTTTTTCCAACTAACCAACCTGAAACTACCCTGGAACAACCTCAGGCCATTCCCCCAATTGGTCCTTAGAACTTCCCTCTCTGGTCAGTTGTTTTTGTTGTTTTTTCTTTTCCTTTTTGCTTTCCAATAGATCAATATCACAAGCACTTGAAACTGGTTGAGTAAAAAATAAACTTGGTTGTTCCAGAACAGTAAAGGAACATCTACATTAATAGTAAGCTTGTTTGAAAAAGAAATAGAAATACTTGTTTAGTATTATTCTCTTCTATTTTAGGGGATGGGGAACAGTGGTAAGAAGCCTCTGGTTTCACCCCATCCTGCACTGTCCACTATCAGAGGTAGGATCAGACACTGAGTAACCACTCCAGGTTTGCTCAAAGGGTTAATTCCCCTCCCACTCCAGTGTACAGATAACAGAGTAGCCAATATGTGCAGTTCCCAGAAAGCCTTGGGGGTCCAGTCCTTACACCTCAGCAGCCCCCTGGAGAAAAGCCGTTGCCTAACTCCTTGTGATGAGCAGGGCAGAAAGGAATGGCTTCTGTACAATGCAAGGGTGTGTCCTGGCAGCTGGGTGCTGTACAGCACAAATGGAGGTGCTCAGACATGGGAGTAAATAACAGGAGAAACACCAATGTGTCTGCATCAGGATGGAAGATGAACTGTAATGCAAAAAGCAAGATGTCACAAGAAGCGTTATGCCTAGAGAAATCCTAGCTCTGCTCAGTATCAGCAGCCAGAGTCCTGCTGGTTTCAGCTGGCTGAGGATTCTACCAGGGGTTCAGATGTGCACCCTGACAATACCAGGGTAATTCAGAGCGAACCAAAACAGCAAGGTCTACTTGGAGCTGCAGTAACTCAGCCAGCAGCTGCCAGCTGTAAGCATTTAGCAATGGGCATAGCAGGTGCCATAATCTCCTTATCATCTCTTGATTTGTATCTCTGGTGATTATTTAGAAATCAGTGCACCTGATGTAAAGAAAACACGTCCCCAACAGGACTCTGATGTAGCAGATATCAGAAGTATCTATGGTTTTTGTTTGCTTTTTAAGGAATGTATCTGACAACTTGAGCTCTTGAGTCAAAGATTTTAAGGCCTGGAGGGACTGCTATCATCTTCTAGTCTGAACTTCAGCATAAAACAGGCTACAAAACTCCACCAAATAATTCCTGCATTAGAGCAATGGTTTCTGGATGAGTTATAGATTATCTCTTAAAAAGACTTTCAGCCTTGGTTTGAAGACTTTATGTGACAGAGAGAATCTATGACATCTGCAGGTAGGTAGCTTCAGTCACTCCTTGTGCTTCAGCAGTTTTTATTAATACAGTGAGTGTTTGTTCTTGTCATATTAGCATTCTCATGTCCTATATCCATCTACAGTGCAACATATGGCAGCAGGATAATGAAAATGCCCGGTGTCTGTGACTACAGTAGATCATAAGTTAAAGAACTACTAAAATAAAAATGGACTAGAAGAGACTTTTATACAAAGTATTTTTCCCCATGCAGGGTTTGAAAAGAGAGAGGCAGAATTGGCGTTGCCACTTCCATCAGTAGAACATGCAAAGGAAACCAGGACAGGTGAGGCTGCACTGGAAGGACCGAAAAGACACTGCGGAGCAAGGGAAGAGCATGGGAACATTAGGGCTGTGACCCAGTGAGTGTGAACCCATTGCAGTTTGTAGAGGCAGAGGGCAAGGTGGCTTTGAACCAGGTGCTAAATGAAGTTACACACAACACATGGTAGAGATGGAGGGGAAGTGACGCTTCTTTGCAGACTGAGGGGGGTGATGGTGACAACATGTTTCTGGTGAAATTCAGAGTGTTCATGGATGCAGAAAAAGGGTGGGAGAAAGTCAAGACTGGGTTAATTGTAGAACAGAGCAATAGAAAAGCTTGGGTTGGAAATGCCCTTGAAGCCTATCCAGTCCCAGCCCTATGCTGTGGGCAGGGCTGCCCCCACCAAATCAGGCTGCCCAGAGCCCCATCCACCTGGCCTCAAGCACCTCCAGGGATGGGGCGCCCAATGCATGTGCTCAGGATGAAATACGGGTTTGCAGACAGATGAGAAAAGAGGAAAAGTTCAGCATCAAAGTTAATGCAGCAGAACAATGGGGGAAGATAAAGGATGTGTTGGAGTATGAAAATGTGATAAGGTTCTGAGGGGCTCTCCCCAGGGGAGCGTTGGAGTTGTTAGGATGAGGAAAGCTCCAATAAAGCCAATATTTACTCTGATCATGGCAGGCTGAAAAGGTTGCCGGAGATTAATCATAGAGATATTGAAATGTAAGTAAGTGTTCAGTGACTTAAGTCCACTGGACTTAGTGAAATGTGAGTTCAGATTCCTAATCACAGGAACTGTGCTAGCTTGCAGGGAGGCAAAGAGCAATGAGAGCAGGCATATTAAAAAGCAGACTGCCAAACATGGAGCTCTGTAGCTCAGTGACCAGAGTCACAAAGAATTTGACAGAGGGGGAGCAAGCTGCCGTCACAGCCCTGGGGCATGGCCGAAAAAGGGAGGGCCTCCAGCACCCCCAGGGTAGCAGTGGGGTGAGGCTGTGCAGGTAAATTGGGTGGAACCATGCCGCAAAGGCAGCAAATGCCCTAGTGGGCAGGTGGGGAAATGTTGGGAGAAAAGCAATGAGAAGAGAATTAAACATGAGAGAAAGACCCTATGTAATTCTACAGACTGACTAGTTTGACTTTTGTGTAAACAGTGGAATGAACTACTGCGCTTGCAGATCACCAGCTGCCATTCAGGGAGGCACAAAATGACAGAGGTGACACCGGCTGCAGAGTGGTCCTCAGGCTGATAAGCTCTGATGGACTTAAGCTAGAAAATGTGATCATCCTCAAATAATTATTCCTTTCCTTGTGTAGGGATGCAAAGTCAGGCCTGGAAGAAGCAAGAGAAGGAGGAGGAGGGCCACAGAAGTTTGAGAACATGGGCTCAGGCTGAAATGCTGCCTCTGTGCATTATTGCACCATGTGTGAACCCAGGACAGTTCTGTAGGTGCAGGTGCCATGTGCAGGTACTCGCCCCAGCACCTGTGCTGATCATGGGAGCCACAGGACTTCAAAGGGCTTCAGATACGGTCATCTGGTAGGGGACAGTCTTAGCAGTATTCCATCAGAGTGAGAGTGCCGTTGGTTTGTCCAGAGAAGGTGTGACATCTGGCATCTGAAGTAGCCCAGAAACCTTTTGCAGGCTGAGACTCTAAATTAGGATTCCCAACATCCGCAGAGCGGATGTGTGGGCTGCCAGGGCCTGTTAGGCAATCCCAAAGGACCTTGACCATCTCAGACAGATCCCAGTTTCTGTAGCTGCTCCCATTTCTAGAGGCACATGCTGTGAAAGGGCTACCTGCCTGAATGAGTGACACAGGTGATGCCTGAGGATCTCTCTTCAATGAATGTTGAAAAGGTTGGGGTCAGGCATGCGGGACAAGGTGTGTGGCACTGTGTCCACGGGTGGTGAGAGATGCTCTCAGCTACCACAGCACCGTGTGGTGGATCTGCGTGTGGGTGGGCGGTGTTGGTCCTCTGATGACACAACCCAGATGTTTCTCCAGCACATAATGCTCAGCCCTACTCTGCTTCAAAGAACACAGCTCAGCCTCAGTCCTGAGGTCCTCTCCACGCACCGTAATTCCCTGCAGACCACCCGTTGATCACTGCACGAGCGGCAGACCCGGGGATCCGGCGTTTTCCCCAGAGGCTCTTCCACGTATCCCTCCTCGGGGCCGCTGCCCCACGGGCCGGAGCCCCGTTTTGCGGCAGGGCCCTGTTCCGCCGAGCCCAGCTTCCAGACCTGCCCCGCCGGGCACCGGCCCCACCGCCGCCGGTGCCGGTGGCGGCTTTTTGGCATCCCTAATCGCGGCTGGCCCCTGTGATTGGCTGCGCGGCTCTGACCCCGCTCGGGCTCCCGGCTGGGCGGATAAAAGGGGCCTGAGCCGGGGGCTCCTAGGCATTCCCGGAGCGGGCACCAGGGACCGACGGCCACAGCATGACGGGCAAAGCGGGCGCGGCGCTGGCCCCCAGCCTGCCCGGCAAGCCCAAGCCCGACGGCGCGGCCGCCGCCGCCCCGCCGCCGCCGCCCCCCGCGGCGGGAGCCAAGCCCAGCTCCGGGCCCACCCCTCCTCGCTGCACCGGCTTCGGCATCCAGGAGATCCTGGGCTTGAACAAGGAACCGCCGTCGCACCCGCGGGCCGCCCTGGACTCCCTGCCCGCCGGGCACCTGCTGGCGGCCCGCTCCGTCCTCAGCCCCGCCGGGGTGGGCGGCGTGGGCATGGGGTTGCTGGGGGCCGGAGGCATCCCCGGCTTCTATGCGCAGCCCACCTTTCTGGAGGTGCTCTCCGACCCGCAGAGCGTCCACCTGCAGCCTTTGGCCCGAGCTCCCGGGCAGCTGGACAGCAGCCAGACGGCCAGCTCAGGTAGGCACGGTCCCGGCCCCCGGGGGCACCGCCGCCGGCAGGCACCTTCGGAGCCCCGCGCCCGGCGGCGGAGAGGTGATTTCGTTTCGGAACCGAGGAGAAGGAGGAAAATAACGAGGGAGCTCGGGACCGGCCCTCCCCGGCTGAGGCCGCGGCCGCGCCGTGACGGCACGGCCCGTGGCTGCACCGAACACCGGCGGAGCGGCCCTCGCTCGGCCCCGGCGGCCCCAACTCGTTGCCGAGAAATTAAGGCCCGCTCCCATCCAGTTCCTAGACGGCGACAGCCGCCCGCAGACCCCGCTCCCGGAGCGGCGGGCAGCGGTGTCCCGCTTCGTCACCGAGCGTCCTCCCGGAGCTCCCGTACCGTGCCCGCCGTCCCCTCCAGCAGCGTGGCCGCCGGGAGCGTGGAGCCTCGGCCGGCGTCTGCCGGGTGGCGGCGGGTGAGAAGCGGCCGGAGCTCGGGGCCAGTGCTGGGGCAAGGCGGCCCGCACCGAAACGCGCCTCCCGGCTCCGAGCTCCGGCGGCTCCCGAGGGGCGAAGGCGGCACCGCCCTGCCCGCAACACCCCCGGCCCGGGCACCCCTGGGACGTGCGGCGGCCGCGGGCAGATGCCATTCCCGGCTATGTTTTTCCCCGTGGCTGCAGCAACCTTTATTTTTCCTCCTTCCCGGCATTTCAGCTGAGCAGCGCGGGTCCCCCGCCCCGGGGCGGGAGGCAACGGGTGCCCTTGGCTCGGGGAGGGGGCCGCGGCTCCCTCCATTTCGTACATTTTGTTGAGATCGCGGTCTCCGCGTTTCGGCGGCACGACAACGGCAGCCCCGCAAACGACTCCGGGCGACATAAGGGACGGCGAGAGCTCCCTCCCGGCCCGCAGCCCTTCTCTGAGGGGCACGGTGTCCCCGAGCTGCCCGCAGCGGGATCTGGGCCGGGACTGGGACCGGGCTGCAGCCCGCAGTCCCCGGCCGCGCCGCGATCGCAACGAAAGCTCCGGGCGGAGATGCCGGAGGGAGCGGATCTGCGGGGCTCCGGCGGGGAGCGAGCTCCAGCCCACGCCCGCTGCCCTTCTCTCCGCAGATTCCGAGGATGTCTCCTCCAGCGACCGCAAAATGTCCAAATCTTCCCTCAACCAGAGCAAGAAACGAAAGAAGAGGCGGCACAGGTAAGCAAAGCCTGGCGGCCCCGCATCTCCTCCCGGGAACCGGCAGCACCGGGCCCCGCTGCCGCTTCGCGTCCACAGCAAGTAGGATTCGGGATGTGCCCATAGGAGCGGGAATTGCAACGGCGATTAGCTTGGTTTGGTTTGTTTTTTTGGCTGCGGGTTAGGGCTGAAAAAATTCCCAACCGTCCCAAAGCGAAGAGGTGAAATAGCCAAAAGAGCTCCTCGCTTAGCAACCTAAAATTGGGCTGTCAGCAAGGGAGAATTTCTATCAAGGATCTCAAAATTTGCTACTTAAAAATTAATGTTTCGCCAATAGATGCAATAGTCGGGAGGTAGTCCCAGCCCGCGGAATGCCTGGAGACTCGCTCTGGGGAATGCTCTGGGGCTCGCTTCCCCTCGCTCCTCCCGCAGTGAGAATGGAGTTGGATGTCCGTGCTTTAAAATCGGAAACGAACCTCCCACCTCGGCTCGTGGCACCGCTGCGGCCGCAGGGCCGGGACGAAGGCACCTGGGCATCGTCCTTCGGGGCTGACTGTGGAGCAATTAAATCAATCCCGCCACGGTGCGGGAGGTGAATTAAATGTGCCCCAGCGAAAGCTCAGCGGCTGCGTGGGTCCAGAGGGATCCGAGCAGGAGGTGCGGGGGTTCGGCCTGAGCTAGCGGGGTGCTGCCGGGCAGGTGCTGTTCCAGAGCCAACGAGGATTCGTTTCTTTCTTGCGAGTTGAAACAGCGCATGAAACTGTTCCGTTTCCAGCTCCAAACAGCAACAGACCCGTAGCACTGGTCGGTGGTTATGCATTCTGTAAGGAATGGTTAAGGGCTGTGGTTGTACCGAAGCAGCTGACAGGCCGATAGCTCGCAAATAGCTGCAGGATTTGAGCAGCAAACGGCAGAGCGCGGTGTGTGCTGCACAGGGCCGGGGCTGCCCGGGAGGCAGCGGGGAGAGCCGAGTGGGCTCCGGGCACTGCCCCGGCGCGGGAGGTGCGGGGCTCCGCGGCTGAACCGGATCCGAACGGGGAGCGCCGTTCCTCTGCTCCTGGGGAGAAGCAGGAGCCACCGTGCGCTGACCCCAGACTTCCCACATTTGTGGGAACGAAAAGTGTTGAAAAAGAAAATGGATTTCGTTGTGAACGGGGACCGGGAGCTGACGGTGGGCAAGTGCCTTGCATTTGCATGCTGCTTTTGTAGGTAATGCCATCTATCTGGCAGCATCGTTCAGGTTCTAAATAGCTGAGGATATTTTTGAGACTTTGTGCCCTCTGGAATTTTGTGGCTTTCCTGAAACTCCTGCATATTTTTTAAAAAAAGATTTTTTTTTCACTTTTTTTCCTTACGGCTGCTGTATGTTTCTTAATAATTTACACAGTTACCTCGAACAAAGGTTGTAAGTTGCTGTTGTTGCTGTTTTTCTGGTAGGATTTTTTTGTCTGCTGTTTGGTTTTTTTGTTTGTTTGTTTTTGCCATCGAAATGCTGTGAGTTCTCACTGAAAATCGCATTTTGCGTACAACGGGGCTTTAGGGTGAGAACGTCAGTTCCTGCAGAGTTGAAGTGGTCTGAGACCTCTCAGCCATCCCCTGAGAAGGGCTCTCAGCTGCCTTGGTGTCCCTGCTTTTCAGTCTGCCTGTCCTAAGAGTGAGCAATGCTGCGGCTGCTGCCTGCCCAGGAGGTTCCTGGAGGGCAACAAGGCAATGCCAGCTGACAGAGAGCAGCTACTGGGGTATCAGTGTGGGAGCAACCAGTGTGAAGGTGGAGAGAGGGAGCTGGCACTGCACATCTGGAGCTCCAATCCAGAGAAGGGCAGGATGCAGCAGTAGAGCACAGAGTGAGTAAAGGCTTGGGAGGTTCAGTGGGAGCCCAGGCTCCAGGGAAGGCTCTCTGCCCCTCTGCTGGCCATGGGGGGATGTTCCCAGCAGGATGTCCCTGACCAGGAAGGTGATTTGTAACTATACCAAGCTCTGTCTTCAGCCATTTTCAGGTTCTCCTTTTACCTTGACACCTGACCTTTTGTGCACAAAAACACAGGAGGCGAAGGGGAAATACTATGCTTTATCAATTACTCAGGTTTCTGTAGCATCTGTGTTCATTTCTCTGACTCTGTACTTCCTTTGCTGCATGTTATGTTTTTTGGTCAAAGAGTTTTGTTCCTCTCAGGACAATCTTCACATCCTACCAACTGGAGGAGCTGGAAAAGGCCTTCAATGAGGCTCACTACCCTGATGTGTATGCTAGAGAGATGCTGGCCATGAAAACAGAGCTGCCAGAAGACAGGATACAGGTAACAGTATTTCTCGGGTCCCCTTGTCCTGCCTCTCTTGGCCATGCTCATTCCAACCTGGAAGAAAGGAGACACATGGGACAGAGTTTGCTTCTCAGACTGAACCCCTGGGCTGTCCATTCCCTTTAAAAAATGAGGGCAGCCAGACCAGTTGTTTTTTTGCCCATTTGTATGTGGGGTTTGTCTGTCAACATGTGCTGTGTGTGGAATGTTGCAGTGGTGATTTGGGGTATGTGTGTGTGTTAAAGAGGGAATCTTGAATCACTGAAGGGGAACTGCTGTGCAAGGAACGTCTGTAGGGTTTTGAGGTATTGGTAGTACAGGTGAATGAGAGTTGGCTGGAGTCAGGATCTGGGTGGCCAGACTGGGTGGGATGGATCTCATGTGTGCCCCTTTGGACTCAGACCTGGGGGCCACAGCAGGTAGTTGGCCCCTCTGTGGGCAGAGTTGAGAGGTGAGCCTCAGGTGTGATGTCTGCACATCTCTGCGAACTCATTGCATTTTCCTCTTCAAATACAGGTTCCCTGAATGTTTCTGTGGATCTTTACTTTTTTTTGATTACATGTATGTTTGGGCATTATTTGTGTGCCAGCCCTGTGATGGCACTGCAGAATGTTCTTGGGCAGATCCAACACGAAGTCCACCAGGGTGGACTCCAGCAACTACTTTGCGCCTGGCTCCCTCCAGAATCCTTGTGAGGCACAGGGGTGTAATGGCCAAGACTTGAACCCATTTTTGCTGATGCAGTATTTACAACAGTGTTGCATTTGCTGTTAGGTGAATCTGTTAGTCCTGGTTTCAAAGTGAGCTGGGCTTCTTGCCCACTGTGTCAACAGGACTCCTGCTGACCTAACAGCTTGTAGACATTGTGCACAGATGAGATTTCTGCTGGGCTTCAGAAGTCCCTTTGTTGGAAATCCTACCGGCCATTAGATAGGATTTTTGTCTGAGCAGCAGGACCCAATAGTTTACCTCTAGAGAGAGTGAGCTGCATAAGAAATTGCTTCTGCACATGCACAGGTTAAAAAGCCCAGGGAAAAGGGACCTGTGGAAGGTCAGTGTTGCCTGCATCCACCATCTGATGCTGGGCTGGCAGGAAGGCCTTGTGCACTGCATGCACTGCTTCACATCTGGGACATCCTCCTGGCACTGAGAGCCATTATGTTATCTGACTGGGAAAGGAAGAAGTGGCTAACTCATTCCAGCTCTCTGGCATGCTGCCTGTCATTCTGTAGCAGGCTAATGAGCAACCACAACTCTTCCTGTACTGCTGGGCTTTTAAACCTAGGGGATCACTCTGCCATGGCCCCTTGCCCAGGAGTTCAAGGCAAACGTGGCCTGCAGAAGCCCCCAATGATGAGCATGTTCTGAGCAATAGGTGCTGCTAAACGCACAAGTATTCCAGGAGAAAGTCCTCGAGTGGCATTTTGCTCATCATGAAAGGGGAAAGAGAAGCAACAGAATTCCTATGGCATCTATTGTGTGAGTGCCTGAGGGTCATATAAAAGCCCTGAGCACCACTGATGGGGAGAAGCGTCCGTTCCCACTGATCCTTCCAGAGGGTCAGCACCAGAGCATCCCTTACCACGTGCTACATGAAGCCTCCCTGTTCATAACTCTTATTTTGTGTCAAAAATCAATTCCTAGCTTTGGTCATGTTGCTTGATGTTTCTCTCATGTTTCAGCTTAGCATTCTTAGTATGAGTTGTTTCTCCCTTTATTATAACATTTTCTAAGGACAGTCATGGCCACCAGCTTAGACCATGGTGCGAGGTTGATGTTGGGATGGGTCTGAGAGCAGGGCAATACTCTGTGATACTTACTGAGTGCTTTGAGAGCTTACCAGGGTTTCAAATTCATGTAAATACTTCAGTATCTGGTGGCAAAGGCTTCCACAGCAGAATCACATGAATGAAGTACATCTTGCTTTGAATCCATGAGCATCATTTAATGCCACACATTTCTCTTGGAAGAGGCAGCCAACAATTAATCTTTATTCCCTTCTTCATAATATTTACAATTTTGCATCATCTTTTTTTTTTTTTTTCCCTTGTATGTGTTTCTAATTGATGAGGGAGGTCTCTATTTCTGCATTCTCACTGAAGCCTGCAGTTCCTCCCATCTCTCAGCACTGCTCTCTCTCCTGTAGGTCATTAATGTGCGTGGTTTCTCAGACTGTTGTGGATGTTGCATGCCATGGGCTCTTGCAGCGTTTCGTGCGGGTTCCCACTGGATCCTCACCTAAGAGTGATATCTGCCCCTTATTTTCATTCATGGGATTATTTCTCAGGAGGTAGTAGTCAAAGAGAAAGTAAATCACCTATGAAATTCAATATGAAAGTGAAATTCAGAGAGTGCAATTGAGAGAATGATATATAGGAACTGCTTGCGTGTAAAACCTCCAGCAGAACACTACAAATAGCCATCAGAGGCCACAAAAGTTATTGGTTTGAGAGAATATTGAATTCAGGAAAAGATATTCAAATCTTCCATTTACAGAGAAGATGAGCATGTATTTTTTATTTTTTTTATTTTTTATTTTTTTGAAGGCAGCATTCCTTGCCTTGCATATACCATCTCCTGCACTGAACTGGCTGCTGCTGGGAGGATTGTGAGCATCCTCCCACTGGGCAACGTGGGAAAAAGATTTGATTTTCCCGATGAGACACAAGTCAGACCAGATGTCGCTGTGGCCGTTTTGCACGGTACTTGAAATGGACCACATTAATCAATGCATTGAGAAAAATATTCGGGAGAGTTTAAGTGCTGCTACTAAAATCAACCCAGACCATCTTGTACAATGTAGGTGGGGTAAATAGATTTCTGCAGGGATGTATATCCTGAATAAGCAACTTGAAGTGATGAAAACAGCCTCAAGCTGACAAGTATTTTAATGTTTGACTTAAATGAGAGCCTTTATCTCAAAAGATTCTCTTAAACGTAACGTGTGGATTTAGATAAGTTATCTCTATTGAGTTTATTAATGTGTGACATTTTCAAACTTTAAATGCCGTTATCTATGATACTAAAGGTCAGTAACAGATTGATTTGGATTACTGAAATGAGAGTAGTGTTGTTGCTCTATCTGAGGTTTGAGGTTCCAACCTTTCATAACTACTCTTAGCAGGTGACAACCTGACTATTTTCAGGTGATTCTCACACTTAGGCCAGGCACAGGGCCAGAGGGTTCCCACCCATGCAGCAAGTTGGTGATGACCGTGTAGCTGGAGGTGAATGACCAGGACAAATGGACTGCTTGGTAGTAGATTATCAAGGTGATGGAGAAGCTGAAAATGTTGCTGTTGTGTGAGCCAACCTTTTCAATAGCTTTTTTTTTTTCTTTTTCTTTAAAGAGTCCTGCAAGAAGTTAATCATGAAATAGAACTAAGGAGCTTTGCTGGCAACCTTTTCCAATAATTCCTGAGCACTGGGACAAGCCACAGCAGTATGATACCAGATAAATATCATTAACTTTCCCTGTGCTTTTAGAGATGTAGGAAGTGTACAAGTGAGAGTAATAACACTAATCAAGCTTACTGGCTTGGTGAGAATATTATTATGAGTGGTTCTCATAGCGTATGGTGCATCTCTGCCTCCATGTCTTTAATTGGTATGTGAGAGGTTCATCCACTTTGCTGCCTCTTCAATATTGTGCTTGTTTAGTTCATCTGACTTCATATTAATTTTAATTTTTCAATTAAGAGTTGTTTAATTTGGCCCTTTCTGTAATTGAGTGTTTTCATTACCCTTTATCTATGGCTCGTTTTCAGTTCATGTGCTGAAACTTTGTTTACGAGTTAATTACCATAGCTGTAAACAGAGGGGCTGGGTGGTGTGCAAACACAGGGGCCCTTGCAATCCTGGGTTCGCCATCTGAAAAGTCTCACATCACATGCATTTGGACAGAGCAAAAAATGAGGCAGGAAGGTAAATGGGTGGCATGGAACACCTGCTTACTGTAGAATGGAAATTTCCTGCCTGTTGCTAGACTTTGCAGGTAACCTGCCCTGTTTGTGGATTTTACCTGGGTAGAGTTGGGGCTGTAGGTATTTGTTTTTGGTGGTGGTGGTGGTTTGGTTTTTTTGTGTGTTCTTTTTTTGTTTGTTTTTGAGCAGTGATGGAGGCATAGAGGTATGTACCTCTGTATTTCCAGGTACCACTTTATCTCTCTGCATTCCATCCCCAAGTTCCGTTGGTAACAGACCAGATTTCTAAATGGGACAGAAATTCAAACTAAGCCAACCTTGGATGTCTTAGTCTTCTGCATTCTGCTCTGCCCCCTGCAAGATGTTCACAACTGACACAGCATAAGGGTGTCATAGCATGATTTTGGTGTGCTCCTCCATAGTAGAAAGAGGAAAATGGGGCAGTGCTTTCTCTGCAGTTTGGGGAGCCCCACACCTAAGGTCAGGCACCTCCAAGTATTAAGACACTTCTCTGTGAGAGGGAAGACGGCTACCAACAAAACATACCATAGGCCATTGCTGTGAAAGCCTTGGCAGGGCCTTTCTCCATCACAGATGGGAGAATGAGGGAGCAATGGCTCTGCAGGGTCTGTGCCACACTATAACTACTCAGGATCTCTTCCCCACATTTATCCCACTGTTTTCTTAACAGATCTCTGAATTAGCTGAGGCACTGTTGTTCATTAGTCGCTTCAATTGTTCAATAGTGAATTCCCCTCTAACCTTTGGGTGCCTGGCAGAGAGACCAGCTGATGGTTGTGCTCAGGTTTTCTCTTAATGACCTGTTATTATACATTTTTCCTCCCTTCCTGACTTTGAATGCAGATTTCTTTTTTAATGACTCAATAACTTAGGTGCTTTGGAGGTCTAATTTAATTTCATTAATTTACTTTTCTCCTTATTTCTTAATGTCTTTTTTTTTTTGTGTGTGTGTGTGTGTATGTGTTTTTGGTGCTTTTCTTTTTTTGTATAGTGCTTATCATTTACTCTGATAGATCTCAATAATTTAAGCTTGGCTCAGCCAGAGGGAGGCTGAGCTGAGTGAATGTGTGTGCAATGTTGCTGGTAGGGAAACAGCTCCTTGGAAGGTCCAAGCTAACTTGACCATGTAAACGTATGTGATGAGGATCTGACCTCCTGGGTAATGGTCAGGAGACAGACTCCTGTTCTGGCTCGATCTTTGACTCCAGTGATCCTCCTTGTTCCCTGGATTCAAGAGACCCAACTGAAAGGTTGCTTATTGTGCAGGACAAGGAGTTGTGAATACCATCCTTACCATGCACCTTCCTGAGTGAGATGGCTGACGGTCCTGAGTGGGATTTGGCTCACAGGTTGCTTCTTAGCTGGTGGAGACTTCAACATAAATATTTCTAGTAGAACTGCACTTGCGTGCACAAGTACATGTAACACAGCAGAGGCTATGTTCACAGAGTTCATTGCATATGGATGTTTACAAAGACCAATTGAAACATTTTCTCTGTTTCAGAGGAGATACAGAGCAATTTTAGCATGGGGAAATGAGGATAGCAGCTTGGTCAATGGAGGCTGGGTTTACTGTCAGCATTGTGAGCACTTGTAGGATACATGCTCTGTGCAGTATCATCCCTTGTGTTAATGACAAATGTCTCCCTAGGTTGATAAGGATGGCGAGGCCAGATGAAAACACTAGGTTTGAACTGGGGGTGTAATTAAAATGTTCTCTGGCCAAGAGGAATTTTGCCTCCTTACGTTCCCTTATTTATTATTGACTTCTTATCTTTGATTCTTTGCCAGTGATAGAGGGATGCTAGAGAAGGATTAGGGTCCTAGCAGTGGGAAAATGCACTGGGACCAAGGTGAGATGAGATATTTACAATTTTGTCTGCATAAGTCAGATAGAATGCAAAAAAATAGTTGTATTTGCACATTTGCTGCTGTTGTGTGGGATTCAGGGCATGCATGGCCTGCAAGAGCTGCAGTGTGGTACTGTCAGACAATACTTTTTCTAGGTGTTGTGCTGACCCATATTCAAAGTGTGTCTTGTGCTAGTTTGGCTTTGAGGATACTTGAATTTGGATAAACCACTGTATCTTTGCTTGCAAGAGGTGAGTACTGATTTCCAGTTTATCACAGCGCATCTGGTTGGATCTGTTAGCCAAGTGGTCAGCCACAACTCCAGCTACTAGCAAGGAGGATTCTTCCCATGCCATATGAGGGAATTGTTCCTTTTAATATGAGCTCAGAAAGCTCTTTCCTAGTGTTAGGAAGTGAAGGAATGATAACCCTGTGATCAGCCATGCAGGCCATGTGCAACCTTTACTGCTCTCATTTAACTTCATACCCATTTTATGCTAGCCGTAGAAAGTGATGTCACCATAAACAGTGCCAATAATTTTGACGTTACACTTGAAAAGATTCCAATAAAGTGTTGCCAGGCTTACGCAAGCGCTGCAGTTTTCACTAGCAGCCAGGTGACTGGAAGCTTTCCTGGGGTGGTTGCTGCAGGCAGGGATCTGGGGAAGTCTCAGTACCCAATCAGATCTTACACTGCTGTGACAATGCACTACAAACCCCCAGGTCCCATGAGTGTGAACGGGGAGATGCTCAGGGAAAGACTGAGGATGTGAGCAGTGCAAAGAACAGCCCCATAATTGTACCCAGCCAGAGCACTGGCCCTGTTCAGCATAGGGGATGATGATATCATTGTATTTTTCTATGGAGGTTTTAATTGTGTCTACTCTCAGTTAGAGGCTTGTATTGGAAAAGAAGAAAATAGGGAGGTGCGTTGTTGTCAGGGAGAACTGAGTGCTGAGAAGACAGGACCATGACCATGGTGGCACTATGACAGTGGATTATAACCAAAGGCAATGTCACAGAAGTCCAGAAAGCTTTCTGGGTTTTTTGGTGTGGAAGGACAGGGACCTCCAGCTGTATCCTCACTCCAAAAGCTCAATGTCAAAGATGGCTTCTTTGCAGGAATCGTGCAGAGCAATAGCTTGTCTCCCTTAGCTGAAGATCAGAGCCATGGGTTTTTTTTTTTTTTATCAGAGAATAGACAGTGTAAGATGGCTGGCAGCCCACGAGCAGCGCAGATTCTCTCCTCAACGGTATTGGGATTTTGTTCCTTTCCTCAGTTTCTGTTTGTCCAACAGCTGTATGCAGCAGCTCCCCATGACCTGGCAAAGGCGCAAGCTGGTGTGTCAGTATGTCTGCATCTGTTTGTCTGTGCACGTGTACATACATTTGCTTGTGGCCATCTAGTGGACATTCCATGTGCTGCTTCGGGCTGGGACCCTCTCGTGCTCAATCAACAATGCCCATAACGTGAAAGAACGCTGGTGAAATGCTGTGCCAAAGACACCATGTAAGATATGGTGAAGAAAAATTCACCATTAGCTATTTTGGTGTTTTCTCTTAAGGCACGAGGAGTGCTTGGGCAGGGAATATTACTGTTTGTTTGTTAGAAAGACAAAGCATAGCCCCTCTCAGCTTTGAAAATAGAAGCCAAGAAAATTACTGTAACCAACAAAAGTCTTAGATTGTGCTCACTGAAACAGGCACAGTAACACCCTAGATGCCTTGAAGAATCCCTTTGCTGATTAAGATTCCTGGCTCATGTCTACTCTCAAGCAGATTTCTCTCTTTAGCAGACAGTGTTTCAGGAGCTGATTAGGTAAACAAACTAATATGATGAATGTGGATAACAAGGACACATTGAGTCTCATGTTCCTTTGCAAAATGAGAGATTCCTCCTACTACAATTTGCTCTTCTGCACTATCAATAATATAAAGGAGTATCGGTCATCATTTGTGCTTCAGAGGAGGAACCTGGCAAGAATAACCTTGCCAATTTTTGCTCTGAAGTGCTGTGACCCTGCGATGCAGTGCACAGTGCCTATGATTTGACTGCCTGGGGCAGTGGGCACTGAGGATGAAAATTAGATGACGGTAGGATTAGAAATATTCACGTTTGTAACACTTTCCAATACTGCTGGTTTTGGTAGGGGTCTGAGAAAGACAGGCATGTGGAACAAGCACCCAGGAGACGATGCTGAAGGTGCTGGCATTTGCTGCAGCTAGTGTGCTCACGTGGCTGAATCCAAAGCTAATGTGTCCTGTGGGAAAGAAAACATGAAATCTGGAATGCTGTCAGAGTAATGGGACAGGAACAGTCATCTGCTGATAGTCATCAGCAGAGGTACAAGTTTCATGAGCATTAACCCTTGGAAATATCCCAGCACATCACTGAAACATTCCCCTTTCCTGCCTGATGAAGGTCAGCCAGGAAGAAGCTCCAGACCCTTTTCTAAAGCGAATTGGAAGATGAGCTCCTGTAGCCTGGAGTGACCAAGCCTTTCCTACCAAATGTTTCACAGAATGTTTTCTTCTCACATACCAAATCTCACCTCCTGCTGCCCTGTTTCCTCTTTCCTGTTCTTGGGAAAGGGTATGGAGAAGGTGGTTTTAGCTAGTACAGCTGGATGAATTTCTACAGTGTTCCAGCAGACGGGGACAAGGGGTCTTCATGTGTGCCTGCGAAGAGACAAAGAGGCATCCCTCAGAGCCCGGTCAGCTTTCCCTTCCTTCTGCGCCTTACCCCCGCCCAATGCTGTCTCTGTTCAGTCACTCCCTCTAGCGTTCATCTCCACCCTACGACATCATGAAGTCCTTTTCGCATCCTTTACTAATTCAAGAAATTTTTACCCCTTATTTCTGAAATATCTCTCCTTATTCAGATCTATGCTTAAAAATGTCTTTAAAGAAGTTGGTTCTTAGATATTCTGGTCACTGCCAAGAAACCAAGGAATAGCAAGACAGATTTACCTACTTCAACGTTATCCAGTTTCTGAGGATAGGACTTTTGGAACGAGCATCCTATCTTTCACAGAGGTGAAATTAATAGGATGCAAATTATCTTAAGCAGTAGACTGTTGGTCCAAAAAATGCCTTTGCCCACCAGATTGTGATAGCTTTGCAAAACATCAGATATGCTTCAGTAAACACAGTCTGAAATTAATAATGGGTGTTAGGTCATGAAGTGTGGAAGTACAAACCCAGTCCTTTCAGCATACCCAGTGCTGTGTCATGGAGAACCAGAGGAAAGCAAGTGAAAGGCAAGCTGCAAGGGTAAATACAGCATTTCACAAAGCTGAGCACATGGGGTGGGAAGGGACAAGTCCAAATATAGACAGAGTTAATGTTACTTGAAGCAGACCAAATTTTATGAAGTCAGAGGAAGTTGTAGAACAAACGTCTGAAAGCAAAAACATCTTCAGCTGAAGAACACAAAATACCAAAATTTAAAGTGAACTGAAAAACAACTATAAAGGAAGGAAAAGTGGGATACCTGCAATCAATACCTGTATTTTCAGAAGTTGTGGCTGATGCACCAACACCACTTTAAGTACTTCAGCACTAATAAACCTGTTGCACAATTCCGCTCAGAATGGAGGCATAGGAAAATTTTGGTAATGTGTCAAGAGATCCTGAGAAAAGAATAAGATCTTCCCCCAAAACAAAGTCTTAACTGAGGAGCTCTATGACTGAGAGCAAAATCACAAGATTGGGCCCCAGAGAATAACTCTGCCCATCCACAATGGTGTTGCATTGAGTCTGCAGGTGCCATACTGGAGCTTATCCCACCATGATGTGTGGGATGGGGTGGTGGTAGAGGAGCTGGGCTGGGTCCTGGCCTTGGAATATTTGACATTGAGCACCACTACTTTCACTTGAGATCCTATCTGAGGTTAAGGTCCTGGTGTCAAAACAAGACGGACAGCCCCTCCTGCTAGAAATTCTGCCATTTCAATGTTTCTTTTTCCCACTTCAAAACCATGGGGAAATTCCCATCAAATTTCAAAAATTGATTTGGGAAATCTAATGACCTTACAAGGCTGTTGATGTCATTTTGATTTGCCCATTTGGCATTGTAGCGTAGATCTTGCTTGTTACATGGACGAGATTAAAATACAACACTGAGAAGAAACCCATAGGTAATTTTGATTATGCTTCCACTGACCAGAGGCAGCATTTATGTATAACTGAATCAGCATTTTGTCAGAAAATTTTCCACCAGCGCCAGTCAAAATTGGTCTGCCTATGGCAAAACCTAGGCTACCTCCTGCATTTTTTTGCTCATGTTTGGGGAGAAGAGATGTTCTGTTGCTGCAGGTTTTGGGGCAGCACTAAAAGAGACCACTGCTGTAGCAGGATTGAGAGCCATGGAGCAAGGGGGAGCCTGAGGAGCATGGAGTAAGATGTTTGGGGAAACGAGGCAGGAAGAAGGGAAAAAAGGCAGGTGGTGAAAGCCTCAGTGAGGAAGCACCTGAAGATAAGAATTGAAGAGATTTTTAAAAGTTGCCCACTTGGTACCTGGTGGGAAAAAAAAAACAAAACAAAAAACTGTCTGATTGAAAATCCCAGTGAACATTTGTGCAAGCCATTCTGGGTACATGGAGAGGTGTCACTTCAGCTCCAGACCAAGGCAGATTGGCAGGTGCTGTCCTCTGGATTTTGCAGGAAGCATCCTGGCTGTAACATCCCCTCTGCTGGGCACAGGGGGTCTTCTGCCAGGACAATCTGGGATCACAGCTGCCGAGCCCATGTCTTCCATCCCTGCAAAGGATGCTGTGCAGTCTCTTCTGAGCAGGCAGGTGAAAGAGGTGAGCTCACTGTGCTGTGAAGGGGCCTGGCAAGGCTGCACCCAGACAAAGGTCTCACTGTCCCCACGAGCCGGGGGTCTCAGAGCCCTCTGTGCTCCCCCCTGCAGCCCCTGCTCCCCCACAGCTGAGGCAACAGAGGGTTAAGCTGTCAGCTCTGTAATGTTAAACAGGTGTCAAAGGCACCTCCATATATCTGCAGATTGAAATCAAATTCTTTGCAGTATAAAAAGATAAATTACCCAGGCGATTCCCGCCTCATCCCACTCATCAGGCCAGCGCCAGACGGCAAGCAATTTTTTTTTTTAATGTGCTAACGACCTAATCAAGCAATCAAGTTGGAGAAGATTGCGGAGTGACCCCGAGCATCCATCTGCCAGCGAGACCCCGCCATTCATTTCCATTCTGCCGTGTACTTTCCGGGAAAGGGAGGGAAAAAATAGGAGGAAAAAAAAAAAATCCTAAACAAATTAACACCCAATTTTCTGTGAGTCTAATTAGTTAAATGAGGAGGTGTTTGGGGTGTCCACAGGGAGGGAGGGGCTGCCTTTTGGAGAGGCGACTGGTAACTCCATGGCATTAATTAGCGCAGGTCAATGGCGTGGTTCCCCAGGGACCTGCTGCTTTAATTTCCCGTGATATTTCAGTGCCTGAGGCCCATCGATTCAAACTGAAATTAACTTATTTTTCAATCAGGCCTGGGCTGCCCCTGGGGCTGACTCTTCCTTTGCCTCCTTCTGAATAGACCTCGAGCAATTTTTCATCTAAAGCTGATGCCTCCGCTCTGCGGGAAGGGAGGGGTTGTGGGGAGGGAGGAGGGCAGGCAAGACAAGAGGGATGGAAATCGGAGAGCGAGCGCTAATAGATTTCTGTGAGCCACCCCTGCCTCCGCCCGCGTCTCTGCTCGCTGCCCCCCAGGTCACAGCTCGGAGATTATTCTGCCAATTTTCTGAGAAGATGTGGGTCTTTTCAAACAGGGAATTCAAGGCAAGCGGCACAGATCAGCTCCCTCTTCTCCTGCCTATCCAGAGCATCTCCCCCAGCTCTGCTGTCCCTGTGGCACTGCAGCACACAGCCCCTTGCTGCAGTTCATGCGCCCAGTAAATAATGAAAGCAAATCCCAGACACGAGAGCCAAACTCTGCTGGAAAAAAGACAGCGCGATGGCAAATTAATTACATCCTGCAGGGAGGGATGGGACCTGCTCTCATGCTTGGCCCTTGTTGTTCCTGCAAGGAGGAGGGAGAGAAATACCCAGTGACTGTTGTATGAGGCTTTTGGGAAGGTGTACATGTGCCTATCTTCATCCTCTTGCACAAGCACACGTGTGCAGGGATGGGATATCACATCTGCTGCCCCCGATGCTCACATCCCTCCCTATCCTCCACTCCAGGTCTGGTTCCAGAACCGCCGGGCTAAGTGGCGGAAGCGAGAGAAGTGCTGGGGCCGGAGCAGCGTGATGGCCGAGTACGGACTCTATGGAGCCATGGTGCGTCACTCCATCCCGCTGCCTGAGTCTATCCTCAAGTCAGCCAAGGACGGCATCATGGAATCGTGTGCCCCGTGGCTCCTGGGTAAGAGAGCAGCCAGCCTCACAGGGGTGGCAAGGAGGTCAGGATGAAGAGGGGTGTGAGGAGAAAACTTGATGGGATTCCAGCTTGCTCAGGATCCCTGCAAAGTTGTACAGAGTGCCAAGACCTCTCTTGCACTCATCCCACTTTCCTTCCTCTGGGCACCCACAAAGCTGGACTGCTGCCCTGTTTTGCTTTGTCTGCTGTGGAGGAGGGATAGTGGATGTAGTGGTTACCCTAATGTGCTCCTGCTCTTTGCTTCCTACTTTCTGAACTTTCAGGCTGGTTTTGTCCCAGAACTGACTGTGGGCATCTTAACAGTGGGCTGTCCTTCTGTCTGCATGAATCTGAGGAGGCAGGGGTGGGTTGTATGAGGAACTGATAGAGAAAGGCAGGGAAACCTCCCCAGATCCAAGTAGCAAATGACCCCAGGGACCCAGGCCCCTGCTGTATCTAAGACCCTCATCCCTACTGAGCCAGGGCTGCACTTGCGCGGGGCCAGAGTGCCTGGCGTGCCATGACTGCTGTTTGAAGCAAGGGTTTCTGCTTTTCCTTAATTCTGGCCTCTCTTTATCTTTGCTGTTTTCAGTTCAAGATGGCTTTCCCATGCCCAGGCGCTTTTCTAAACCCGAATACCAACAATTCTTTTTAGGGATGCACAAAAAGTCTCTGGAGGCAGCGGCTGAGGCGGGGAGGAAGACGGAGGTGGAGCGCCAGGCCCTGCCCAAGCTTGACAAGGGTGACAAGGAAGAGAGGGGCTCGGATCCCAAAACCGCCATTTCCCAGGAGGAACTGAGAGAAAACAGCATTGCCGCCCTCAGGGCCAAAGCTCAGGAGCACAGCACCAAAGTCCTGGGAACCATTGCGGGGGACACCCCGAGGAAGCCGGAGAAAGGGGAGGAGGTGGCAGAGGATGAGAGGCAGACCGAGAAGTCCAGTGCATCACAGAAGGAGGAGAAGCTGATCTAGGGAAACAGAGGCTGTGGAAGCCAGCCCTGGCAGATACTGTGCCCTCTGGGGGTCACAGCCCCCTCTGATGGCCAGGCCTCCTGGCTGCACCCACCCAGAGTGTGGGGCCCTGGTTTCTTCATGTGGGGCTACCCAGGGGTGCCCCCAGCCTGCTCCCCTGAAGCGCAGCCCTGTCCTTCACTCCTCCACTCCTAGGGCTTTCCTTACCCCAGCCCATCCCCATCTCCATCTCCACCCCAGGGCAGGCTGCGGCTCCAGGTCCCTGTGGTTGTGGGTCTGGGTCTAGCTTAAGGCCCCATCCAGCCCCCTCCAGGCCAGTGAAGCCCAGTTCCCCTTCATCTCACACTGCATTCCGCTGTGTTCCACACCCCAGAGGACCCCACTGCCCCTGGTATGATAAGTCCATGGCCCTGTGTGTGTGAAATGCTGAGCCTCTGCTATACAGCTCTCCCAGCTCAGCACTGACAGCTGCTGGGATGGGGCTGCAGGTTTGGAGGGGCTGATTTTTGCCTCCATTATGTGAGGAAATGCAGGTTTAGCTTGCAGACACCATGTCTCGTTCCCTGCTCACACCTCCAGTGACCCCAGCCTACACTGTCATCTTCCTCACACGCACTCGGAGGCCAGTGCCACACACAGTTAAACCCTCTCAGAAAAGACATTTTCCCAAGGTATTTATTGAAGTCAATTTGCCCAGCTCTCCTTCTGAGCCCTGAAGGGAATGACAGCCATGCAGACGCAGCCCTGGCACACGCTGTAATGTGTACATACGTCTCCTCACCGACCCCACGTGTGCACGCAGACCCATGCAGCCAAACCTGCTGTTCTTCACAGCATCTTGTGCTGACATCTCCCTTCTGTCCCAATCAGGCACCCTCTTCCCAGAGCTGCTGTTTTAATTCTGTCAGAATTAACTTCTTCCATCCAGTCCCATTTGTCTTTGTCACCCGTTTGTTTGACGTGTTAGATTATAGCCCATGGTGTGTAAATAATGTACATACAGTGAGAAAAGAATTCAGTATTGAGGTGTTTGAGATATGGAGCTGTAATAACTTCTAGTCATTCAGAACCTGTGATTTATGTGCCATTTTCTGTAAAGATACAAACAAGAATAAAATTAAACTGGAATATGGTGTGTGAGTCTGGTCACTTTTTCAAGGAAAATGAATTCAGCCAAAGCCGAGAAGGGTGAGGTTTCAGACCTTACCCAGAAATACTTCAGTGAGCTCTAAGCAGCACAAAGAAGTGCTGGACCCAAAGGAAAGGAGGACAGAAGAAAGCTGTAATGAGGCAGGAGCAGCTTCGCTCCACTACACAGGTGCTGGGGATCTCACAGTGAGGAGATAGGCTGCAGTATTTCACCCAAGCCTGCCTCCTGCTCCACCAAGACCTCAATTAGTGCTGCTACAAGCTGTTCTAAGGCATTTAGAAGAGATAGAGAGCCCAGCCCAGCTTTGTGGAGAAACGGTATGTGCCCAGCAGGAGATGGATGGGGTATCTCATCCAGGTGACAGCTGCAGGAGATAAACCTGGGAAGCAGCTGAGGCAGCCTGGCCCAGCACCTGTTTCCATGGGCAGCCCGAGCGCGCGCTGCAGCTGGCTGCTATCCAGGGAAGGCCAGCAGGACTCAGATTAGCATGAAGGTTATTTTCAGTCAAATAGTTATAAAACCCACCCCTTCCTCCCTGTTTATAGGGATTGGGTTTCTTTCCCTGTGCTGTTCCAACAGTGAGGAGGTGTACGGGACAAGGGGTGCCCTAGGCTCCCAGAACAGGGGCTCTGCCTGGGTTCCAGCTCCCATAGGGGTGGAACTTGTCAGGACTCTGAGTACATATCTCCTTAGGAAGAGTTGAAACTCATCTGCTGCACTGTGACTATGGCCTGGCTGCTGACTAGGGCTTGCTGCCCCAGAGCTCTTCCTTGGGCTTCCAGATGTCTCTATGGGTTGGTGAGTGCTCGGTCCTGGAGCCAGGGTCCTCTTACTGCCTACATGCCAGAAGCTGCCTCCTTCCCGGAAGCTCAGGATCACCAGGGCTTGTACAAGACATCGGTGGAGCAGGGGGATGCCTTCTGGGGAGCGCTGGCAAGGAGTCGGCTCTCCTGGATCACCCCCTTTCACTCTGTCCAGGACTGTGATCTGCAGCAGGGACGGGCTGCCTGGTTCCTGGGAGGGCAGCTCAACGTGGCAGGTGAGGGGACCTGATGGCTCACAGATGGGCTGAGGGTGAACTGGGGAGGGAGGGTGCTTCTTACCCTACCCAGGAGATAGGGGGGTGGGGGGAAGGCCTGCCTGCATGTTGTCTTATGGGAGGGGGCTCTCTGCGTGCTGTGTACTGGGGGAGTCCTTTTGATCTTTAGCCCATGAGAGCCCAGTGACGGCACCAAGCTGTGCCAGGGGAGGTGTGGGATGGATAGCAGGAAGAATTTTATAGACATTGGACTGTGCTGCCCAGGGAAGTCAGGGGACTACTGGGGATATTTAAGAGATGTGTGGATGTGGCACTTAAGGATGTGATTTAGTGGTGAACTTGGTAATGTCAGGCTGATGGCTGGAACTAATGATCTTAAGGGTCTTTTCCAACGTAAGTGATTCTGTGATTGTAAGTGTCTGTAGATACCATCCTGTGAAGTGCTGTGGCCCCAGAAGCAAAACTTGCTAGAGTGATGGAATTCCCCCAAAAGTCCCATTGGCCCTCTTAGTCATGGGATACTTCTCCTTACTGCAAAAGGGTGCTACCAGAGGAAAAGAAGAGACTGGTGGCACCGTGCTCCTGCTTGCACTGCTGTTGGTTCCAGAGCTCAAAAAAGAGTACAACAAAACTTCCCAAAACTAGGTCTTATGAGGCTTATTTGGGCAGGGGAGCTGGAGATTTTCCTGTTCCCACTCCTGGGCTGGTTGGTTTGCTTCTTTTCCTCCTGCAAAACTACAAGTGTTCAGGAGAAAAAGGTATTTTCAAATGCAGACAGGCTGCTGGGTCATCCCATGGCTTCAGGAGCAGGTAATCTAAGAAAGGAAAACACTGAATGTAACAAGGTTTCTAATGAGTATGCTATAGCTGGAGGTGTAAGAAACTTCCTAAAAGAACTGCAGCCAAAGGCTGAATGCCTCAGTGCCCCTGGGAGGCCAGTGCTGTACATGAATGGCTCTGCTTTGTCTTGCACTCTGCAATCTTCATACACAGATTTTCTCCACATCCTTCATTTGTTATTTAGGAGCATGGCTGCTATAAGGGTAGCCAAATTTCACTGTAGAGGCAGTAGCAAGGGCAGAATGGTGGACAAGTTAATGTTTACCAGGCCTTCTGGGGCCCACAGCTGGCACTATGGATGTGACCTTCAAGGGATTTAAGGCAACTCCTGCACCAAGCTGTGTTAGGTTGTGGTTAAGAATGCTGATAGTGGAGTTCAATGTGCACTGGGAAACTGAGGAGTGCAACATGCTAGGGTGCCAGCTAGTACCTGCAGAGGCTGTGCTACTGGGAACAGGAAGTTCTGGCAGTGATACTGAGTCATCTTTTCCAGTGAACTGCTTGGACCGACATGTCCATGTAGCCCCAGACAAAGTGGCCTTAATATGGGAGAAGGATGAACCAGGAGAGGAGTTGCGGGTCACATACAGGTCAGTGCATACCTCTGAGCACATGTGAGACATTCACACACGGCAAAGGTCTGCTTCACTGATGTGTGTCCTGCAAGAGGACACAGCATCTCTTCCCATAAGTGGATCACCAGCGTGGCGGCTGCTGACCTGCCTGTGCTACTCTGAGGCATCAGCCTGTCTCCTGGTCATCCCTGTGGGGTCACTGCCAAGGTTTCTGGTGACTGAGAGATAAATGCTCTACAAGGAAGGCTTGGCTGGCAGGGTTTGCCAACCTCCTTTCATGGAGAGACCTTCTATGAAATGGGTCACTGACAGCCAAGTTCTTGTTTCAGGCAGTGACATTGTCTTGCTCACAGTTTCCTACAGCTGTTCTCACTGGTAGGCAGAGCTCTGGAGGATTTGACCTTCCCACCTATAACTGAGCAAAGGGCCCGTTTTTATTTGCTGGGTGAAGATATCTGACTCCTCTTGCAAGCCCCTGGCCTTGCAGGGCAGGGTGTGTCACTCCCATTGTTGTAAGGGCTGGTGAGAAATACCTAGGTTGTCATTGGAGAAGTCAGTAGAGGCATGATAGACAGGCTGAGCCTTAGGGATTGCTAGTGGCCATTACTGGATCCAGGGCTGGCTTCTACTGCTATTAGTGGCAGTACCAGGCTCTGCACACAGACCCTTCTGGTTAATTTCTTTGCCATAAATAACAGCCTGTCTCTGGTGATGCTCTCCTACTTCCTTCCCACTGCTATTTTACAGCTGTAAAAGGACTTAGAAGAACTTCCTGCACAAGGCGCTGAAGTGCAGACCTGTGGCCTTAGAGCCTTGGGAGGCTGGGGCACCCCCAGCTCATACGCCTCTGTGCATACGAGGCGGATTTGCAAGAAAGTCCCTAACTATGCATTGCTTCTTTGGGCAGGGAGCTGCTGGAGCTGACATGCCGCCTGAGCAACACCCTGAAACGGCAGGGGGTGAAACGAGGTGACAGGGTGACAATCTACATGCCTCCGTGCCCATTGGCAGTGGCCAGCATGCTGGCATGTGCCCGAATAGGGGCTGTGCATGCTGTGGTGTTTGCTGGGTTCAGTGCAGAGTCCCTGGCAGACAGGATTCGGGATGGTAAGAGCCAATGGGGAATAGGGACACCATCCAGCATTGCCACCTGGGGACACCACTGAGCTTGTTTGTTTGGCAGCTGGGGGCTTAGGGGAATGAGCCTTGCCAAGGTGCAGACTTGATATGGATCTGTGCTGATGGGGGGGTGGGGGGGGAGGGTGTCCTGTTGTATTGCATGGCCACAGAGCAGGCAGCAGTACTCCAGGAAAATGGCAGGGGGCTCACTGAGTTTCATCCCATGGGAAGGGTGCTTGGCAGAGTTAGACTGGTGTGTGCTGTGTGGAGGGGGAACAGGTGGCTTATGTGCTTACTTACGTGGCTCTTCTGCAGCCCAGTCGGAGACGGTGATCACAGTGAACCAGGGGCTGAGAGGTGGCAAGGTTGTGGAGCTGAAGAAAACAGTGGACCAGGCTGTGAAGCACTGCCCAGGAGTGAAACGTGTCCTTGTGTCCATGAGGACGGACAGCCAGCTTCCCATGACAGCCCTGGATGTTCTGCTGGAGGAGGTGAGGGTCTGCCCAGGGCTCCTGCCACTCCCTTGGGTATTGCTCAGATGTTGGGATCAGGGTAGGGTGGAAGAGTGGATCTTGAAGCAAAGACGGATCACTGTCCTATAGCAGTGCAGCTGCATGAGTTCAGGACTTTCCCAGAAGAAGTAATTGGTAGCTTCCTGCAGCAACTGTACTGTTGGGCAGGCAATGTACAGCCTTTGCTCATCAGTTCTGAAAGCAGTTTGTGCTCAAAAGAATTTCTGGGAGGCCCTTGTGCTGGGCAGAAAAGTAGCTGTGTAAAAATAGCTGCCTCTTACTCAGCAAGTCTGCTCTGATGGAGGAAAGCATCTGCCAGTTCTGCAAGGCAAGGGAGTTCAGGCACAGAAGGGGAGAGGAGATGCAGAGGAAAGATGAAGTGGTGGGAATGGGTGGTCTGGGTGGCAGAGAAAGGCTTGGGGGGGCCTGTGAAACAGCTCAGGGAGTCTGTAAGACCCTGAGTGGGGACTGCTGTGCTGACTCTTGCAGGAGATGATGAAGGAGGATGCATACTGTGAGCCAGTTGCCATGGACAGCGAAGACATGTTGTTCCTTCTCTACACATCTGGCAGTACAGGCAAGCCCAAGGGCCTGGTTCATTCCCAGGCTGGCTATCTCCTGTTTGCTGCTCTCACACACAAGGTAATGAATCCTATGCACACAGTGCTCATAAGCCTGCTATTCATAGGCAGTGCAAGGAATAGATGTATCACCTTTTCGCTCGATGAGCTCATCTTTATCCAGAGCATAGCATGATAGCAGCCTGGTACATCCACATACAAGTAGAGAAGAACAGCAACATCTTCTCCTGCACTGGGACTCCTGAATACATACTCCTCCAAGCTGCCATCTTGGTTTTCCTCTTTTTTACTGCCTCAACCTAGATCAAATCACTGGGTGTGTTGCTCAGCCTTACTGCTGTCCTGGGGTGGAAAAGCAGGGAGCAAGCTGCATGTGCCCATGTTAGCACTCAAGAATGTTGGAAACCATGACACAGGATTGGTGTGAACTGCTGCTTAGGTGAAGGGGACAGACTGTTGCTACTGACTGATTTAAAAACAAACAGACAAAAAAAAAACAACACCAGAAAGGCAGGGAAGTTTCCATTACAAGCCCTCTGGAGTGCTTGAGGCCCTGGAGAACCCAGCTTCCAGCTGTCCCGTACAAGGAGCTGTCAGCCTGTGCTCCTGGTGCTGAGCAAACAAAATGAAAGATGATGTGCTGCTGCCAGTCTGATGGCATTCAGTTCTGCCCTCCACTGGGCTTGTCTCATTTCCTACTGCTCCACTTTGCAGCCAACTGTCCTCTGCTTCCTGTGATCCCTCCCCTTGAAGTGTGGAAGGACCATCCTCACACAGAAAGTTCTCCAGTTTTGCTGTTGCAGGATGCTTTATTCAGCCTTGCCTAACATGTTGGGGTGGTGGGAAGGCAGACACTAAAACTAGAGCTTGTGCCCCTTTCTGAGGGGAGGTCCAGGCTCTAGGCTGCACCTCTCACTGTCTCTCCTTCATGTTGCAGTACGTGTTTGACTATCAGGACAGGGATGTCTTTGGCTGTGTGGCAGACATTGGCTGGATCACAGGGCACAGTTACGTTGTCTATGGCCCCCTCTGCAATGGTGGCACCACAGTCCTTTTTGAGAGCACTCCTGTTCATCCCAACCCTGGTGAGTGAGAAGTGTTGTTGGGATGTAGTGCAGCCACCTGCAAGATCCATAGCACGTAAGCGGGCTGGTGGCCTTGGTGCCAGCTCATGTGAGTTAGTTTGGCTGAGGGTCAGAGAACTCTAATTCTCACCTTCTCTCCCTCAGTCTGAAGCTGGGGGACGTGAGCAAGTGATTAGTGGCTTTGTTTGTGTTCCAGGACGCTACTGGGAAACAGTGGAGAGGTTAAAAATTAATCAGTTTTATGGGGCACCTACTGCCATCCGCCTGCTCCTGAGATATGGTGATGAATGGGTGAAGAAATATGACCGCTCCTCTCTCAAAGTTCTTGGCTCAGGTGAGCACTGGTGGCATAGGCTGGACTGGCAGGAGGTGGAGAACCAACATAGTTTGGGGGTGGCTCTGTGAGCTGCTCCTAGGAAGCTGCAATTTTGGCCTTAACCAGGCTCTGTCCTGTTTTCTGATCCCCTTGCAGTGGGTGAACCCATAAACAAGGAGGCATGGGAGTGGTACTTCCGTGTGGTGGGTGAGACACGGTGCCCTGTTGTGGACACATGGTGGCAAACAGGTAAGATGTGTATTGGCCCTGGCTACAGGCATGGCCAGCTTCACTTCTGCCAGGTTTAAAGAGTGACCTGCTGTTTTGTTGGCTAAATAGGAACAATGGTTACTGGCATGGTTGTACAAGCAACCCCTTGAAACAAGGGGTTATGGACACCAAAACATAACCAAGATTTAAACATGATAGAAATTAAACCCAGAGAAACATAGGGGAGATGACCAAAGGGATCTGACCTAAGATGAACTAAATGTGCGGAGAACCTTCCTCAGCTCACTGGCAAACCCTGACCCAGCCTGTAGCTGGCAGGGTACACTGAGATCCAGGGCAAAGGCTGATGTTCAAACAGTACTATCTGGCTTTCCTCTTTCTCTGGCTTTGATATGCATTACACAGGGCTTTTGGTTTGTTTTTGTTTGTTTTTTTTTTTTTTTTTTTTTTTTTAATTCAGAAACAGGAGGCATCTGTATCTCACCCCGTCCTTCTAACCCTGGAGATGAAATCCTTCCAGGCATGGCCATGAGACCTTTTTTTGGCATCAGTCCCTCTGTACTGGATGATAAGGTACATTTATAGCCTTCAGCCCAGCTGCCAGTTCAGCTCATTTTCTTGTGCTTGCCTGTAGCCTGTACTTCTTGGAAAGAGATACGTAAGCACACCATTCTTCTCACCTCTGCTAAATCAGTTCTTTACTGAAAAGGGGTTAATGGTGAAGCTGGTGGCAACCTCTTCCAAGCAGCATGGAAGTGAAGTTGTTTCCTAGTCCTGTGTTCTGACTAGGTGGGCTCTGCTGAGACTTCCTTGCTCAAAACCTGCTGAAGAAGCTGTGAAGGGACAGATAACCTCCCTGGTGGGGCCCTGCAGCCCAGTGCAGTAGGCAGGTGGTTGGAGATGACTGCAGGAAGAGGCTTGGCTTGTCCCTTGGAGCTGGGGCACAGGACTTTCCTCACTGTCTTCCCTGGTATTTCCCCTGTGGGGCTATTATGGCAGTATTGAAAATAAGCAATAGTTGAACAACCTGATTTCTCTCACTGTGGTTACTAAAACGTAACTGTTTTACAGGGAAATGTCCTTTTGGAAAATAATGTCTCTGGAGCCCTTTGCATCTCACAAGCCTGGCCGGGTATGGCTCGAACCATTTATAAAGACCATAAGAGGTTTGTGGAAACCTATCTGGCTCCTTATCCAGGTGAGAAAAATACACAGAGTCCTTGAGGAGGTGCTTGGTGGAGTGTACTTCAGTCTGACTACTAGTTTTCTACATGGGGCAGGACTAGGGAAAGCTGGTTTTGCTGCTTTGCTGCTCCACAGATTTTCAGCAATTCCCCATGATAGAGAGCTCAGCATCACCATGGGAATGGGTCTTTCCCCCCAGCCCCCCTGCCCTGCTATTTGATCCCAGGCTCTTTTAGGACTTTATTTTTCCTTCTGCCTCCTAAATCCTCACTAGCACCTCTTGATGCTTTCCTCCTGCAAATCCTGCCAGCTGCTGATCCTCACCCACAGGCAATGAGAAGGCCTAGGCAAAGGAGATAACCAGCTGCACGAGCACCTGCACAGCATCAAGGTGTTCCTGGCTTGTAGGGACAAGAAAAGTGGATCTTTAGCCAACATACTGCAGAATTAGGGAAAGAGCCTGATGATGGAGCAAGTACTGAGACAGGCAGAAGGCTGACAGTGAAGGTCCCAACCTTCTCCCTGAGCACTTGACAGAAAGGAGTAGAGACCACAAGACCCAGTACCGACAAATAAGTTGTCAAGGAGGGAAAGCTACTGGCTCACAGCTCATTCTAGCTGTAACAAGCAGCTACAGCATGGTTCTGGCCTCTGCAGGGTTCTTCTTCACTGGGGATGGTGTGTATCGCACTAGTGAAGGCTATTACCAGCTGACGGGACGCCTGGATGACATCATTAACATCAGCGGGCACCGGCTGGGCACTGCAGAGGTGGAAGACATTGTGGTAAGAAGAAGTAAAGCTGTCCCAGGGGTGGTGGAGCTGCAGTGGTGGTGCTGAGGAAGGTCTCTGAAACACCAAACCAGAACCGTGGTGCTGCTGGAGCCATTGGGAGCAGTTTTGGACCACTGCTACCTGTGGGAACAACCCTTTCTTCCACTTCCCTGTTCTCTTCCTGACTCAGACTCTTCCTAATGTAAGGCCGCAGGCCTGGCAATGCTGATACCACCTTAGCAAGTGTTAGTTAGGCCTTTTCTTCCCCTTAAGGATGCTCCTGAGTACGTACGCAATAGTTGCATGAAGCCCAGCACTAAGCTTTCCTCTCTGCCAGATCCATTTAATTGGTCTCGTTTGGCTTTGAGCTCTGCTGCTCCCATGCTCCATCTCCCTCTCTCTGTAGCAAAGACTGGTAAGTCTCATGCTCTGAGGGGATGAATCCCAAAGTAGCAGCCAAGCACATTTCTTGAAGCAACTATAAGTCAACTATAGCAGCTATATAAAAGTTGTGGGAACTGGTGGAGCAGCCTTGGAGGCACACAAGCGGGACCTTGAAGGTGCAAGCCTAAAGCAGCTGGAGTAGGGGGAGATAAGTTTGCAGAGACCTACTGAAGCAAGGAGAAGATGGGGCAAAGGTCATCAGAGGCCCTTCCTTGTTTCCATGTCACTGCTGACTGCAGTGGAGGGATCAAGGGAATTCCTGGGCAGCAGCTGTGAATTCCACCCCTGTTCTGTTTCAGAACCACCATGTGGCAGTGGCAGAGTCTGCTGTGATCGGCTACTCACATGACATCAAGGGAGAAGGTGAGATGCATGCTTTCCTGAAATGCCACACCAACCCCCACAGCACAGCATATTACTGGGTATCCCCAGCAGTTATAAGAACCTACATGCAAGGCCAGTTTGGCTTTGTGTAAGGAAATAGTATGACAGCATTTACAGAGCTCAGGCTACAAAGCACCTCAGGGCAGGCAGCACAGAGGTACCTTACCCATACAGCCTTGTGGGACCACACTGCACGTGGTGGTCTGTAACAGTGGTCCTTCTGCCAGGAGCCTACGTGTTCATTGTGCTGAAGAAGGACAGCAAGTACACGGAGGAAACTCTTGCTGCTGAGCTACAGGAGCTGATCTCCAAGAAGATCGCTAAGTATGCAGTTCCAGAGTACATCCAGGTAACTCCTTCAGGCTGATCAGGACCCACCTCTGCAGCTTGGCTACCCCCTTTCTCTTGGCTATCAACTCTACTCCTCCCTGCTCAGGTCACACGCCGGCTGCCCAAGACGCGCTCTGGGAAGATTATGCGGCGGGTGCTAAGGAAGATTGTTGAGAACAAAGCCAGTGAGCTTGGGGACCTAACCACCCTAGATGACCATGAAGCTGTGCAGCAGATCATAGAGGGACACAAGCGCCTTGTGGAGCAGCAGAAGAACTGCTAGTATGGCTCCTCCAGCAGCCACCTCCAGCCCCTTCACTACAGAATTAGGGTCAGGTCCAGAAATGTCACTGAGCAACCGCTGCCCAGTAAGTGCTCAGACTGTACTTCCAGAGCAGTCTGAGAGACCCTCGAGAGTTCTGCCTCCATACACACAAAGGAGACAGGAGAGAACAGGCACAACAGTAAGGAGGGAGCGCTGTTTGCTCCCGAAGAAGAGAACCAACATCCTTCCTTCAGGCTCCTTGTGCCTTGCAGTAGCTTGCAGTAGCTTTAGAGAAAGCAACTGACCAGCTATAGGTAGGTGTATTATTCCTATCCCTGCTTTGCTCTTAATCACTTCTTTAGTCCAAGAGCACTGTCAATACGTAACTCCTCCAGAGCAAAGAGTAAAAGGAAAAAGAGGCAGAAATCTGGTTAACACATACTGGTTCTTCTCCAGAAACATCCTTGGATAGCTGACTCTGGATTTTAATACAAAAATGTTTATTTGTTATTGTGTATCTTAAGCAGATGAGAGCAATGTTCTTTTCTGTGCCAGTCTCTTTCTCCTATTACAATGCATCTCCTATTACAATGCACCTCCTGCTTGGGGAGCCAGAGGCTCAGAAGCCGATTCTGTGGCACCAGAGGCAGAGGCCCCAGCAAGGCACAGACAGAAGAACATCAGGTTCTATCCTAGCATCACACTACTGCATCCTTGATGCCATGAGGCAGTGTTGTTATTTTGGTGTGGTTTTGGTTTGTTTTTTCTTTTTTTTTTTTTTTTTTTGGCAACCTAGCAGTCCAATCCCTTCTCTTCTCAGTGGCAGAGAGGAACAAGGAGGCTGGAAGAAGGATAGGACGGACATGCCTGCTCCTGGTATAAGTTTAGACTTAGCCCTATGTCCATCAGCAAATTCCATAATTGGGCTTGCACTAACCAACTGAATCTCTTGCTGAGAGTTCTGCAGCTCTTCCACGTGTGTAGTTTCTGAAGCTGGCCAGATCAGGAATGTTTTATGTCATTCTTCCCAGGATGGAGGCCGCTTCATCTTCTCACATCGAGTGAGTTCCCATTTTCCCCCTCCATGAAGTTTCAAAATCCAGTTGTGGAACTGCAAATCCAATGCCATAACAAATGTGAGTTGCCTCTGTGAGGGCATGTCCTCCTGTAATGCAGCTCTCTAGCCTTTTGCTTCCCTCTGCTCACCAGAGATGCCCTGATTTCCTCATCTTGCCCCAAGGCATGGAGTGCTGCTCACTATCTCACCTTCTTCAGGCTGGCCCTGTGTCCCACGCTGATCAGAGTCATGCCCAGCTGAAGGCACACACGGTACAGGTCATGTTCCACCTCTTCTGTCAAGGCACTGGTGGCTTCATCTAGTACTGAGAGACAAGTTGTAAGTTCCACACATCTCTCCCCTCCCAGCTTGTCATTGTCTTCTGCTGAAAGCATTTCCCATACTAAGTGTAGCTCACCAAGAGTATTTGCAGAAGGCATGTGAGGAGAAGCTTAATGACCTCAATGATGCAGCTGGTGCCAGCTATATGGGAAGGCTCCCCTAAGCCCTCAAGTCCACCCAAACAACACTGGTTGCCTCATTCATCTTCCTTAAAAGCTGCACATTGCTGTACTGCCCTCACCATTGTGACAGCCAAGGTGTTGCCTTCCCAAGACTGCACACCACTGTGCCTGGCCAAGGACCCATATACAGCAGCCATGATGGACTGGGGCAGCTCCCTGTCAGTTAAGGGTAAGTACTACAGACCAGAACAAATGAATTCTATTTATCTCACATAATCTACAGCTTTTAGTTTCCAATCCATGAGTCCCTGCACTGAGCAGTGCTGTAGACTTCAGAAGAAGAGCAGGACTTAAACATGGCTTTTGCTGCTAACATGGCTCTGCTCGCCCACATGTACTTTGGCCCCTGACACCTCTTCCAACAGCCCTCAGCAGCTACTAGCCATTTAAACATGTAAAGGAATTAGGAACCACCTGCAACTATGAGCTTCTTTGTTCCATGCTATGCAGATAAAGAAACATTTTCACCTCTGAATCCTGTGTGCTATACTACCTAATGTCACCATTATGGCCAAGCCTCTGCACCAGCTTTTGTTTATGGCAAAGGTCCTACCTCTCTTCTATAGTCACTCACTCACCCGCATATCTTGGCTGAAGGTAGAAGAGCCGTGCAAACGAGAGCCTCTGCATCTCACCTGGGGACAGCACATCATACCTACAGCAGGGCCGAAATAAAAAAAGTCTCCCTTAACAAAAACATCTTTTTTGTGAAACAAGTTTATGACTGACGTTGGAGACCCCAGCAAACAACTGCCCCTGTGCTCCCCCCTCCATGTTGGCACTGGCTCTGCACCCCTACGCACAGTCACTTTCCTGCAGAGCAACATGGTTGCTGATGTGGAAATTGATGCTTGGGGCGTAATTCCTTCAGCCCCACGTACTGCTTACCACCCACAAGACACAAGTGCACACAGAAGATGCTCCTAAGACCAGCAACAACAAGCAACTGCTTAGAAGCTCCCCAACCAGAGGGAACATATAAATTCACACAAACAGTGAGCGGTCTTACCAGTTCCAGTCCACCTGCTTGTCCAGTCCACCAGCCCTTGCCAGCAAATCAGTCTGCAGAGAGCACAGCAGACTTGTGAACACAGCCCCAACCCTGCCAGCCCAGAGGGGACACAGCCCTAAGGTTTACCATCTTCTTCCTTCTACCCTTTCTTCTCCAACTTGAACTGCTCTGCCTGTTCCCAGGACAGTCCCATCTCAGCTACAGACCATTCCCCGTCTGTGTCCAGCATGTGCTGCCACAATACCTCATTCCTTCTTCCCTCTCAGTAGCACTGGTCAAGAAGGCAGCAATGCCACCAGGGACTCACCAGCCCTGCCAGCTCCAGGAATTGCACAATTCTCTCATCATCCGCAGATCCTAGGGGAGAAAGCGTGTAAGTACAGGAAACATGTTGGAGACCATTGCTACAAGGAGGAATTGGTCAGACAAAAGGGAAGGTTTAGAGAAGTTCCTGAGGTCGAGCATAGCTGACTCAACCACTTAACTGTATCAGGTCCTGAGCTTTGGCACACAGAGGGCTCCCAAAGACTGATCCACCTTAAGCCATGTCTGTGAGCAGCACACCAGAATATGGCTGGGCTCCACAGACAGACCTGAGGCTTGGCACAGATAGACAGACAAGGGTCTAGGCTTCACTCTGACAGAAACTTAAACTTGGACATCTGTAAGATGTGGCAGCTTAAAATTGGAGGTGTGATTTGGCTTGGGAAGCGGGCAGGGAAGATAAAGGATCCACATGGTCTGACCTCGACAGCGTGTAAGGTCATGAGACCTCAGCTGAAAAAGAGGAACAGTGAAAGCCAGAGGTGTGTGGAAAATAAGGATAAAGTGTATGGAAAAATGGATAAAGGTAAAACTGGCTTCCAAAGAGCAGGCTATACCAGACAGATCAGATGTATTCTAGCAGCATGTTTAGAAATCAGCAGGGTGCCTGAACATGTATCATATATGTCACAGTACAATATGCAGAGTACTGCCAACCTGTCCTCACTGTATAAAGAGATTGTATTCTCCTCAAAAGAGGAAGAATGCAAACCCAATCCAAAGCTATAGGAAAGTTAATATTCCAGGGAAAAGCAGAGTGCAACGAAACTGAAACAGAGCATTCCTGGTGCGGTACTGTAGAGGAGAAGCTACACTGGGTACAGAATACGGAGCTGAAACCACAAGGATTAGTAACTGCTTTAATGAGTTTCCTGTTAATGTACCTGAAACTGGATAGATCTCCTTCAGAGGATAAATCACCTGTTTTAAGGAATAAAAAGAGGTTGTGTTAGAGGGAGCTGGACACAGTCCATCAGGGACAAAACGATGGTGGCACAAGCTCAGAGGCAGCAAGGCTGGGGCCAGCTGTCCCATGGAACAGACCCGGGGCTCACCTGCTCACGCAAGCTGCCATCAGTGAAGAACGGCCTCTGCGGCAGGAACACCACTCCTCGGGGGCCAAAGCAGGTCAGCATCTGGACATTCCCTGCACAGAGACACACTCACGTCAAACTCGCAGCACCTGCTTGCAACTACCTGCCACTGCTGTGGAATAACAAATGTCAAGAAAAGGTGGATTTCCAAAACAGAGCAAAGCAATGAGAGCCAGAGCACAGTCTGTGATTCAGAGAAGGAGCAGCTCAAATGCATCAGTGACACATTCACCAATGCAAATGGCATTGGCCTCACGACTTCTCGCTGCCGACTTTTAAACTCATCTAGGACAGACTTAATTGATGAAGAGAAGGCTATGGCAACTTGCAGTCCTTACCCTGTGTGCTCTCCCAGAGTCCACCGAGGACCCTCAGGAGAGATGTCTTCCCTGTGCCAGTATTCCCCATGATCATCATGCTGTCTCCTTGTGAGATCCTGAGGCTCAGGTCCTTGATGAGTAGCTTGCCAGAGGATGGCACTGAGAGCGTCACTTGCTCCAGAAGGAAAGCTGTGTCCCTTGGCTCCGAGTCCTCCCCAGAGTCACTGCTGGACCACCACAAAGACAAAGAGATCTGGGGGTAAGTGACAGTGCTGAGGCTGGTAAAGACCAGGAACCTTCCCGTGCACCTTAGACATCCTGCACCTCTATAATATTAGCCTTGCCACACACATCCCAGGTTACAGTGAACACTGTGCTGCTAGTTCCAATCAACTGCAGGCAACAGGCTGCAACTCCAAGGGTCACCTCCACCCAGTGACAGCCCCACATGCTGGCATGTAAGCTGCAAGCCAACATGCTGCTGAGGGTAGACTCACCTGTCTGAGTCCCAGTCTTTGGCTTCCGAGTACCTTTCATTTTCTCTTCTGCCAAGGCTCAGCAAGGTCTCCTGCAGTTCACCAATCCTAGACAAACAAGAAGTTCCACAAATGCCAGGGGCAATTCCAAAACTCCTCACTGCCAACCTTGTCCATAGTCACTCACAAGCATTTCCTACGTATTTAGCAAAGACCTGGGCAGAGTCATATCTCACACTCACCTCTCTTGCAGAGACCTGCCAACACAGAAGCTCACCTGTGTGTGTAGCCAGCAACGTCGGTCACAGTGCTGGAGAGATCTATAAGCTGGCTGAAGCAGCTGATGAGGTAGATGGAAACAAAGGCATTCTGAGGGAAAAAAAAATAAAAATAAAAAAAATAAAATAAAATCAAACAACAAAGCAAGGATCAGCACTGACATGGGAAGCTTGCCCCTCTCCTATGGTTGCAAGAAAATGGCTAAAAAGATCAGCTGGGTCAGTAATCCCAGAAGGATGAAGGGGAGTGAAGGAGAAAATGGCTACATTCAGACAGAACAGGGCTTCCCTGCTCCGTACAGCAGTTCCAGCTAGAGGCTACACCTCCTGCCATTCAGGAATGGTGTCTGCAAAGTGTCTGTAAACTCACCCTGAGTTACACAGATCCATGCCACCAGCCATGCCCTAGCACGCTATATGGTTCAGAGCTGGCTGTTTCAGCCTGCAGTGCTCATTTAGCTATTTTTATTTCTGTATTCTCCATCACAAGCCAGTTTTGAGCACCTAGAAACAACTCAGGCTGGGAAGGCTCCTCTCCAGCAGCCTAGTGGATGAACACAAGAAAGCTCAGACTCAAAACTGGCCATGGACAGCAGCCACGGACATAACCCAGATCTGCAGCACTCTGTGGGCCTAGCACCAAAAACCCAAACGTTCTGATCTCCCTTTTTACATACAGAAGTATGAGTTAGGTAGCACTTTCACCCCCAGTTTAGTCACACACAAGCTCCTATTCTATGTCACCATGAGCAGGATCAGTCTATCCTCAAGGTCACTTGCTGCAAGTTAGTCAGCCCCCGTGCCACCAACCCAATGCAAAACTTCCATCCTCAGTGCCTGCTCACCCTCCACAACAGGGTTTAGCCACATGAAATCAAACAAAAGCCTTAGTGTTGGCTCACCTCTGGCATCGGGGATCCCCGTACAGTTAGTAAGCACAACCCACACAGCACAATTCAACCCCTGCCCAGTGTGGAATATGATCTGTAGCTCACCTTGCTGACCAAGGAACTGAGTTCTGTTGGACTCAGGTCACCATAGACCCCAGAAAAGATAGGAATGGCAATGATCACGTAACTCAGGATGCTGCCCAGGTAGTCAAAGGTGTTGATGCCAACTGGGCAGAAGCACATGGAGAGGAGACAGTGAGTTGGAGTGGGAACCTCTCTCCCACCAGTCCCCAGTGCAACCCAGAAGCCCACTCAAAAGGAAGACCCAGATCCTGTCTCAGCCTTTCAAAATGCACCTGGGCATAAAAACCCATCTTACAGGACAGCACAAGCACTGGATGAAAAGAGCACCTTGGGACAGGCCCCAGAGTGGAGAAACATCACTCAGACACAGCTTGGAAACCACCAGGGTGCAAAAACCACTTTTTCTGCTTGTTTTTGCTCTTTAGAGGACTGGCTGGCTCTAGAGAAACAGGAAAAAGGGCAAAAAGGAAGTTCTGGGCTGAGATGCTTGGCTATGAGGTCTACTTTGCAGCATACAAGTAGAAAGACTTAAGCTGCCAAAAGTACCACAGAAACAACTGTGCTCAGGGTTCTCCCCCTCTCATTCTGCTCAGAAGCTCATCATGCAGGAGAAATGAAGAAGAGCTGTCTTGACACTACTTAGTCCCCCAAACCTAGACCCAGAGACAATGAGAGGAGGAAGATCTTTAGGAGGCAATTATAAAGGGACAAGCTTTATAGGAAAGAAATCCTACAGCTTCCAAGCACATACACAGAGTCTTCTCCTTCCCCATAACCTAAGAGCTACCATATGCTCCAGCTCACCACCCAAGGTCCCCCACTCACTGTAGAGCCACAGCTCCTTGCCTATCAGCTCCCTCTGGGTCTGCAGCAGGCTCTGCAGCCTGCGGTCAGTGCGCATGTGCTCCACTCGCCCGGCCCTGTAAAATAAGATTGCACCATCACTTCTGGGAGCGCCCCAACAGGTCGGAGCTGAGGCCTGAGGGTGGCCTGTCACTGCAGTCTCCAAGGTTTTTGTTGAGATGGAACCGAACACTCATAAGCTCCTTCCTGAAGATGTCTTCACCAACTCTGACTGAAACAAGCAGCCCTGCAGGTCTCTTCCAGAGACCATAGATATTTCTGTCCCATACTGAAGGAGGTGAGACAGTGCTTTACACCGTCAGTGAGATGTATGAGCCTTGAGCAAAGCACTTCCAAGGTTACACACACTTTCGGAGCAAAGCCTGGTTGGAAGAGCAGGACAGTACTGCTACATATCTGGAGACAGAAAGCAGAGGGCAGAGGCAAATCCAGGAGCTGACAGCAAGCCAACACTATAGGTGACCCCAGCCTCCAAGCCCTCCCTTTCCCAGGAGCTTCCTAAAAGCATCCCCCACAACCTGAGCTAGTGGCAAAGTTCCTATTCCCTTGCTGCCTGCACTGCCAGCAGCCCTGCACTCCCAGAGCAGGCAGCAAGGAGGCACAGCCTGGCTCTAACTCACTGCCTTAGCAAAGTATGGAGGCTCCTTCTAATTTGCAAGGCTTGGGCTGCCCTCAGGTGGCAAAATGCAGATAGAGCTCTGTGTTTCACTCCAGATGAATTGAACGTTCAGCAAAGACACAGGGAGTTAAAATCTGGGGACCATAACTTGTGTCTCAAGTGCACAACCAGTGTTTGGTAGCTATTATTTCTTCACAGATATGGAGAGGTTGTTGTATTTGTTTCAGTTTCTTTTCCCATTCACTTTCAAAGTTTGCCAGAAGTCAAGAAACAAAAAACAACAATAAAAAATGGTGACAGTGATCAGTTTTTGTTTTTCCTTCATCAAAACAATCAGTGGTTCAGCAGGTACAAGAGGACAAGATTTAATAGCTTCTAAAGACTAGGGAAGCCTGGCAATTAAACAAGCCACTCACCACACACCCTCCTTTTGCAGGATTCTGAGAATGCATCCTCCTAAAAATTTCCTTTGTTTTTAGTTAAGATTCATACCATGAAAATGTCTGGTTTAGTGTAATTCAATTAAACTCCAGTTTCCCAATAAACGGATTTTTTTCCATCTATGAAGTAAGACACAATTTTCTAGTTTGATAATTCATTTTCCATTTAGAAATAGAACGAAGAACAAAGTTGTGAGGAACGGTACTGCAGCTTAAGTAAGGGATGTAACTAGAGGTTGTTCTTGATTAAGAAGAACTAGCATCAACTATTAAGAACAAACTATCCACAAAAAATAATTCAGATTGCCAATGCAAAACAAGATTGATGTTATTTAAATCAAGGTTTCACGCTAATTTTTACAAAATCAGTGATTTTGAATCAAAGCACCTTGGTGATCACTGTAACAGTTGAAATGCTCAGTCACAACAGCATGAACAAGCAAATGAATATCAGTCAGGAAAGTCCATAGATAGGGTAGTCTCTGCTTTCTTAAATTCCTGGAAGAAGTGTGATTGCACAACAGGCAGGACAAAGGCAGACACATGACAAGAGTTGAGCAATGACCTCTTTCCACTGACCTGGCACCCCAACACGTGTTCCAGAAAAACTGTGGCCCTTTTGCTGGGTTTTAGCCATGTCTGTGAAACACCCTAAAGGCTCCAAGCAGCATCTCAATACACTGCAGGGCATCCCAACGTGCAAAGGTGCTGCTAGGATGCCAACCACATGCACAGCTCTGGAAACTGTGATTCTAGTTTACAGCCAGATGTAAATGGCATCAAGCAAATTCAGAGAACAGCAGTACTGTACTGGGAGGGTCAGGGCACAGGCTGATTTACAAAAGCAAGAAGAGGTAACAAAGCAAGGCAAAAATCTCGCACACCCACAAAAGACATGCAGGTTAGCAGGAACAGGATGGGACCAGAAGCAATCTGCAAAAAGTCCCCCAAGAGAACCTCCTGACAAGATGCAATGAAACCTCAAAAAATCTTTCAGATTGTAAGGATCACAGCAAAACATCAAGAATAGTCTCCAAGACCGCACCAAATCTGTGTCGGGCCCACTGTTAGACAGTAGGCAGACAGAACTAGTCGCCTGCAGCTGCTGTGAAGCATTTCTGCAAACTGCACAGAATGCAAAGGAAAACACTGTATTGGGGAGCAAATGATCCACAATCCTGCACCTGCAGCAGGATGGAGGGGACAGAAAGCACAGACTGCAGCAGTTCTGGGGTACAAGCGCACACTGAAGATGCCCCAAGTTGGCAGGATTTCTTCTACTTACCTATAGAAAGCAGCTGGCTCTGCATTGACACGAATCTGCATGTGCTTGAACCTGAACAATCCATAAAACATCATCAGGATCATGCATAAGTGTCCAGTGAACTATGTAGCCATCAGTCTTGCTAGATGTGCTCATCTTGCACCTGTCAGAGCAATGACCTGAGGCATCTCCCACCACAGATATTCGACAGGCTCAAGAAGGCACTGAAAAACAAGCCTTGGCACAAGGTGACTTCATTCTGGGACAGCTGAGCAGCACATTTGTTTGGTATTCTGCTCACTGTGCCTGTCTTAGCCCTGAGGCAACCCTTCCCCCTTGGGCAATTTTCTTCAGCACATCCACAGCATTAACAGAGGAGACAGGTGGTAGCAACCAGGAGACTGTACCAAGGACACTACCTGACATGATACAGAGCACCAAAAATGGTGGCTGAAGCTTAGAACACTGATTTTATGGCAGCCCTGAGCAGGTAGGTCTCTATCAGCTGGGGAGAAGCTGACAACAAGTCACGGACAAGAGAAATAGCTGCAAGCATAGCACTGAACAGGCATTACAATGCAGCTCTCATAGGAGCTGCCAAAAAGCAGTGAAAATGCTACTCTTCTGTGACTCACCTGAAATCCCCCTCCAGCTTTTCCTGCTGCACAAGTTTAGACACAATTGGGCTCATCAACATCTTGTTAATGATTGTCCCAATGACGAAATACCCGAAGATGCTCACAGGGCCTAGCCAGCCTGTGCTACAGAGGAGGAGAAAGAGAGGTCAGATAACACACCAAGCAAAAGGAAATTCCAGCACCCCTGGGCTTAAGCAGTCAGAGCCCTCACCTCTCACCTCTCTTTGCCTTCACAGTGGTTTAGGGGCCACTACTGCACACTCCAGCATCCCCAAGGCAGAAGTCCTTTTGGAGTGCAGAGACCCTTCACACACACTTGAGAGCACCCCCAGATTTGCAGCAGCAGTTATAACACAGAATCAGAATCACCAAGGTTGGAAAAGACCTCCAAGATCATCCAGTCAAACCATCCAATCATTGGTACCAAGATCCAAATAAGAGCATAAGAAAGAGGTGGGGAAGCAGGGCTGGATGGGTCCTTACCTGTGAAAGCACTGGTATGTGTAGTATGCCAGTGTGAAGGGAGAGATGACGAGTTTGCTGGCCATGGAGCTGAGTTGCCTGCAGAACCTCTCCACATCCTGGCTGATCCGCTGGTCCCTGCTCAACACAGAGAGGTACTGTTAAAGCCCTCAAGATAAAACAAGTCAGTGCAGGGCACAGTAACTCCCTAACAGGGAATATGCCAGGCTGTTTCACTACCTGAACTTAGGATAGAGGGAATGAAAACAACTCTGCATGGGAGGGACCTGCAGCCTGACTCCAATTGCCCCACAAGGAGACTACCTCCATGACTCAGTATGGCCCGAGGGCTTTCCTGACACCCAGGAAGAGCAGTTCTTGTTATCTCCACCTCCATCCTTCTATTAACCCCTTGTTCCACCTTCTGTAACACTGTCCACTCTGTGCTTATGGTCTCTGCATGCCCATTCACTATTTCCTGGTCCTTCACCTGTACTACCAAAAACATCAACTCTTCCTCAAACCTTCTGTCCTGGTGCCCCATATCAAATACCAGAGCTACTGGGACTGGTTAGAGCACAGCACAGGCCTTCAAAAGCTATTAGGGATTTGTTAAGTCCACCACAGAAACCACCCCTGAGTCAGTAGCTGGTCCCTTTGCTACAAAGAAGAAAGTGCTTTCACCCACCCCCACCCCACAAGGGCAGGCAGTAGCACACCAAGCCTCCTCCCCCTGTGTTGGCAACAGACCCCCAGGTCCCATCTGCCTCACTGCTGAGCAAAAGATGAGCTTGGGGTAACTTGAAAGGATTTTAGCACATTTACTCCCTCAGTGCCTGATGCGTCCAAAGAACATGGGTAAGGGCTTCAGTCTCCGACCCCCTAAGCACAAGCAGAAAGGTGATGACTGTGAATGCTGTAGCCCAGAACAAAGAGCAGGGCTGGAATCCTGCTACAGCCATTAGTGCAGATACAGACACAATGACATTCATCTCTAATAGCTTTTGTTGATCTGCAACAGCAATCAATTCAGTTTTGGGCCAGCTTCCATTCTGACATTAAAGTCATATTTTTTCCCTTTTTAAGACTGTAATTGTTACCATTATGTTACAATTTAACTCATGCAATAGACTCATGGCAGGAAATTACTTTTTACAAACTATTAAGCAACATGCATTGAAGACACAAACATCAACCTAAATGCCCTGCTAGGTACCACAAATGTTTGTATGCCACTCAAAGCTCAGATTTCATTCCTTCCGGATGGGAAAGAAGAATGACAGAATGCATCTAACAGTTAGTTTGGTCTGTGCTGTACACTGGAAAGTATCACTTCATTGTCTAGTTCATTCCCTAACTACCTGGTGCATGGAAAAAATTCTCATCACAACAGCAACATAAAGAGTATTTTTGTAGTGGCATCAAAAAAGATGCTAAACAGTAAAACTGGATGTTTGAGTACAAAACGATGTTAAAGAAAAATGCTCTCCAGCAGTCCCACACTTTTAATCTGCTGAGGTCAGGAGAGCTGCCTCTATCGCTCTGGAGCAGATAGACTCGGTTATCTCATGCATTTCACTGCACAATGTGAACACACTCCTTAGTTAAAAATAAACTTGTGCAGTACAGTCATGTGATGAGGGGCCTCTGCCCTCTCCTTCCCTCATTCAAAAGAAATGATGGGTATGCAGGACTTTTTAACCATAGCCAATGTGCTACCCTGCCTGGGAAACATCGTGCATCTTGGTGACAAGGAAAAAACAACACCTCTCTTTCACATGATGTCTAATGCAGGCTCTTTAACTCTTCAAACTGTGTAACTGTGACAGCAGTGCCCTGTGTATGAGGACAGGCTGAACAGCCACAGTCAGCATGCTGTTCCACGGAAGGGAGACGTCTGACTTGCCTGCACAGCCTGATTAAAAGAGCAGCTCTGCAGTAACCAGGGTGGTGCAAAAAGCAAAATTTCTACTTGCTGCAGCTATGCCAGAGGTTGCTACAAAGGGACTAAAAGAGGATCTAAGTGCAGACTGGATAAACCATGAGGAACCGAATACTTTTCCTTCTCCCATATTTCAATTCAGTCCTGACATTTCCTTCCTAGGAACAGGGAAGAGGAAATACAGAATCAAAACAAAGCCTCCCTGGGATGTGACTCAAAAGCACTAATAACTGTACTCAGCTGGAGACTCTGGTGGTTAAAGTCCAAACTGAATGACAGAGACTGTCCCGAGCGCACTGGCTGCATGAGGCAGTGTTCTCTGCCTCCAGCCAGGCACTGTGCTACTTCTCATCAAGTGCCAAGTGCTGATTTTGCAGTGTGGTTTATAGCAGCACTAGAATCCTGTTCTGATGGTCCTCCATTTTTCTTGCAACAGAAACCTCCTGCACGCAAAACCGTTAAGATGAGCAGTGATAGGGCAGTGATAGGGGACTCTATCACCTCCAACCTGAGGCAGATGAGGGTGTCTGTGTCTAGGCCAAAAAAGTTCCTACAGCTTAAACCTCTACCCACAGATACAGAGAGGTCAGAAAAAGGTGAAGAACAGTTCAGGAGAAGCCAAGCAAGAAGCTGAAAGAAGCTGCAGGCAGCCTACGGGTTATCGATGTCCTCGTGCAGAATGTGCAGGCTGTAGTAAACTTGGCCCTGGAAGTAGCAGTTGTGCAGGTATTCAGTGAGAGATTTCCTCCAGCTCACATACAGCAGGTTGCAGATAAACTGGTCGAAGCTTTTTAGCTGGAACAAGGGCAAGGAGACAGATGGGATGAGCCAGCAGAACGAACATTTCCCAAAACAAAACAGGAATTAGCAGTCTGTAGCAGTGACTGTGTAGCTACCCAACAAGCTAGGGCAGGCTTAGATCCTTCATCAAGGTTACCCGATATTTATCACTGCAGGAGCAATGGGAGCGAGTGAGCTCCTGCCCTGTCTTACCGTGGAATTCACTACAATCATGGTCAGAGCGATGGCGGTCAGCGCTTGGAATCCAGAGAAGTCCTTGTTCCCCAGCACCTCGTAGTACTGGCTGGGGATCACACCGACCTGATAGATAACCAGCTGCTCTGCAGGACAGAGGAACGCGCGGAAGAGAAGGGCTCATCGCAATGGGAAGGCAGAAGGAGAGCCAGGAGCACGAAACCCCCAGCTCCCCACTCCAGGCTTACCCAGCACGGCCACGCCGAGCAGCGTCAGGAACATCAGTGCGTTAGGGGAGGGCCATTTGGGAAACAGCACGGCCTGGATCCTCAGGAAGCGCCGCACGAACAGCAGGTCGAGCCGGGGCCGGGGCCTGGCAGGGGGCAGAGAAGCGGCAGGGACGGCCGTGAGCTCGGCACCCCTTCGGCACCCCCTCGGCACCCGCCCCGCTCCGCCTCACCGGCCGCCGGCCCCGGCGCCCCGAATTCGGGCGCCGTCTCCCTCCATGCTCTCTCGGCCCGTCTCCGGGCGCCGCGTCACGCGTGTGCACGAATATTTACGACCTGGTGAATATTCACGAGCTCGACACGCAGCCCAGCAGTCCGCTGCCGGCCGCGCCCGCACCACAGAGCGGCGCAGCGCCGTCCCGCCCCACCGGCATGGCGGCCGGGAGCGCCTCCTGGCGAGGCGGAATGGTCGGGCTCCGGTCGGGCTCCCCTCCCCGAGCCGCTCGCAGCCCCTGCTCCCTCGTCTCTGCGCCAGGTGCTTCCAGCACAATGCAGAAGTTTACGGCGCCTCAATCAATCCGTAGCCAAGGGTGCAGCCCTTAAACAACTCCCGCTCTTATCTTCCCCTGGGTTCCCCCACCGCAGGAGCTCTCGGTGCTATCGGCCCTGCCTCAAAGCTGGTCTCACAGTGACTGAATTTTATTCCATGCAGGCTGCTTTGCAGTCAGTCATTGCTCCGAGGTGATGGCTGCTCACAGCAATCCTCTCACGGCACATTATGGAGGCTGGGTCCTCTGCCACTTCATGGCGGGGCTCTCTGCTCCCCATTCCCGCCTGCCCACAACGTGCCTTCCCAGCACCAAGGCATGCAGGGGACTGTACTCAGAGATGTGCCCAAACTCTTCCTCTCACTCTCTGTACTTTGTCAAGGGGTTTCCTGGGACCTCCCTGAGGCAGCCAAGATAAAGCACTAAGGAGCAGTGCATCCTGCAGCACTCCACCCCCATACTCCAAGCAGCATTTACATCTTTTACAGCACTGCTTCTGCTTCCCACCTTTCTCCCAGAACCATTGTGGTCTTCCAGCACCTGCTTTCCCCACGGTGTTGGCTTTCCATATCCATCCGTGCCCTGGGGCCTCCTAAGACAAACGGGAGTTGCTGTTGAGCACTGGAACAAATGTGGAACAGCAGTCTCGACTCATTGCTTGTTTTTCCTCAGCTTGCCCATCCCAGATCTTTCCTTTCTTGTGTGGTTTTCTGCAATGGTTCATAGTGAGGTACTCCCAAAAGGATGTCATTTTCCTGGTCTTTCCAGAACTGTATCTCCTGTTTCCTGCTCATCTACAATCTCCAGCCTCTTCATATGTGCCTATATGAGCTCGCAGCTTCTTCAGTTTGCTATCACCTGCAAGCTTTAGCCCCGCCTCTAACCAGTAGTAAGTTGGGGGCTTTTGGATAGGTGTAATGCTGTCTCTCATCCTGAGCTTCAGCTCAGGGCATGAACTAAAACAATTGTTTTTTCAGCCACCTGATCTGACCAGCAGTCACCCATTCTCCTCTCCTCCTAGAAATAGGAGGGTGGGGATGGAGAGCTTGAGGGGGCCAGGCTCAGTGTGGCTGAAGCCACCCTGGAGCCATACTGTTAGCTCCTGCTGTGCTATCTTAATGGTTCTGCTTTTGCCTCCATGCTCCATGCCTTAATTAGCCTTTCCCCCTCCCGTGGGCCCAGCAGCTCTGCTTTCTTTTAAATCCTCCTTCCTCGTGCTTCACCTCTAACAGTGTCTTTCTACTGTACACTTCAAAGGCTTTGCTCACCACATCATCCCTGTGCAGGCATTGGCCCCAGTGAAGGCCTGGTTGCCATGAAATCAGTCACTGAAATGACTTCAGGCCCTTTGGATCTGGGAGAGAAGCAGGAATGGGGGAGGAGGAGTGGAAGGATTTTCAGTATTTCACCTCTGGGAAGAGCTATTAGTAACACAGGAAAAGCAAGGGGGAAGCCAGCCCCCTCCTCCCACCACCCTCCTGCATAGGGAGCCTGCTGAGGGCAGAGTGCTTTTATGTGCAAGTGGGAGGGAAGGAGAGTGTTAGGGCTTCAGAGGGAAACGCTTTGATCTTGACTTTGAATCTTCAGAGGTTCCCAGCTCTCCCCCCTCTCCCACCCATTACCAGGACCCCAGGATGCGGCTGTGGCTCCTGCTGTTCACTGGTGCTGAGCACTGCTTGTTGTTCCACGGGGATGTTCCTCCCACCCTAGAAGGAGTGCGGTGCCTCAGGCAGCAAGGGCATGGCACCAGTACCAAGTTCAAACTTTCCTTCTGAGAAGATGAAACCTATCTGGAAAAGGGAAAAGAACCCAGAGCTGAGCAGAGGATGATCAGAGATGGGACCTAGTTTTGGGGCTGGCCCAGGGCATCCACCCTGAACAGTGCTCAGAAGGTGAACTGGAGGCAGCCACCACTAGCAGAGCGACAGGATGCTCTGTGTCCCTCTTGAGGACAGCACTAAGGCCCCCTGGTACCACAAAAGAATGAGGGAGGAAAACAGCAGTGGGGAGCTGACTGATCTGCATGGAACAGGATAGAAGTGGCACTAAGGTGTGCTGGGTTTCACGTGAGTGATGGGAAATGACACTGAGCTCTGAGTCACTGCAGAGCTCTGAGTCACTGTGGAGGCAGTGGTGGGCAGCAGCATGTGGAGGAGCCTTATGTGCTTCCTTGTTCAGGATAGGATCTAATGCCCAGACCAACTCCCGGCTGCCCTGAGGGAGATCAAACTCCTGGTTGCCACCAAGCTTTCCTAATGTTCAGGCCAAATTCTTCTGTCTTCTGTCCCATTCCTCTATCCTCAGTCATACAGCTGAGGTCATCCCCATTAATTCCTTCTAGCATCTGAGATTGACATGCTGGGCTGTCCCTTCCTGCCACTTCTCACTTCAGCACCACTAAATAGGTTTTGCTCCTCACATTGTCTCCTATAATTCAATCACACCAGCTCCCTTGCTTCTGGTTGAAAACTCCCTATAGTTTGCTGCTTTCCTTTCCAGTGCAGAACTGAACATACCTGTCAGCCAGGCATCCAACATCATGAGGAAGAAGGCATAGAAATGAGCAAGGATCTCCCCACATAGCCTCTCCACAGAACCCACCATTCAGTCTACCTGAGAGTTTTGTTAATGGCTACAGCAGAGGCATGAAATCCTAAATCCTAAATCCTTAGAGTTGGAAGGGACCGTTAAAGGTCATCTGATCCAACTCTCCTGCAATAAACCGGAATACCTACCAGATCAGGTTGCTCAGAGCCCCATCCAGCCTGGCCTTGACTGTGTCCAGGAATGGGGCTTCCACCACCTCTCTGGGCAACCTGTTCCAGTGTCTCACAACCCTCACCATAGAAAACTTCTTCCTTCTATCTAACCTAAATGTCCCCTCTCTAGGTTTGAAAGCATTTCCCCTCATCCTATCAACACAGACCCTGCAAAAGAGTCTGTCCCCTTCTTTCTTGTAGCTCCCCTTTAAGATGCTGAAAGATTGCTATCAGGCCATCTCAGAGCCTTCTCTTCTCCAGGCTGAACAGCCCCAGCAGCCTCAGCCTGTCCTTGAAAGAGTGATGTTCCATCCATTGAATCATTGGGCACAATCAGACCAGAACCACATGCAACTTGACATTCTTTCACCCTAAGATCAGTGGGCAGACTGCAGCTACAGTGATCATACTTCTGTTGCCTGCTCGGGCTGCAAGCTCTGCTCATTGCTGTCTCCTCATAGAGAAACCCAGCCAAGGGTTTCTTGGAATCCACCTGAAAGCCCTCTATGCTCTTCCTCAGTCCTGCCAGCCTCTCAGCAGTCCCAGCTCCCCTTACTTCTCAGAGGGATGTCAGTACTCATATTCAGTCTCTGCAGTGCTTTGGAGAGAAAAAGATAGGGGGAAAAATAAAACAGAAGCCAGGGCGTCAGCGATGATTTTGAAGGGATGGGCATGTCAGTTTATCTCATTTAGGACAACCTGTTTCAATTCCAGAGCTGGTTTTGGCAACCAGTCCACAATCTGATCTGCTCTGAATGCCATTTGGCTGTGGCAGATGTTTTAATCACTTCCCGTCCCATCTGAATTGCCTCCTCTGGTTCAGTCATGGGGAGTGAGTAGGGAGTTCTGATTCCCTCCACTCCTGTAGGTTCCCTAGGTGAGAGTGAAGGTGGTTTTGGGGTGTTTTGCTACTGGGGGGATAGCTGACTGTGTGAGTATTGTCTCCATGCGTCGTCCCATTGGATGGTTGCATTCTAGTGACAGGGAAAGTCCCACGTCACACAGGAATCCAGCACCATGTCCGTGGGACATCTCTTCTAACTGGGTTGAAGTCAATGGAAATTGTATTTACTGATCATGGAGGTTGCTCTTGACTAGAGAGAGGACTCCCCCAAACCTGGAGCAGTAAAACCTGCCTTCCAGTGCTGCTGGATGTCTGTGCCCAAAGCACCAAGTCCCAAGCAGAGATGGATGTAGGTGCCTTTGCTCTGAGTGGAAGGGCAGTGGGGGACAAGTTAAAGCACAACAGGCAGAGAAGTATCTGACAACCACACCTGAACTGTGAAGGTCTCCGTGACCCACTGTCATACTGAAGCATCCTGCACCAAAGCGAGGAGTGCACTGGTCCCCCACTGAACTCTTCCAAGGAACAGAAAAATGCTAACTACTTGTTTATATGCTGGAAGCTGGTGTGTGCAGTGATCTGCATAACAGAACTGCCCAGGCTGTTTCTTTGTGTGTTTTCCAGCTCCTATGTTAATCACTGACCCTGCTGACTCTGGCATTTACCAGTGTCTCACTGCCCTGTGAGCACCGCTTTGCATTTGCAATCGAAGAAGTTAAAAGGATGAAGGATGAGAAGGGGAGCTGAGCAGCTGGGGCTGTGAACATTGGCCTGCTCCGGAACACGTCCAGGACTTGCCAGGTTGATAGCAAGACTGGAGCTGGCTTTTCCCTCCTGAGGGGGGCAGGAAAGTTCACCAGAGAAGAGTTTCGGTCTGTCTTTCTTGCAGTGCAACTGTTCTGTGTACAGTACAAGGGCTGTCAGTGAGCACTGAGCCCCAGGGTTCACTGTCAGCCAGTAGTTGGCTCCTGGCAGGGGCTGAAAACACAAGTGGCAGAGAGCAGGGCCAGTCCGCAGCTTGCAGTGAGCCCAGCCCAATCTTCTTGTCAAACTCCTTACCCAGCCTCCCCCTGCAATGCTGGGCCGGGAGGTGAGACAAGAGAAGTGGGAAAAGTGCTCTGGGGTATGCACTGCTGGGGAGGTGGAAAGCAACTCAGCAGAGGGGTACTGTGATTTATCCTGCAATGCTGTGTCCTCAACTAAGATGGGAGAGAGGGCAGCAGGCTACATTCAGCCCCATCTGGAGAGGGAACAGGATGCACTTCTCCTGTGTGAAAGGTCCTTGTTTGGTTTCCTCCCCAAAGTGCACAAGAATCTCATCACTGGGGTCCCCACCAGTCCTCTTATTGTCAAACATTGCAGCAGAATGAGTGTCTAAAGTGAAGTTCCCTGCTGGTGGCTGTGCACAGGGCAGTAATCTCATGGTGTGTCTGACATCAGGGATGATTTCAGGCCACTCACTGCAAGAGGGGACTGTATTGTGGCCCAGGCTTTTCCCCAAGGCTGGGGTGGAGAGGCCAGATGCTGCCTACAGCCAGAGTTCACAGGGTAGGTGCAGGATCATGAAGCACTGAGACCAATTGGTGAGGAGCCTGATGACCAGTCCCTGTGGGCAAAGTTGTGCCTCCCCCCTGTTAAAATGCACTGAGCCCCCACACCCAGGAGCAGACCAGCTTCTGGGGGCCCTGTTTTGAGGTAGGTCTTGCTCTGAAGAAAAAGCATTCCTAAGATTGGATGAGTAGGAATATTTCTGAGCTGCCCCAGCCCTGGGATTTGGATGGTGGCCAAGCCATTGGCCAACTCACTGGCTGGGACTGTAAACCCTTGGTGTCTGCAGCCAGCAGCAGTTTCCATACCCCTGAGTCTCTATACTGCTCATTCCTCACCAGCATGTCCCAGGGTGGTGACTAGGAGAAGTCAGGAGATCTCAGGAGTGAGTGGTTCAGTGGGCGGTGGGAGGCCCAGGGCTCAGCTGGAACTTTGGAATAGGCAAGGGTTTGGGTAGGGAGAGCTTGGGAAGAGAAAGGTCCTGGAGGAAGCTCTGGGTGCTCAGAGCTTGCAAGCAAGACACAGGGTGGAACTGAGTTTGGAAGCTTAGAGATGCTGGAGAGACGTGCCTGGCGCACGCTCTGTTTGCACAGCCTCACATGATGCCCCAGATGGACCCATTGTCTGTATGGGAGTTAAGGAGGGGGACCCAGGGCCAGAGATTAGGCAGCAGGACAGAGATAGCAGGAAGGAAGGCTGACCCAGGTGGGTGGCACAAACATGGATGGGAGGTGAGGTCAAGAAAAGGGCTGCTGCCATCTGGGTGCCTCCTGCAGACAAACTAGAACGTTCTGGGGCCCTCATAGATCTAGTGGTCTCAGGTTTGGACACGTGTCCAATGGCCACAGCGTTGTCTGCTCCAGACCTGGCACCCATGCAGTGGCACATGCCTTCACCATGCCGAGCACAAGGGCCGGGCAGACATCAGCAGCCCAAGTGCACAGCTGCGCTACGGCCATCCAAGGTTGCTGTGGGACAGCAGGACACCGTGGGGCACGGGTGGCGGTGGGTGCCGCAGCATCCTGGGGTGCTCCGAGCAGGCTGCTGTAGAGGCGGGCGCCGCGGGCCCTTTAAGCGCGGCGGCGGCAGGACAATGGCCATTATCACTTTAGCTTTGGAAGTGACCCCCGTCCCGCTCCGCTTTCATCTGGGCCGGGGCGGCGGGGATGGCCCGCTTCCTGGCGGGGGAGGGGAGCCGAGCCCAGCCGAGCCCGGCGGGGAGGGGCGGCCCGGCCCGACCCGGCCCGGCGCCGCACGCGGCCGCCCGCTCCCGAGGGTCACTGCGGGGCTGGCACCGGGGCCGCGGCGGCGGCTCCGCGCCGCTTCCTGCCGCCGCCCTTAAAGGTGCGGAGCGGCGGAGGGCGCGGGTGGGGTGCGACCCGTGGAGCCAGGTGAGTGCGGTCGGGGTTGCCCCGACGGCGGCCGCCGCTTTCTCGGCCTCCCTTCCTCTCCAGCGCGGGTCTCCGCAGAGCCGTCCCGTCCCTCTGGGCTGCTCCCGGCGGGGCTCGGCGGCTCTCATTCCCCGTGGCTGCGCGTCCCTTTGTCCCCCGGGCGACAGGGCGGGCTGTAACTTGGCCCGCTGGGCACGGAGCTCCGCTCCGGTCGCGCCGCGGGGCCGCGCCCGGTGCTGCTGCTCTGTGGGAGAGCCCCGGGTGGCCGCGGAGCTGCCCACGTGTGTGTCCGCGGAGCAGGGCTGTGCCTGTTGTCAGGTGCTGCTCGGGCATAAGTTTCCCTTCCTAAGGAAATGTCCCTGGGCAGATGTAGTTGTGATGCTGTGGCCTGGGTTAGTACCAGTGGGTTTTTTGTTTGTTTGTTTTTCTTCTTGTATTTTTTTTTCCCCTCTTGCTCTTCAAGTGTTACCTCTTTCCTAGAGGTGGGAATGTGAGTGCTAGGAGCAGGCTTCTCTTGCTGGACTCTGGTGGAAGCCCTTGCTGCTATGGTAGCCTGAGGCTGCAGCTGGGGCTCAGAAGGAACTGAGCTGATGGGGCTCCAGCACGGCCCTGCTGGGTGCTGCTGGGTGCTGCTGGTCTCAGTCTCCTGGATTCCTGCTGGTGGGAGCGTATTGGGGCTGGCTTGGGGAACTTGCACTACTGGATGCCACCAGCCCATCGGTTTAGGTGAGGGAATGTGATCTACAAGTGCTTGCTTATCTGTTACAATGCAAAAGAGGCCAGGTTAGTTAAAGCCTCCTTTATCAGCAGGGAAAAGCTCCCTTGCTTGGTTCTTGGAGTTAGGATGGTTTGGGAAGTGTCTGTTGTGTTCAGCACGAGAAAAAGGGGAAAACCCTCACTAAACAGCAGCTCCTCCATGCTGAGAGTGAAGGAGTTTACCCTGGCTACTGTACATCCTCTGCTGCTTCCTTGCCTGGCCCCTTGCATGCTAGCTCAGAGCTTATCTGTGATGCTTGAGCTGTGGCTCTTGCGTTAGGCGTGCCTGTGAGATCCTGCTGCTCCAGCTCCAGGCAGCAGAAGCTGGCAGTGACATTGAGATTGTGGAGTATTACTTAAAATGATTTAATTCCATGCTTCTATTTTCACTCCTCAAGCTGTAAGGGAATGGGAAATGGCCACCAGGCCATAAGGACCAGGTGTATGCCTGGTGCTTTCTAGCCTGTGCTGGCTCCTTATTCCTGCCAGGGAGAAACTTGTCTCACCTCGCTCAGCTCTCCTGGAGGCTGTAGGGCAATGTGGCCATGGAGAATGAGAGCTTGGATGTGCTGTGGCCCTCCTTGTCTGACTGTACCAAGGGTCACCTCTGCTCTTCACTGGAGGGGCAGAGTGAGAAACAGAAGGGCTAGATGCTCTGCAAGCACTCTTTAGCAATAGTTAAAACTTCAGTGTGTCATCAGCATTGTGTTGATTACAAATGTAAAATAGCACCACAGGAGCTGCTGTGCACAAAATTAACTCCATCCCAGCCAGACCCAGCAGACAACCCCATACTGACTTGGACTGAGGATTTTGAGGGCAAGTCTGTGCCTTTCTTAACTGTGTGCTGTCTCCTGTGTTGACTCTGTTGGGTGATTCCCCACAGCTGACCTCCATCATGCAAGAGATGTGGAGGATCTGGAGGCAGGGAGGGGAGCTGACTCGGTTAAGGGAAGGGTCAACAGCAGCACAGAGGCTCCCTGGGGTGAAGCAGCTCGGGTATAGCAGTGTGATATGTGGCACCTTGTTCTACTTGCTGTTTGATTGTGACCAGGCTGTAGATACTGTAGTAATAGGACTGAGAATAGGGAAAGGTCAGGCAGGACATCTGCTTTGCTCCAGGACTGCTGCCTTTCCTGCCTGGCACTGCTGTTTTGCCATCTCCCTGCAGAGTTGAGAGTGCATAACGATACCTCTGAAGTGCTGTGGGAAGGTGAGTCTCCAGCTGGGATAGGAATGAGGCAGACTACAAAGTGATGCCTGATATGTGGGGGGTGTCACGTGAATGAGCAGGGCTATGCATGAGGAGAAAATGGACCAGAATGGGCTGCTCTGAGGAAGTGTTGTGAAGTGTGGGCAAATGGGGGTAGGCAGAGTGAGGGGCTGTGAGAGGCTGGCTGTTGGCAAAACAGTGCTGGAAAGGGATGTACTGAAAGGGCTGGATTGTGGGGTAAAGTGTGTAGCCCACTGGGAACTCCGGGAGTGGCAGAAGCAGAACCATGCAGGTGTTAGGAGCACTAACAAAGCAGGGGATGCAAGTTTGACTACTTGGATTGCTTGAGTGAAAAGTGGCTCACAGGACTGGGGCTTGCTGAAACTGGAAGGAGGAAGAGGGCTCAACACAGCCTCTAAGCTGCCCACTCAGCTATTGCCCCATCTACTCTTCTGTGCTGCCTCCTAACTGTTAGGGTTCCTTTTGCTCCTTTGCCTCGGCTGACAGTGCTTCTCTGCTGAGCAGCAAGTGACACCTAGTGTCAGCTCAGGCAGTAGTAACCATGCCTGCATTGGCTTCAGCTGCTTCTCCCATCTCAGTTTTTGTGGTGACTTTTAGTTGCATGAGATGGTTGCAGAAGCAGAGCCTTGCTTCGAGGGAGAGAGCAAACTCTGTACCTTCTACTGTGCTGAACACTTTGTAGTCTGGTCCCTCTGTGCCCCTGTACAGCATTGCTCTGTCCCTGATGAGATGACAAATGCTTTACCTCCAAGATTTTCTCATTGCTGACTGTAGGCACTGGCAGCAGGGTCCAAGCTGCAGGTGTGAGGCCGGGTACGAAGCGAGCTGTGCAGGGCAGGGAGTGTCCCCATCTCCTTCCCCAGTGGATACAATCAGTCCTCAGTTTCACTGTCCATCCCAGGCATGCATCTCTGGAGGCCGTGTGCCATTCCTGCTGCCCACAGGAGGTCACTGGAGAGCAGGCAGAGTCCACGTCCCTGTCCCAGGTCTGCCTGTAGGGCTAGGCTTTGTCCTTTCTCCTTGGGGGGGATTGTGGGTGTGGGGAGAACAGGGACCTTTCCTCTATACTCTTCCCCTTTCCTAACCTTCAGGGAAGAGCTGGTCCTGTCAGTCTGGAGCGTGTCCTGCCTAGACCTCAAGTGACTTCTGCTTTTCTGCTGTCCTTCAGGATGATCCAGCGGCACCAGCTGGTGCAGTCTGTGCTGCAGGAGCTGCAGGAAGCCACCGAATGCTTTGGTCTGGAGGGCCTTGCCAGTGCTGCACTGGAGGCAGAGAGGACCCTGTCATCTTTCTCCCTGCCTGGCTATTGCAGGAGGCAATTTCAAGAGGAGCTAGAAGTTGATCGAGTAGCCAGGAGCCTGTACCCAGAGGATGCTCCAAGTAACATGCTGCCTCTGGTTTGCAAAGGTGAGGGGAACCGCCTCTTTGAGGCAGCCAGTGTACTGCTCTGGGGCAACCCCAGCCTCAGCCTGGAGCTGCAGGTGCGCACAGTGGTGGAGATGCTGCTGCACAAGCAGTACTACCTGAGTGGCATGATTGACTCCAAGGTGATGCTGCAGGCTGCCCGCTACTCACTCTGCACGGAGGAGACACCAGAGATGACCAGCCTCCCCATGGCTATCCTGGAGGCTATCTTCGATGCAGATATCAAAGCTACCTGCTTTCCTGGCACCTTTGCCAATATGTGGCATGTCTATGCTCTTGCCTCAGTGCTGCAGTGTAACATCTACTCAATCTATCCCATGAGCAACCTGAAGATCCGGCCATATTTCAACCGGCTCATCCGGCCCAGGAAGTGTGGCCCTCAGACCTCCACTCTCCACATCATGTGGTCAGGGCAGCAGCTCTCCAGGCAGGTCTTCAAAGCACAGTACTTTGTGGCTGTAGTTGGTCTGGAGGAGCTGGAACCTACCATACCTTCATCAGAGCCTCCTGTCCAGCCCATGAAGACTCTGGAGCTGCTGAATAGTGACCCCCAGCTGACCTACTCCAACCTGCGTGACAGGTACAGCATCACCAAGAGCACCTTCTACCGCTGGAAGCGCCAGTCTCGGGAACACCGGCAGAAAGCGGCTGCCAGGTTTGCAGCTAAACACTTCCTCCAGTCCTGCTTTCAAGAGGGCAACGTTGTCCCGCTCCAGCACTTCCGACAAATGTTTCCGGAAATCTCCCGATCCACATATTATGCCTGGAAGCATGAGATGCAGAGCATGGTCAATGGTGATACCTCTGATCTGACTGAGGCCCATGGGTTGCGGGAGCTTCACAGGGAGGTTCCAAAGAAGGCTGATGTTAATGAGCCAACAAAGGCAGAGGCAAGTTTAAGGCCCCCGAGTCCTTCCCTAGACCCAGTCCAAGCAGGGATCTTCATGCGAGGAGCCAAATCTTACCTGGAGAAATGCATCTCCATGAACACTCTGGTGCCTTACAGGTGCTTCAAGCACAGCTTCCCCGGCATCTCCAGGTCCACTTACTACAATTGGCGAAGAAAAGCAATCAAAGAGAACCCCAACTTCAAACCCCCCCAGCCTCCCTTGAATAACCAGAAACCTCTACCCATGGAAAAGCCACTTCTGCAGCTGAAACCGAGCAGCTTGCCTGCTAGGAAGAGGCTGAATGGAGATCAGCCGGCAGCCAGGAGTCTCCTGCAGCTCAAGCCCTCTCTGTGCTGGAGGAAGCGGCTGAGAGATGTGGCCCGGAGACAGGTCCAGCAGTGGCAGCTGCCATTCAGCAAGTTTTGCCTACGCTATCCAACACTCTCTTCCACAACCTACTGGTTTTGGAAGGGCAGCAGCCGAGCATCTGGGCAGCATCGCCTTTGCAGCTCCAATCGGCCTTTGAACAGGATTACTTCCCTGGCACTGCAGAGATCTGAGCCAAGTGTCAAGCCCCAGCTCCACATGGAGCTAGCAACCAAGCATCTGGACAAGTCAGCACCAGCCACTCCATACAATGCCACCATTTCAGGCTACCCTGTGTCAGAGAGAGCCAACAGTCAGATGTTTGTGATGGATGTGATTGCCACCACCCAGTTCAAGGCACAAGCCAAGCTGTTCCTGCAGCAGCGCTTTGAGTCGAAGACCTTCCCCACCTACAAGGAGTTCAGTGCCCGCTTCCCCCTCACAGCCCGCTCCACCTACTACATGTGGAAGCGTGCCCTGCATGATGGGCTGACCCTTGTGGATGCATGAGGTCCACCTGGCCGTGGTTCTCCATTGATGTGCCCTATGACCTGCTGGTGGGGTGTCCAAGCCAGGGCCCAGGTCAAACTTTTGGTTTGTTTTTTTTCTGTTTGTAGTCTTTTTCTTTTTTTTTCTATGTGATTGAATCAGGTATGAGAATGCCTACACAGTGCCCACTCCTGGAGATGGAAGGAGTGGGAGGCAGGTACTGACCGCCCCAAAGGAGAGGGGCAGAAGGGTTTTGCCTTCTTTGCACTCAGGGATCAAGTAGGGGTCATAGGATTCTGTCAGGCTTCCAGTGTATGCTTGAGGTAGAGGGTTTGAAGGCCTCTCTGTCCTGGGAATTTGTGTGAAGGAGTGATGGGGACATGCAGAACTCAGCATAGAGGAGCCCAGCATCCCCTCGGTGAGAAGGAGGGGCTGGAGGAGTGCTCAGCACTGAGGTATAAATCTCTGATCTGTGCTCCTCCTTGTTAAGGAGGTTGAAGGCTTTATATGATGCTGCTTGGGCTTTGTGGCTTTTAATACTTGTCCTGGCTGCCCTGATTTCCCCTAGAGGAAACAGAGGCAGGTAGAGGGGAGGGGGTGGTTGTTTTGTGTCCCTGATGCAATCTATGTTGGGCTCCCTCAGCAAGCCAGAAGCCAGCATCTTTTGTAGGCACTGAAGCATCTTGACAGGACTTTTCTGGTCTTGTAGCAATTACCTCTTTGGTGGTCCTTAACTCTCTCAGAGCTGCCTTATCCTCTGTGTCTCTTCCCTAGTGCCTGTGTGAAGGTGTCTGCCTGCTGTAGGGCGGAGACCAGGTGCTGCAGGCCCTAAGTCTTTGCTTTCCCTGAATCATGCTACAAGTCCAGTGTGGTGTGGCTGTCACTTTACAGCATGCCTGTGGCAGTCATGGCTGTGCACACCCAAATTGTAAGAATTAAAAGCAATAAAAACTTCCATTCTCAGTCCTGTGTGGTTCTTCCCTTGTGCATGAGGGATCAGAATGGTCCTGTGGGCACCCTTAGGAGGCCCTAGTGATGTGATGGAACAGTGCTGAGTGCCAGCAGGATCTCACCACCATTGATACACCCCTAGAAAATGTTCTTTGTGAGGAGAACGAATACTTGTGTGTGGTCTCATAGGAGGGATCTGGGGGTGGTGGGTGCTGTGGGAAGAGCCATGCACTGTGGGAAGGCCCCTGCACTGGGGTGCAGGGAGATGCTGAGCAATGCTTGGTGCCACTGCAGAGAGCTCTGAGCTCTGTGTGTCAGGAAGTAATTGGAGTAATTAGCTGCCAGTGATTTCTCACCAGTGAACTCCTCCAAGGGAGTAAGCTGGTAATTACTCTAGAATGATTATCTATGTCTCTGAACTGCTGGGGACTCGAGGTAACTGCTTTCCATGGCAGCAGTAAGCTGTGAAGGTGCACAAGGCCTCTAGAGCAAAGCTATGCCTTCATTCTACTGAACCTAGGGGACAAAGGATGGTTTGTGTGACCACCAAGCTCAGGTCCCTCAGGGGGCTCTGAGCTGTGGGCAGCAGCAGGGGTGGAGCTGGGATTTACATCCAGCATACTGTGTATTTGCTGGGGGAGAGCAGGAGAGCCTGTGGGGACTTCCCAGCCCTCCACAGAGTGGAGCAATGGTTCATCTTTGTTACCATTGTCTGACTCCTCTCAAATGGGGATTTTTGCACACCTTGCATCAGGCTGCTGCTCAGTAATCTACTATTTTCTTGCAAAATGCTTGAGGAGATCCAGGTATTATGCTTTCTTTGTCCTTAGCTGGGTGCCTGGATGGGGAGTCGTGTAAAAATAACATTCTTCCAAGAGTTTTACATGTGCACTTATACATGTTACACAGTGGGAAGATGGGGGGTATTCCATGCTTTAGTATCACAAAGTGGGACCAAGGTGATTCTTCAGCAGTCAGCACTGAGCTTTCCCTTTGCAGGGGGCTGCAAGCTGTGCTGCTCAAGGCAGACACCTTCTGTTCTCTTTCCAGCAGCCTTCCCAGATACCTCCCTCCCTCCGGTGCTGAGACAGCAGCTCCTGCATGGCATGATGGTGGTAGGGGGGTGGAACTTGCAGGCTACCTGCTGTTCTCATGCCTAAATGACAGTAGGACATGAATCAAGGCAGTCCTAGTGGCTCTGCCCCATGTTGCCATGTGCTGTGCAATACATTTCTCCTTTTGCCAACGCAGAGAGGTGTTTAGTTCCAGTGCCACTGAGATCCCTTGCAGGTGGACACTTGAAGCACCAACCAAGGCCAAGGTCAAAATGAAAACAGTAAAAGGAGATTGAAATGCAGAGGCTGGGGGCCACGAAGCTTATGGGGAGCAGCCCCTGCCCATGCATGTTCACGTCTGTCATGCTGTGTCAGACTGAGGTAGTGAGGCTCTGCCTGGGTCACAGCTATGTTACCAGGGCCAGAGTTTGGCAGGGGTGCTTGGAGTATGGGGACAGTGATGCCATCCTGCCGTTCCCTCCTGTCCTCAGGTGGGTAAGAGCACCATCCCACCTGGTGACAACACAAGCAGATGGAGCAAAGGCAGATGCTGGCTGATGGAGGCAGAAGATCATCCCTGCAGTAAAACTGAATGGGTTACAAGGTGAGTGCTCCTGTTAAACCGGGATGTTAAGTGTGGCAGTTAGCAGGGCAATAAGTCTGCCTCATAAACCATGCTACTCCAAATGACTTAATGAGCGGTAATGGCCTGCAGCTGGGAAGAGCTGGTCTGGGTGCCATTCCTTGGCAGTGCAGGAGCTCTGCTGTTGTGGCTGTGGTGGGCAGTAGTCTCTGCCTGGAAGCTGTCCTTCCCCTGGGCTCAAAAATTAGCAGTCTTGAAATTTAGCTTGCAGCTAGTTAGTTGGCTTTCCAGATGCGTTTTTTGTGATAGAAGTGATCTTTACAAAAGCTCCTGGTCCCCCTTACCTTCCCATTAGCAGAGCTGCCTTAGGCAGTCCTGCAGTGGGGCTTTGCTTGCCCCAGGCTCCTGCAGCTCCTGGGGGCATGAACAGCTCCTGGGCCTCACTGGGAAGACATGCAGCCACAGGACAGAGAAGTCAGTGCTGCCATTCAGATCCAAGCCAGCAAACACAAAACCAATTAATTATTGAGAAAATGTATGTGGGGAAGGGAGAACGAGATGAGGAGAAAAGGAGATTATCTGGATCTCCATTCAACTCCTTTGCATTTCCCACTGCTCAATCCCATCCCAGCACTGCTGCTCTGGTCTGCTGAGTTGTTTTACTTCTATTCTGTATTTCCAGATCCTCCTGATTTTGTCTCATTAGCAAATGTCACCAGTGCATCCCTCCTTCCTATGCTGACTTGCTAATGTAAATGTGGTAGAAGATCAATCCTCATGCTATTCCTTAAGGACTTTGTCATCGGGACACGCAGATCTTCTGCAATATTAATAACCCTTTAAAACCCATCATAGCTGTTTTGGACCAGTTATGCTTGACAGTGGTACCCGGTACCGTACCTTTCAGCCAGAATCCAGGTGCTGCATTCCCTGCTGTTACTTTGCTACACAACAAGAATGCTGATGTGTCATATTGTTTTAGCACAATCAACATCTGGAAAACACATGAGTTTTGGAAAAGAACTCCATGAGAGTCCTGCAGAGTGGTGCCCAACCATTCCCAAGCATCCCCCCACCTCGGCATGATGGGGACATGGGGGCAGAAGCAGAGTGGGACAGCTCAGCCCCATGGCACGTTCCTGTGTTGAGGATGGTGGAGGAGGGGTAATGAGCACCCTGCTCTCAGAGTTGATGCTGCAGTGGTGACCCTTGATTGGCTTTTGTCCTGAAAATCTTCCCCTAGGTCACAGAGAGGTGGCATGGCTGTGGGTGCCCTGCTGCAGGCTGTTTGTGGGAAGACAAGGGGAGAGGGGAGGCTGCCTCAGGGATGTGCTGAGATGCATTGTTTTCCTTGATTATTTTTTTAGCAGGAATAGAAAACATATCCAATCTCAATTAGCTATTTCCACACTGAATTGATGTGAAGGAAGAACACTGGCTGTGCCGTTAAAAGAGGAGAAGAATGGATTGTGCTTGTTTTCCTCAAGCTCCTTCCTTGCGATCCCCAGAGGACACACATGGAGTGGCAGTAGCGATTTTTGCCAAGATGATCAGCTCCTCCTAGGAAGGGGCTCTGTCTGCCCATACACACAGGTGGGGCAGGTGGACACCCTGCACTGTGCCCTCTCTGGCCTTGTGGTGTCACCAGCCCAGGGCAAGGGTTAGAGGTGCTGGTAGGACCACGGTGCTGAGATGGGCATTTTTGAGCAGTGGGCCTGGGGGGCTGCAGGATCCTGCCCATGCAGTAGGTTGGGGCTGGGGGTGCAGAACCTGCAGCAGAACCTGCAGCAAAACCTGCAGCCTCTGTGGGGAAGGCTCAGTTGCAAATAGGTGTCATAATTTAGATTAATGCCCCATGGGGTCAGGACAGCTATGGAACTCTGCCATGGAGCTGAGGATGCTGAGGGGTACTGGGGGAGAACAGGAGGGAATAATCTCTTCTGTGCCTACTGATTGGGTTTGATTTTTTTTTAAATTTTTCTTAGCTCAGTCACATTTCTGAACCTCTCCTGTTCCCTGACTGCTGTGCTCACTGCCTTTCTGCTTGTGCTCCAGCAGCTGCAGCAGACGCTGGGCGTCTGTGATAACTTATTCAGCAGCAGTCTCTGTGCTGGTCAGATTTCAATTTCCACGTTTCCCTTCAGGCTGTTTCCAACTAATTTCTCCATTTGCATAATACCTCCCTTAGGGATGTGCTTGCTCGGCCCCTTTTCCCCTCTTTACAAGTTCATCAGAGATTCAGGCTATTAGTGGAAAACACTTTAATTCTGTTGGCCCTCCAGCCCAGTCCTTTCCCCTGTGCCTCCAATTAAAGAAGGGGCAGGAATGAGACATGGAAAAGGTTGGGAATGCTCCTGCAGGGACCAGGAGCTGGACCCAGAGGTGTGCAGGGAGATCTTCCTTGAACACATTTTATTTGAAGCTTTTCCTCCAGGCAGAACAGCCTGAACAGCAATCTTCCAGCCTCTCTCTACCCAATTCTTGTCCCCCCTCATGGCTAACAGCCCATGCCATCGCAGCACAGGCTGCTGGCTGTGATGCACACTGCAGCACGGCTCCCCCCGCGCTGCCCAGCCACCAGCTGGATGCTCATCTCCATGGGGAGCCACAGAACACCTTCAGCTGTTGGCCATCTCAGCACTCCCACAGCAGCCTGCAGAGCTCACCTCTTCCCTCTGCAGACCTGCGTTAGCGCAAAGTGTTGTTTTGCCTGCTCTTTTATTAGCTCTTCCACATTATAAAACATAATGGGAACTTTCAGAACTGCTTCTGAACAGGTCTCTGATGTGCTTCTCTCCTTTATGGCTCGAGTACAACAGGAATTGCAGATACTAACATGCTTCTTTAGGATGAAATGTACATGTGAGGAGCACACTGTGCTACTTGCAGAGCCAGCGGCAGAGGGGTGAGAGGGCACCAGGGAAGGGGTGAGGAAAGGCCTTTGAACCGAGCGCTTTGGGGCAGTCACTGCCTTAGTGTCCATCCCTGAAGCACTTGGTGTGTCACTGACAACATACAAATTGACAGAAGTCAGTTGTAGGCATGGATGTACCGTACTTCCTAGTCAGCAGAGTCCTTTGGACAGATGGAGATGCCCCTCTCCAAGATGTGGGAAGGAGTATGTTGGGGTCTCCCCATTTCCTGTGCTCCCCCCAGGCCTCCGCCTCTCTGGATCCTTGCTTCCAGCACCCACCTGAGCTCTGCATGCCGTGCCAGTCTTGTGCTCCCCACTCCTGGTGTGCAAACCCCCAACTCAGTGTTGAGAGTTAAGATCTTTCCCCCACACCCCGCAGTCTTGTTGTGGGCAGCAGTTTCCACTTCAAATATCTCCAGATCACCATGGGATGCCAGCCCTTCTGGAGCTCTGAACTACAGTTATTGGTACAATCATTGTGAACACTGGAAAACCTTGTGGATTTTGCTACCATCTTTGGTGATCAGGTCGACTGTCTGCAAGCACCAGCTTGCATTTCTTCTTGGTTCTCATCTGGAGCAGGCTAGCTACTGTATGTCCATCTGGAAAGGATGCGGAGAGCACCCCAGAGCATGCCTTTTGGTTATGTTCATGCTGCACCCTCTTCCTTTGCTGCAGCTGAAGGGCCAGGTGCCACTCATGACACTGACAGGAGATTGTTGTCCCCATCATAGGAGTCCTGAATCCACACCAGGGCCCCAAATGCCCAAAAGAAAGAGCAGTCGTTCCTCTTTGCCTGTCTCCTTCATGGGCAAAGCCTGGGCATCGGTGGTGGCTGTCCCCACTGCAATGTTGGGAGAGCAAGTGGTGGCCCTGGAGCAGAATGGTGGCAGTAGCCAGCAGCAGCTTTTACGCATGTTCCAATGTGGTCCTCCTGGCCCCAGCGGTCAGGTCACTACTCAGTTCCCTGCTGTCAGATGGTGTCACCCCACAGTACCAGGGAGGACACAGAACAGTTGAAGCTGGAAAGGGACTTCCAGGGGGCATCTGGTCCAAGCCCTGCTCAAGCAGGACCTCCTAGGAGCTGCTTGCCCACAGCCACATCCAGGTGGCTTTTGAGTATCTCCAAGGATCTACTGTGTGTCTGAAAAGGGAAAGAGCTGGCACGGGGTATCCAAGGTCCTGCTATGCCAGAAGCCCTTGCAAGCACTGGCACCCTGTGCTCCACAGGAAGGCTTGATCCCAGGAGGACTGGTGGCTGGGGACCATGCTGGTGTGCAGGCAGCAGTTACACGTGGCCCCCCTTGGAGAGATATGCGATAAGTGCCACCACCACCCCGACGTACACGCCTGTACCGATGGTTATAGAGAGCGCGGCAAGGAAGAGAGCTCGGCGGGAAGCTGAGCTGGCCAAGTGGAAATCTCCTTTGGAGACAGCCTTGCTGGTCTGGAAGGAGAAGAAGCATACACTACTGTACCTTCTCACCTGTGTGCAACAGGCAGCCACACGCTGAGGGATGGATGTGCACGAGCTGGAGCATGCCTCATTCAACTGCTGAAGCTAAAAGTGGGATGTACAGACACCCAAAAACATGCCAAATTAGAGGTCCATATTCTGCTATTCAAAGCAAGGAGTCTCAGATAAGTGGCCTCACTGTTGTCCCCTCTGCAGATGTCCCTCTCTGTATGAACCTGAGAAGAGCCCTAGGCTAGTGCTGTGTTTTTTGATACTTAAATTTATCGTGGAGTGCATTCTAATGTGGTTATGTCACTGTGCTTTGCGAACAGATTTTGTTGCCTTGAGTGGGCTAAGTGGGAAGTCTGCTGATGCTCTGCATTTTTGCTGATCACTCTGTATTTAAAAAGATCTCAGGAAGAATACTGTGACTATGTAGGAGCTGTGGCTTATGTGTTTTCTAAGTGTACAGCTGAATCAGCTGGCTACCTTATCCCAGGAGTGCTAGGAGAGCATCAAACTGAGGGAACAATAGGCCATTTAGAATCATAGAATCATTAAGGTTGGAAAAGGCCACTAAGATCATCCAGTCCAACCAGAAGCTCATCCTCACCATGCCCACTAACCATGTCCCTTGTGCCACATGGACACGTTTCTTGAATACCTTATGTTTAATGACATCTAAAATATTTTGTTTGATTCTGAATCTGAAGATTTTGAATCTTCAGCTGAAACTTATTGACAAAGAAGGGCCAGTGAAGCCAGCAACAAAGGTGATGTGAGTGCTAGCTCACCGGCTGGCAACTTCCAGCTGCCCTGTATGCTCAGGGTGCACTCAGAGCTGCTGTCAGCATTGCTCATGGCTGGTGCTCTAGTTGACCTGTTAAAATTAGGGTAGACACTGTGCACAGATACAGCCAAAAAGATATTCTTTGCCCCACAGGTAATTATAGCAGAGCTACGTTTGAATTGTATGAAGCACATTATCACATGGAGAATGCAGCATGCCATGCTGTACCATGTGCAGAAACATGAAATCAGCCACTTTGCAGGTCCCAGTCCTCTCACTGGCTCTGTTCCAGATGCTACTGTTACACACTTATGAAGCTTTCCAGCTTCACACAGCCTGGTGCAAGCACACAGAATTTAATGTGTGAGGAGCAGAAACAAAGGTATGGTGATATGGGGACCAGAGTCTCCAGCATGTCTGGTCAGCAGAGCATGAGTAGCAGGTGGGATCACAGAGCAGGGTCTCATTACTGCTGGAGAATGGGAGGGCAGATGGAAAATGCCATGTTCCTTTGCCTTGCTGGAGGGTGAGACCCAGGAGCAACAGGAACCCCAGTTCCCTGAATTGCACCTGAATGCCCAGGAGAGCAGTTCAGCTGCCAGCAGCTGAAGGACTTGCACTTTCACAGCAGCTATACAGACATCCAGCAGCAAGAAGCACCCCTTGCCCCGGCCCTCAGGGGTCTGGGCACAGAGATGGGCAACAGGATGACCTGAGCCCTGCAGGACCCTTTGCTGCAGGGCTGAGCACATGCAAGAGAGCAAAGAAGCCCACGGCCGGGAATCTCTTACCCCTTGGGAGAAGTAGAATGCAGCAATTCCCAAGGGCCAGAAGCAGCACAGCATGGAGAACAGGGCCAGGCCAAGGTGGTCTCGGGGGGGGAGCATCAGGAATTGGTCCTCACTTTCACTGTCACTAGAGGAGTCGCTCTGCAAAGATAAACAAAGTGAGGGCCTGCAGGGAGCTGCACCCGCACCTCCATGAGCTGTCCCGCAGCCCAGCTGGCCCAGCCACTGCTCCCAATGACCCCACATGCCCTGCAGCCCTGTCCTTCCTCCCAGCTCCTGCTCAGTCCTGCTCCAGGTCCTCACATACCTCCCAGCTTCACATCCAAGGCCTGAGTTTCAGAAATCTTCTGGCAGCTCAGCCGGGTTTGGTGAGGAAAGTCGTGGCTCAGCACATTCAGGCACTTCGGCTCCCTGCCAGAACACTGCTGAGCTCACCGGCTGGGGTCTAGGATTTCCCTGCGAGATATTCTTACACTGAGATATCTGGAGCTTTGGCGGAGCTGGCCGTTTGTCAGCTTAAACAAACTTAAACAAAGTGCCTTAACCCCATTAGGGACCGGCAGATCGATATCCTGCTAAACTAATTTAGAGATTGAAGGAAAGCGGTTGAATTGGAGCCTCCATCACGGTGGCAGTGTGTTCTGCCCTCTTAGCAATCCCATTTCTCATGTCACTGCCATCAGCTTGCCTGTGTTTGGCCACGGCCTGCCCAGCTGAGCTGTTTGGCAGCGATGTGTGCTGTGGGAAGGCACGGAGAGGTGGGGAGAGCCGGGGAAGTCATGCCACAGGCCCTCAGGGTAGCAGCAGAGCTGTGCCAGCAGATGGGCACTGGCTCCAGCATGCTCTGGGGACCTGCCAGGTCCTGGGTAACGTGCAGAATGAGGCTGCTTTGCCAGCTTTATTCTTTCCCTGCAAGATCCATCCTGCTCTGATATATTAAGCTTTCTTGCACTGACATCATGCATGTGAATGTCGCTGTTATGCAACAGCAGCGCTGTTTCCCATTACATTCAGCAACACGGTGGCCACAGATTGCCCTTGTCAAAGGGTTCCTGTCACCATAAGCTGCAGAGATGGCCCCGGCTTCCAGGCTGCCAGCAGAAAAGCTGGTGACCTTCTGAGGTCCATGCTTAGGGGAAAGAGAGGGAATTTTAAGCAGAAAGAAGAAATTCTGGGTGCACAGAGACTGAGGAGAAAGGAGAGAGTGGGGTCTGGGAGGGCAGCCAAGCACAGCCCAGTCACCACAGGAGGTATGTTATACCAACCCTCCGCACAAAGCTCACCTCGTACTCCTGGAGCTCCTCCTCCTCCACCTCATAGGACACTGTTTGGATGCGGATGTCACTCTCTACCAGGCAGGACCCTTGTACATCATGCCCATCAGGACTGTCAGACAGAACCTCTTTACCTTCTGTAAAAGTGGTCTCACAGCTCTCTGTCTTGCTGTCCTTTGCCTTGAGAGCAGTCTCATCTTTCACAAGGATGAAATTGGGGCCGTACAAGGCTTCCACAGCCAGCTGCAGGGAGCTGGCATCCAGCAGCTGGTGAGTCCTGGCTCCGCCAGTGTTTTGGAAGATGTAGGAGTACAGTTTCCCTTGGCAGTGGTGGCCGGGGTAGTCTTGGCTGTGGTGCTGGTGGTAAGAATAGCTGCTGTGGAGGTGCCTGTTAGCCTTGGCCAACAGTGGGTCCTGGAGCTCACGCACACTCTCCATGCTGTTGGCAGGGTAAGAGCAATCCTGTGGGAGCAGAGAGGAGAGAGGGTGTAACCTCCACACGGCAAGGCAGTGGGGAAGCCATTGCCCGTGCAGAGCCAATGTCAAGATGAGCAAGGCAAGAGGGAATAGGATTTGCCAGTGTGAGGGAAAAGAAGAGCCCTCCCCCACTTCCCACAGCTTGAATGCTCTCCCACCAAAATGAACATCTTCTCGTCCCTCCCCAGCTGGTAGGAAGATAAGGATCCAGCCATGCAGCCAAGTGATCTGGTTCAGGCTGGATTAAGATTGCTGTGTCCATAACATATCTAGATATGGCCATGTGCAGCCTGATGAGAGCAGTCCCTCTGCATCTTTAGAGCTGGCTCATAATCTATACTGCTACAAAGCACGTTCAGATAGTGGTTTCATGGACACGGGACAGTCTCTAGGGGCTCTTATGTGGCTGGGCTAAGGCTGGGGTGTGGGGAGACAACGGCTGAGGAAAGCCAGGAGCCCTTGGCTACCGATGCCAACACTGGTTTCTTCCTCAGGAAAATTCCAATCCTTACTCCCTTCCTCCATTTCAGAACGCTGAAACACTCTGCTGCCTTCTTTTTTTTTTACATGAAATTTTCTGAGATGAAACATTTCAACCCTATTTCTTCAAAGGAGCGCTTACTGTTTTGGCTTTCCAGCCCACCTCAGCACATAGAAAATGTGTAGTGAAATATCAGAATCCCCCAGGAGAGAGGAATGATCGCTTTGCGCTGCTCAGTATCCATGTGCCCTCTTTTCCAGCCCTCCCTGCATGCTCCCAGCTGCTGGAGCGTGCCACCCTCCTGCCTTGCAGCCCCAAATGTCACTCTGCTCCCCAGAGACCTCTGCAGCTGCTTCCTCTGCTGGATGCTGCAAAGCAGAGCACACTGCTACCTGCCATAGGGCTCCGTGCGGTGCCCTACCGATGGCAGGAGCATTGCTTTGGCTTCAAATCAATCCTCAGAAAGAAAATATAAATGAAGAAGTTGAAGTTGCGGACTCCAGGGAGCAAAAAGCCCAACTGCTTCCCACAAGGCCCTGTTCACTCGGCCAAATTCTGCTGTACTGCACAGTTTTTAGTGCCACAGCCCGTTGTAAATGTCCCTGTTGATGGGCTTTGTGTTGGCAGCAGTTGGCACATTTTAGAAAGCTGTTTAGGAAAATGAAGCCATTCAAAAGTACTCCCACATTGCTAAAACACTGCATGAGTGCTCTCTACACCTCCCTCCCCAAAATCATTGTCTGCTTTCTTTGCCCTCCCACCTTGCCAATAAGGTACTCAATGGCTCACGCAGCAGATGGCCAGGAAGTATTTCCACAATATTTAAGGGTGATGCACGTTGGTATCACAGAAATTTTCATTTCCTGCACAGACCAAAATAATTATGCTCACCTCAATATGCAAATCAGATTTATAACAACATCATAGAATGGCTTCGGTTGGAAGGGACCTTAAAGAACCAATACCTTGATGTGAGCAGGGTTGTCATCTGCTAAATCAGAAACTAGATCAGGTTGCCCAGAGCCCCATCCAATATGGCCTTGAATTCCTCCAGGGATGGAGGGATTTTTCGTTATAAAATAAACAATTAGGACTGATCAATCTCTGCATCACCTGAGTGTAGCAGCCCAACTAGGACCCCAACTCCAGCAAAGCTGCTGGTTGCGGTGAGGCTTCAGCATCTCCAAGAATGTTTCTGGCTGCACTACCAGATGTGGCTGCACTACCTCCCTGGGAGGGAGCCGGCAAGGGGATGCTGCAGGTGTGGAGGTTGCTGCTTATCACAGGTGAGACCATCAGCACTGATTTTGAGGAGGGAGAGAGGACTGCTTACAGAACTGGGTAGTGTGCACAGTGTGAGTGAGGGACAGAAAGAAGGGAAAGGGGCTGTGAGGAATTAAGAACCCGATAGCCAGCCTGGGAGGGAGCAGGGAGTGTTCAGGATGGGAGCTCTGAAAAACAAGCAGAGATTGGACACAGTGAAGCCACCAGTAACTCACAACAAAACCTCAGCAAAAAAAAAAAAGCCATGAGAAATGATGGGGCAGAGCAGGAAGAGCACCCCTACACAGCTGGGCTGCTGCTGGGCAGAGATCTGCTCACATAGGGCATCTCAGGGGGTGGGGTCAGATGATGAGACATGGGCTGGCTGACTTGAGTCACATCTAAGAGCATCCCAGGATTGTAGAGTGACCTGCACTAAACTCCTTTCCTTGTTGTCTTTCACTCTGAGGAGTATATGATGATTTAGAGCCTAGTGGAGATCAAGGCTATAAAAACACTACAGGTAGGAATTGCAGGAAGAGGGAGGCACAGCGCCAGCTACGCCAGCAGGAATGGAAAGATCTTTCCCAAACCCTATGTGGTTTATTGGGATAGTACATAAGATTTAGCCACACTAGGACTTCACAAAGTAAGCCTGGTAATAGTTATCTAGGCTTGGGGGAAGAGGAATGAAGCAGGCTGATGAAAGCAAATAAGATGTAAAAGCCCAACTTGGAAAGAGCAGACATTCTCTGTCCTCATTACAAGCATGACAGTGTAGCATGGAGACCAATTAGCCCTATGGTGCTGGCAGCAGGCAGCAGCAGTGGGATACTCTCAGGCACAAGGTGCCCAAATATAGGTGTACACATGGCATAGGGGCATAACACCCAGGGGAACACAGCGCCCCATGCCTCAGCCCTGCGCGCTCTCTGTAGTCAGGCTGAGCACTGTGGCCAAGACAATGAGTGCTGTCCCTGAAAGTTGCCTCCTCACCCTGAGCACCACAAACATGTTTCCAGAGAAGCTGTGGGAGCCCATCCCTGGGGGCACTTGAGGCCAGGCTGTATGGGGCTCTGGGCAGCCTGACCTGGTTGGGGCAGCCCATGCCTTGGGACTGAGGGGACTTCAACCCAAGCCTTTTTGTGATTCTATAAACCATTGAGCTGGGCTCTCCCTAGCTCTCCTGGTTTCTCTGCAGAGCAGGAAAATTGCTTTGAGTACTGCGGTCTTTTCCAACCAGGTATAGAAGGAACCAAAATAAGGCACGACGATGAAAACATACCAAACTCGGATCCGTGCATGACGCAGACCACCTCCGCAGCCCATCCCCTTGGCTGCCCCAGGTTGGCAGTGCAGCACCCGCTGAGACCCTTGCACAGATGCTGCCTGCGATTAGTCCAGTTAATGATGAATTAAGTGATTGTTCCAGGAATCAATCATCAGCTAATTGCCTTGTCAAGCAAACACTCTGCCCTACTCCTTGGGCTCATTAGAAGGCCGTGATTGCGCTATGTGTCCTCACATTCCCGAGTGAGAAGGGCAGCCTAGCCTGGCCTAGGGCACCGGGCAGGTCAGAGCGCTCAGGAAAAATGGGGCAAAACAGCAAATCGGTCCCTGGGGAGGCTCAGCGGCAGCGATCCCCCCCGGCCGCCGTGGGTAGAGGTGGCCGCTAGGTGTCCCAGGCGGTCCACGCAGCGCGGGGGCTGCGGGGTCCCCAGGTGTCCCCGTGAGCCGGGAGCGAGTTGGGGAGAGGCAGCGGGTTGGAGGAGGGCGGCGGCGATGATACGCCTGGCTGTGTGGGTGGTGAGGTGTAAAATTAGCACGTTTGGGCCCTCGCGGTGTCCCCTTTTTTAGCTGGAGAGATGCAAACCAATAAACAACGCTGTGAGCGGGAGATCCTGCAAGATGGCAAGGGAGATCAGGGGATACGGGGGATGCCCCGCTGCTGGAGGCAATGGGGTGCCATGGGGCAGCCGCCTGCTTTGTGCCTGGATGGGGCCAGGATGAGGCTAGGAGAGCTCTCGAGGTGCCGACAGCTGCGTTGGGACCTTCATCTCAGCTCCCAGGACTGGAACGCTTGCCCCCAGCCAATCTTTGCCCCCAGCAGCAAGCCCTAGTGAGCCAGTGGGAGTGAGCTGTGCCAATCAGAAGTGATGGATAGCTCTCACCAGACGCTTCTACACGTTGCAAAATGTCTATTTGTGGACCAAGAGGAGTCGCTAGGGGCTAGTGCAAGTCAGCACAATGACTCCAGTGCGGGGAGGCTGTTGCTCAGCATCGTAGCTCTTGGAAGAAACAGCCCAGGAGAGAGGTCTGCCCAACATCAGGGGAAAGTGCCTTCTCACATTTTCTGCCCCAGAAGAACATCAGCTCAGACCAAGTTCAGGCTTCAAACTCCCCTTGCTCAGCTCAGGATCATCCTAAGGACATACTGTTTGGCTGCTGTCCTCTGGAGGGAAGCATATTGGCACCCCTCCCTCAGTGCTAATGTCTGCTTAGATATGTCCGTGAGAGCAGAGTTGCTCAGAATTAGAACTGTGAGCCTGGTGCTCTGGCCCAGACAAGCTCTCTGCCCAGATACCTGCATGCACTGTGAGCCCCAGCCACAGAGCATCTCACAGAGTTCCCTGAGGATGTGCTTATTGCCAAGATGTTCTCACTGCTGCAGGAAGGCGAGCAGAAGCTCATGCATGTGGGTTGTAATTTTACTCATGGCTGGTTTCTCTGTGCTAGTGGTTCCAGTCCTCAGTTTCACATAGATTTTCTCCATTGCTGTTTATTCCTAGCACTGAACAGAACATGACTGCCACCCCACATGGCTCCAACTCTTCTTTCAGCTTTCTCATTTCACTCATATCCTCTGCTCCAGACCGATCATATTTACCTCAAGGCTCTCCCTCTGTCTGTGAGCTCCCCAGGGCTATGGCACCCTGACCACGTCCTGTCACTCAGCTCGGGTTGACCTGCAAAGGAGACCCCACTTTTACCCAGGCAAGAGGCCTGGGCCAGCTGAGGGCAGCACAAGGTGAGAATAAGGACACAACAGGCAGCTAGTGGTTGTCACCAGTGAGGACAGGGAAACATCCACCCCTTCCAGAGGGTTTGAGATGGGATGAAGCCATGTGCTCTCTCCATGTCCCCCTGCTATCAGACAAGGCTGGCAACGTACATCAGTTATTAGGAACTGCTCATTTGTCTCTATTTAAAACACATACGTACAAATGATTCATGAGCTCCTTGAAGGTTGGCGCTGCTATCACCTCTCTTCCTCACTTTGCCTGTTTATGTTATCCTGTATCTGCTTTCATTCAGCTCAGGGGGATTTTCTTCTCCTGGGGCATCACTCTTCCCCTTGCAGCTCAGACGTTTCACTTATTTGCCAATAATCTGCTCTCCCTTAGACTGTGGACATGGCACATGTCTCCTTCATTTTTCCAAACCCAGTTTCCCACCATGGCCTGTGAATAGCATACTGATGTCCAGCACGCGAGCACATTGCACAGACTTCAGCTGGTACCCTGGCTAATAGGTGCCGTGCAAGCCAAATGGTGCTAATATCTGCTACTGCCAAACAAATGGAGGCATCGGGTGGGGATTTGCCCCCCCTGCTTAGGAGGCTCCCACTGGTGGCAGCTACACAGTTTTTCAATGTTTCTGTTAAGCACTCTGCTCCAGGCTCACCGGAGCACTCGGACTGCTTTGCTGCCTTCTTCACTTCATTGACAAACAGCAGCAGTAAGGACTATTGAGAGGAAACCTATGAAGGGCTTTCCCCCCTCTCAGCACCGTGTTTTGGCTTTTTAGCCAAAAGCACCAATCCTTTGCCCATCACTAATTCTACAGACAGAGAGAAGCTGACTCAAAGTCCAGCCTAAAAAGACCCTCTCGGAGCAGTGGGCAGAGGAGTGCCATGAGCAGTGCTGCCAGGCCTGGTTGCAAGGGCCCCAGGGCAGGGAGGGGATCTGCATCAAGCAAAGGCAGGGATATGCTGTGCAAATTCACAGTGCTGGAGCTGCAGCAAATTACTCACTCTTTAATAACGGTGTTTATTACCTGCCTCTGATGGTGGTTCAGGGAGCTGAAGTGAAGCCGATTCAGCTCCCCAAAGCTTTCCATCTGCCAGCCATTTTCATGACAACAGAAACTTTTGCTGGAGAAAAGCAGTCGGTGCCTTTTTGATTGGGTAATTCCTTCTCCTGACAGCCCAGAGTAACCAGCCTCGTCCCCGGCAGGCTGGGGCTGCGTGCCCTGTGCCTGCAGGCAGCCTCAGACCCTGCTCTCCCGGCCGCCCCCGTTGTTTGCCCAGTGCTGCCTTCCACTCGGAGTCTTCCCGTGGAAAAGGGTTCTCCCGGGGTGGTGCAAAGGAAATTTGCTTCTCGGAGGCAAAACAAGCAACCCAGTACAGCGCGTCGGTGCAGAGCAGCGTGGGTCCTGTGCAACCTGCAGCAGCTTTGGAGAACGCATCACCAATGTAGCGATGGTCAGCTCCAGAGAGCACTTCTCTTTCAAACTCCGAGCTGCAGACGCGAGCCCGGCAGGGCTGCCCCGGAGACACGCGCGGAGGCTCAGCCCGTACGGGTCGGGTTCCGCGCAGTTCCGCACTGCCTCGGCCCTTCAGCGCCGAGCTCCTCGCTGCCGCCGCCCTGCACACTCCAGGGCGGCCCGGGCAGCTCGGACAGCCCAGCAGAAGGGAAGCCCCAAACTTCGGAGACCCGCCGGCTGCCTCCTATTCCCGCGGCAGCCCCAGGTGCCTCTGCAGCCCCTCGGCCGTAGTCAGCCTCAGAAACTTTTACCGAAACCCTTCCCTTTCGTCCACCCCGGCACCTATGAACGGTAATATCCCCCCGGGCGCCGCCACCCTCTCTCTCCGAGTCGCAGCCCTAACAGCCCCCGACACATTTTCCCAGCCCGAGGCGCTCCCCAGAGCAAACCGCATCCCCCCCACCCTGAGTAGGCTCCCTTACCTCGGCTCAGCCGCCAAGTTGAAGCGGCGGCGGAGCGGCGGCGGGCATGACTGCGGCGGGGCCGCCCGGGGCCCGGCGGGGCTGCGAGGGCTGCGAGGGCTGCGGGGAGCGGCGCGGCGGAGCCCCGGGTGGCGGGCGGCGGCGGGCGGTGCAGCAGCGCGGCGGGCGCGGTGCGGCAGCGGAGCCCCCGGCTGCGGCTGCACCGTGCTCCGCCGCTCTCGGCCGTGCCGTTTCTGACTCCCGGCAGCCGCTACCGAGATCTGCGCGTCGCCTGCGCTCCTTTTCTGAGCTCCTCTCCTCGGCGTGGCTTCTCCTCCCGCTGGGTTAGAGAGAGAAGAGGAAAGTCGCTGCCTTCTCTGCTCCCTGCCTTTGGCACCGCGCAGCCCCTGCCGCTCCCCTGATCGGCCGGAGGGAGCCCCCTGCAAGAGCTTAAAGGGAGAAGGGAATGGGATTTGTCGCTCTGCCTTCAGCCAAGTACGATCCTGCCTTCCTCTGCAGGGACCCCGGGCAGCGGCAGGATTGGCCTCACACTCGCTGGGCAGCGCTCTGGTTGAGGGGAGTGAGTCCAGATTCACACCAGTACGACACGAGATGGCACCGACTCTGCGAGTCTTCCACTCCCCTACTCTGTCCAGGCGATGCTCCAGCAGCTCCTCAAGCTCTGCGCTCCCCACCTGCTCCTGAACTCCCCAGAGCTCAGCTCCTCCCCCGGCTCAGCAGGAGCGCACGAGGATGAAGAGTGGCTCATCCAGGGCTAGGGACTGGGGCACCTCATCGACTCAAGCTCCTAGTGGGGTATGCGTCTGTCTAGGTGCTACATGGCACTGTGTCATACAGGTTGGCAGCAGGACCAGGCTCTGTTCCTCACATCGAGGACTAGCGACAAGTGTTGCAGCTGGCTGCAAGCTCTCTGCAGGCAGAGCGCGTGTCCCAGGCAGCGCTGGGGAAGATTTGAGCCCAGAGACCCAGCCAAAGGCAGGTGTTCCCAGCCACAGGAAAAGGATGGCAGCTGGAGCACAGACTGCCTGCTGTTAATTTAGCAATCCCCAGAGAAAAGTGTCCCTGTTGGCCAGACCCAGCTGGCATAGCTTGGGGAGTGGTTAGGGGGGGTCCCACACAGCCTCCAGACCCTGAGAAGGAAACAGTGTTCATGCTTCCAGAGAGTGGGACAAATGAGAAGGGGCTTGAGATTCCACAAAGGAGGTTGAGGGGAAAGCAGTCCTACAGCATCTCTGTAGGCAAAGGTCTGCCAGGCCAGGTGGTAGTGTGGGACTCCCTGCTTGTGGGCAAGATTTGGTGGCAGTGGCTTCCTCCAGGAGCTGCTGGTGCCAGAGGGCATGCACACAGCTGCAGGCAGCCCTATCATCTGCCTCCACTGTCAGCCCCTGCACAGCCACATTCAGCCAGCATCTGCTAATTAGAGATGGCCAGGAAGGAAGAACCTCATCACGCATGGCCAGCCCTTCAGCAAGGCCTGAGGGGCTCTGATGCTGCTGGGAAAAGGGTCTGCCTGCTGGAGGGTAGCTGGAATGGTAAACTCAGGAGTGTAAGAACCACCTCAATCCTTGGCTTGCCAAGGCCCAGAGAACTGCTGAGGAGCCTAGATGCCCAGCAGGAGCTGGGCATAGCTGATGGCTGCCAGTGCTGCCTCTGCTGGCGTGTGGCATCTCTGCCCCCACGAGAGGCTTCGGCAGTGCCATCCTTCACAAAGGCCGTGTGCAATCACTGGATTAAAATGCAGCGCTGCAGTTCCTCAGCCGGGTGGGGGATTAGCCCTTGCCAACTTTGCGGGCGGTACTTAGCAGCAGAGCTGCTTCTCCTGGCTGCGCGGCGATAAGGCGACATTAGCATCGCAAATCTAAACCTCGCTGACCTCAGGCAGCTCCAAGAGAAACATAGACACTCACAGATATGGGATGTACATGCTTGTGCTAAGGGAGACGTGGTATAAAACAGCCTGGGGGTCAGCTCTCCAGCCTGTGTCACAGCGGGGCAGCGTCCCTGGGAGGTGACAGGAGTGCCATCCTGCCTGTAAAGACTACATGACCAACAGTCAGCAATGAGCCAGGGCACCCCAGGGCAGTGAGGGCAAGCCACCTGCCAGGCACCTCACCACCCAACAGGGCCAGGGTTCGAGGCAGATGCAGCAACAGTATCCAGAGCCCTTGCCCTGCTGAGCATCGCTTTGTATTTATGCTTCCATTGGGGAGAAGGAAAGAAAAACGGGTATACGAGTGGCCCCGTGCTCTCAGCTGCAGGTGGCAAGGGAGTCCTCTGGTGAGAACGGATCCAGCAGGAGGAAATAAGATGTCATTACATTAAATATTAGCTGATGTGCTCTCACATTGGGCTTGTTATACCAGCTAAGTGATGCTTCTTTTAAAAAAATAATTAGAAAAAAAATGTTGCCGTAGACATAGAATACGAGAGTAAAAGGCTGTGGTAGCGTTCCAGAGATGCCGTGCACAGGAAGGTGGGCCTTTGTTTTTGATTACGTTCTATCAAACACTATAAGCTCACTGCCAACGTGTCCTGAGCTTCACAGGCTTCATCTAGCTACAGACATAGCAACAGATAAATATGCCACGACAAATTTGGTAACAGTACTTTATTGACGGCCAAAAACCAGATCACTGCATGCTGCAAGCCTGAACTCCTGCCAGCAGCCACGAGAGGAGCACCGAGATGAAAGATTTACCGCCAGGAATGGACTGAATCTACTAAAACCTGAAATAATTGGAAGATCTCCATGAAGGTGAGGGCTCAGCTGCGGCGCATCCTCAGAAAGCAGCGAAAGCAAGCAAGAGGAGATGAAAGGCAAACACAGCGCTCAAGAGGGGCAGCGGGGCCACAGTGGGGACGGGAGGAGTCCGTAAGAGCCGAGCGCTGTGATCTTATGGCCGCACCGCAGAGATGGGGGAACGCGACAGAGATTAGCTGATATTTGTGGCTGTTAAAAATGATCGGCTTAGTGAAAGCTGGAATCGAGAGAGGAGCTTTGGAGGGATCAGCCAAACCTAATTAATTGGGCAGCGTGGTGGGAGAGGAAATTAAGTGTGGACAAGTAGAAGGAGAAGCATATTGGAAGGAACGACTTCATCTCTTCATAATTGCTCGTGGTTTCTAAATTAACTGGAAGCATTAAGGGAAGAAAGATGTGGGTGGGTCTGTGGACAATAGAGTGAAAACCATCTGGTTAATGTACAGTGGTGAGGGGAAAAAAACCACATATGTTGTCAGTTTGCTTTCATAAAGGGGTACAGAAAATAATAAAAATATTACTGTATGTGTTGGTAGTGACTCAGCTGTTATGGACGAGTCCAGGTTTTCAATTAGAAGACAAATTCTGATCGCTTATGATGAAAAACACAGAAAAGCGTTTTTAAAAAGCCTACTGTAGTGGTGAAGCTCTGGGCCCTGGGGTGCAGAATGAAGTCTGTGGTGTTCCCAAGCATCTCAGAGGGCTCAGGAAGGCAGATATAAGCTACAGGTCCCCCTCCCCCCCCGAAATATAACAGCCAGCACGAAGGTGTGTCATGCCTCTAATACTATTAGCACCTGATTGCTTGGATACCCCAGTTAAAGCCCAGGAAAAGCTTGTGTCTGCGATCTGTTTGAACACCTTCCTTCTGGGATTAGTGTCATTCTCCTCCTTCTTGCTAAGCAGAAATGACAGCTGCTGCCAGAAGCACTTGAATGCATCGGAGCCTGAGGGGACATCCCTTTGTCCCCAGCCCCCACGGTGTCTCTGGGACAGGCCTCAGCTCCACAGCTGCTGCAGGGCCCGTGGCAGAAAATGGATGGAGCAGGGAGGCTGCCTTCAGAAAGCCATTCAGAGCACCTGAATCCTGCGGTAATTATGCTCTTGATTTGCATATCATGAATAGCCATTCAGCAGTACCTTCCTTTCCCTCAGCTCAGCTAGGAAGCCCTGCTAGATGCCTGAAGCATGTGACAGTGATGGCAATTCCCATTCTCAAGGATGGTTGCTTGGATCTCTTCCCATATGGGATATGGAGGTCCTTGAGGGAAAGGGTAGGTCCTTATTGAGGAGCTGGTCCTTTGAAGAATTGGATGATCATTGTGGATCCCTTCCAGCTCGGGGTATTTGATGATTCTTATGAGGGTGAGAGACTTCTGTGAATCCCAAACATCCTCTTAGGAGCTGTCCTGAACTGGAGCCACCCAGGGGGAGACTGAAGAGTGAAGAACAGCATCCTCAGTGCTGGGACATGGTTTAGAGCAATGAGGAAGAGGCAGGGAGCTGTGGGTATGGGTGCGTGCATTCTGGGCAGGGGTGTGTGCAGGAGGACATCTGGAGGAGAAGAGCATAGACAGGGGAACCCTGCATGCAGGCCTGCTGCTCTGCATCGCTTTGGCAAAGCAAAGCAGCTCTAAACCCAGAATAACGAATGGACCATATGCTCCAGTGCTTTCACTGGCAGACAGAGCCTTATGGTGAATCAGGACATAAAAGGTAATATCCTCTTGAAAAAAGGAAGCTGGGAGTGTGTGTCTGCTTGTTAACCATGCAGGGAGGTCATGTGGGAAGGGACTCACTGGAGGCTTTCTCTAGCTGAATGCTCACCCAACACTTTTGACCTTGCTGGTTTTAGCCAGATTGAATTGGCCCATAAAGGTTCTGTGTCAGGTGTGGGTGCGTCCCAGCCACAGGACATGGGAAGGACCCACAGTGGACATAGGTTCCTCAATCTGCAGTAGCCCCTGTGCCACAACATGAGCACAGAGGGCTGCATCCAGCCACAGCTAAATCTGAGACCACCTGTGGTTGCGGTCACCTGCTGGAAAGCAGCTTCCCCACCGACTAATTGCTGAACAAACTGTCTTTGCACTCTGACAGACGGAGCCCCGGGGAGCGCCTAGCTCAGATATTGGCAGGAGGCAAAGTCTCTGGAAATGAGGCTTTACAGCACTGTCGAAGCTTGAGATGAAAGGGAAGCAGCAGTGTTGGAAATAAGACATCCAGCGGCAGCAGTGTGAGCACCACAGGGAGCACCCCGTTTGTGCTGGCACAGAGTGGTGGCGGGGCCTCATCCCCACCCATGTGGTCTGGGGCCTCATGCAGACCCCCAGCATCCTGCTGCCCTGTCCCAGGGCTCACACTCGAGGGTTGGGATCAAACCTTTTGCAGGGCGAGGTGCCCACCGCATACCCCTGTGCTCGATGACCTGCAGCTCTGGGGCTTTTCTCTTTGTCTCTTTCCCAGTGTCAAGCTCCCAGTGTCAAGCTCCCAGGCAAACCAGCAGTGGAAATTTTAAGAAAATTCAGCTCAGCAAGCAGCAACAGAAGGGTCTTGTCCCCCAGACACTTTAAAAATATTGAAATTCACTTGAATAAGCAAAAAAATGGCTGAACTGTCACGCATGAGGCACATGAATCATCTTCAGGGAGGAAAGCGATCCTGGCAATGTCTGGGCTTGAAGTAACAGTAGTTAACATTATAATGACTCATAGCACATATGCGTCACATCGTTTTTCATTAGGAGCAGGATCCTGGTGTCCTGTGACTAACTGGGAGCTGGAACAGTAGTCCTAAAGCATGGGGCCAGGAGCCGGCTCTCCCAAATGTTTTGATTCAGTGCCAAAAGCATTATCGGCTGTCAGATATTAAATAATAGTAATTCTCAGATCAAACACTTCATTCAAATGACAAAATGAGATTGGCTTTGGAGCTGCCTTCCCCAGGGAGCGCCATGACTTTAACAGGGAGAAAATGGATAAATTGAGGGCAAGCACCTACAGAGAGGCCCTTCTTCTGCTCTCTGCTCCTTAAAGTCAACCCCTGGCTCTGCAGCCCATCTCTGATCTCCAGACAAGGTTAACATTTCCATTTTTGTCTCCCTACAGAAGGACCTTCAATTTCTTTGCAGTAACCTCACGGACCCCTCAGCATCCTCACAGCAAATCTGACTGGTGTAAACCCTCTCCAAAATGCTGCAGCTCCTGCAGCCCAGCCCCTTGCTGAACTTCACCTCAAAAAGCCCATGTCCCACCAAACCTCTTAGTTCAATGGCACGTGCCCATCTAGGCTGTTCAGGGCAAGCAAGGGAGCTGGAGCCTCTCCTGGGGAGGACAGTGAATGCCCACATGTGGGTGGCTCTGGTACGTGTTAAAGCTCATAACATTAGCTTAAATCTGCTCTTTGTAACCAAATCATCCTCCAGCATAATGCCAGCGTTGGACCTAGGCAAGAGCAGAGTAGCCAAAGAGATGTGCTGAAGTTAATGCATCAGTCTGGAGGATGAGAAAATGCAACATCTGGAAGATAACCCGCTGTGCTTTACCTGCCTCTTAGTTGGAATAGAACAAACCAGCCAAAGAGATTTTTTGTCAGACTTTACAAAATATGCCACCTGTGGGCTAAAGGAAGCAAGAGAAAATGCATCTCAAAGGGTAGCATTTGTACCGAGTGATGAATTACCAAAAGTAAGTGCTTATAATTGAAGCTCTCTCTCCAGTCCTTTCAGCAGGACCAGCATGGTGCTCTTCTGACTGAAGACTGAGTGACCACAGAGGGCACTTATGCACCATCAGAAAACGGCCAACAGTCAACAGATGCTCACATCAGATGCTGAAATACCTTACTGAGAACAGGATAATGGGAGGACAGGGCTTTCAGACCTTCGGAGGCAAGACTGCCTGGAGCTAGAAACAAAAATACAGTAGCAATGGGATGCACTGGTCATGTTAATTACCATCCTCTCCTTGAACCTGGGATACCTCAGAGCTCAACCAGTGACAAGTTCAGCATCTGCAGCCATTCTGAATCCATTCTGGCTCAGATGGGCTCTGTGAGCTCTCACAAGCAGGCAGGGAGGGGCAGGGAGGCTTACTCAAAGAAAACGTAGCCAGTGTGTTTGCTTTCTTGTGGATACTCAATTACAGCAGCCAACTGTGCATGAAGTCTGTGCAGCCACCTGTTTTTCACTTAGGTTTGTTCTCAGGGCTATAGGTTTAGCTGTAGCAATAATGGGCTCAACCTCCGACGAGGGATCATTTATGAACAGGAAAATATTTCAAGTTTTCCTAAAGCAGGGCTGTGATATAAATGGGAACAGTTTGCAGGAGTCCAGCCATAATCCATTGGCTCAAGATACTGTTATCTGTGAGGTACTCTGCCTGGGTAATCCTCTCATTTCTCTTCTTTCTGGAACAGTGCCCAGTTGATGGTGGTCAGGTGGTTGGTGTGTTTTACTTACAGCAAGATGGGGATGGTCCAGCATGACCTACCACAGCTCTCTCAGCACTCCAGAGCTCCTATAATTTTAAGAACAGGCTCCTGTTCCACACATGTAAGCTTTGCTAAGTTGCCTTGACTGGCCTTTTCACATCCAGGAATCACCCCCAGCCCTGCACACACAAAGCGTGAGGGATCCTGCAGCAGTCCTTCCAGTCCTGCAGGCCTTGTGGCAGGGTTACCAACGTATATCCCAATTCTGTCCCCAGTTGGGCAATTTGTACAGGCTTTGCAGTCTTACTGACTGCATCCCGCAATGACCTTGCAAGAGCAGCAAACACCCACACGGCCATTAGGTTCAATTATTGTAATTCCCTCTCCACAGGGCTCCTCCACCATGCTTTACAGGTTATTCTGAAAGCAGCAGCATGTTGCTTGCTGGCTTGAGCTGCATTGATCATATTATCTTCACTTCTGCCATGAAAGCAGTGGATTGACCAACTTGGCTTCACCAGTCCTTAAAGTTATTGCTGTATTTTCCTGATTGCTTTAAAGTCCCTTTTTCCCTTCTTTGTATACAATGGAAGTGCCTGCCAGACCGACACCTGGGCTACAGCAAGGGGTCTTCATTGGGGGGAAGCCAGGCCCCATTGGAGGCAAGCACAAGAGATGGAGCCTGGGTGAAGGTGCCGTCACTGCCATCACACTTGATTTGTAGGGAGAGGGACATCACAAAAATACTGCTGCCCCACCAGAAGATTTTTAGTATTCTGCTCACCATCCCATTTCTCCCTCCTGCTCTGCACCAACTTCCTTTAATTTGCTCATTAAAGGGAGCTGGGTTATTAAAACAAATTGTGGCATTTTCGTGAAAAAGCTGGAAGGGCTGAAATTGCCCTGACACTAATGGGTACAGCCCTGGCTCAAGTGAGTTATCGGCAAGCTGCCCGCTGACTCCTGTGGAGCCAAGATTTTACTTCAGATGGAGCCTATCTTTCAATTAAAGGTATTACTTCTAATATTCATTAAAATTCTGTTTAATCCAGGCTCTGCAAGGGGCAAACCATGGAATTCATTAAGAGTTTTGTAAAAAGCCACTGCAAAAGACCACAGTTGGGAAAAGTGGCTCCCAGGGGGAGAGGAGCAGGGCAAGAGCATGCCTTCACCTGGGGAAAAACCAGCACCTGCAGCTCTTTGATGGAGCGTGGGATGGTTTTTAGCACCTCTCTATTTAGCCTATTGATAAGGGTGGGTAGGCAGCAGAAGGGAGTCTGCTCCTTTCCTATTGTGGTGCTCTGGCTTCTGATCTTGCCGTGAGAGAGCACCCAGGTGTGGTATCGTGCTACTCAGATACCCACATAACTCTGATGAGAAACAACAAATTGAGGGTTTGTGTTTCACTCGTATCAGACCTACCACCATTTGCATTCATTGCACACTTGTGCAAAACCCTGTTGGCTGCTGTTGATTTACCACTGATAGTGCATATGACAGAGGTCTTATGGGCTTCAAAATCAATCTGGAGGCCGTGCTCTGTGAGCTGTTGAGTGAGCACCCTGCTAAGTTGCCCAGAGGTCTGCAGCTACCTGTCCCGAGACGCTGCTGTCAACAAGCAGCCAGCTGCCTTGCAGCTCTGACATTAGCGGTAGGGATAAAAGCGCTGCAGATCACTGAAAACAAAACGGCTCAGAGGCTGGAGGAGAAAGGAAATAGCAGGATCTCTGGGTGGAGGCTGCAAACGGCACTCAGGAGAGCTGGTACCTCTGCTGGGACTGAGAGGGGTTTGCAGATGTGGACAAAAAGCCAGAGGCTTGTTTCAAGCGGGAAGTGGTGCTCTGGGTTCTTGCATTGCTTTGTGATCCACAAATGTGAGCTGAGATAGCTTGGGTTTGTGTTTTACTTCTCTCTAGTTTCAGTGCAGCCATCTTCTTTTCTCTGTCAGTATTTGCAAATGCTGTTATTCTGTACCAAAATATTTCTTCATCAAATAAGCATTAGTGCATTTCTCCCAGGCTGCTGCCTTAGGTGGTGGCTTGACCTCTGTGAGAAGATGCATCTGCTAGGCAAATGACTTCTGCCTGTCTCTGTGTTTCTCTGCATCTGCTAATTTATTTATTTTTAATTTTATTTCCAAACGCCATCCCGCAGGGTCGGATGACTCCTAAATCCCTGTCCCCGTTCTGTGCATTTGGCATTCTGCAGCCCAGGTTTAAGGCTGTGAGGCTGCTGCTGCCTGCAGCCAGAAGGCAGCCTGCCAGGAACCCCATCCCCTGTCCTCTCAAACATCAGCTGCCTTTCCCAGCAGTAAAATACTGCTGTATGAAATACACTGGGTTCTGAGATCAATAACCTATCAGTACTCTGAACTCATGGGAAGAGCCAGCTCCTGCCTCTGCCAGCTAATTCTCTGAGAACCTTTCTTCTTTCTCCCACGTTGTCCAGTCAGACCTTTTTGTTCTCTCTTCCTCCATTTTTGCTCTGTTGCTTTCAAAGTCTGCCCCTGCTCCTTCTTTTGTATGTGTTTGTTGTTTCATTTTCTTAAGCTGTGCACATATTTATCTTCTTTCTCTCCATCTCTTCTCTTTTTCTTCTTCCAGCCTCTCCCCTCTGCTTCCTCATTACTTCTATCTCCTGGCAAATGGTATACTGTCATTTGCAACTGTAATGATGATGAAATACCTGAGATGTGGAAATAGCAGGCATCATTTCCCTCTCTGCCCTTTCCCTCCTCCCCTCACACACGAGGCATATTTCATTTCTTCTATTCTGCATCCACAGCAGTGGAGAACTGGCGTGCCCGGGGAGCATCGGCGTGGTGCCAGCAGATGTGGAAGTGATGAAGGATGGCAGGAAGGTCCAGTTCCCCTGGCTGATCTCCTTCGGAGACCCATTGCACTGCAGATGGAGAAAGGTGAGGGCTGGCTCTCAGAGTGCTTCCCACCCAGCTATCTCTGAGTGCTGTACTGCAATAGGCAAATCGCTTTATCTCTGTGGCACAGATGGAGGAGCTGAAACAAATCACTGTGCTCCACGATGAGTGAGAGGGATACAAGTAGAGTGTCCCTGCTCTTTGTGCTTTGAAGGGAAATATCTCTGAAGAGGACTAGCCTCAGGGACCAGCCATACTTGTGCTTGAATTTCCTGGTGGGAACAAAGGTAACAAAGCTTTTTGCTGCAAATCTGGAGTCTGCAATGTAAAATTTAGACAGAAGTTTGATGTTCCTCTGCTTCCAATTTATTCTTGACATGGCAGGAGACAGACTAGCAGTGACTGTACGCAGGGAGCAGGGCCTCTGCCACAGCACACTGAGGAAGACAAGGGGAGCAGTTCCATAATAGGGAAGGTGATGGAGCATAGCTGCACACAATCACAGGACGGTGATGGTGGGTACAAACATGGCATGGCAAAGTCCATGGGAGATTGGCACAACTCACAGACCCCCAGATGGAAACTTTCCCACCTTCACATTATTCTGTCATTGGGAGCAGTTGTCCTACTGAAAATTTGCCCCTACAGCCCCTGGACTGCCTTGGCCCAGCGTCACACCTTGGCCTGAGCTATAGTGTCCCCAGAGCCACCAGCTCTGCTTCAGCTTACTCTGTTTGCCCTCACTTTAAGTGAATGACTTTTACTTGTCTCTCCTGTTGAAATCCCTGTGCTGTTCCTACATCGTCTGTGTCATTCTTGGTGATATCAGTAAAACAAGACAGGAAGCCAACTGTTGACTGCACATTAGCTGTGCTGGGGATGCTTTTCCAGTGGTGAAAGCTGTTTCTATAAGATTATGAGAAATTAGTCAAGCGTTCATGAACAGATGCTCTTCCTTCTGAAGAATGCAGGGCTTGCTTCATCATTGAAACAAGCCTTTCCAGTAAGCCACTGCTAGCTATTAAGGTGCTGATGTGATGTGACAAAACACGTGCCATTTGTCTTCAGACAAATTTCCACACTGGACATGACGAGGTGAGGTTTGCTGTGCAGGTGGGCTTCTTTGGCAGAAGAGGCAACTGAGCCAGAAAGTGAATTCTGGGATGAGAAGGAAACCCGTGTCCCTGGCCCATGAGGCCACTGCACACTTCTCATTTCAATGCCTTTCAAAACAAATTCAGATGTGAACTTAGTGATGGACTTCACGGGGCACAGAAGACAATTATATGGAACAGAAATAGCCTACATACACAGCGGGAAGAACTCTTGGATTCAGAGCCCTTATTATAGATCAGAGTTCATAAGATTCAAAGTCTGTATAGAACAAAGTCTGGGTTGCCTCTGGATTTCCTCTGAATCACGGCTTGGCAAGTAGAAAAAGACCTGTCTGCCATAGAAATAGATTTATTTAACCCTTGGCAGTCCTGAGGGAACTGTGTAGTAGAAAGAGGGCTGACTGAAGCTGGGGCCACATTAAAGTGGTCAGATTGGTTCAGAGATTTTGTTTTGTTTGTTTGTTTGCTTTTTTACTTCTAGATTCTGCAGCAGAAGATGTCTTGATGGGGATCAGTGGGAAAGCTTCAGAGCTGGCTGCACTAATTGTTTCTTGGCCCTGAAAACTCATCCCCAGTCATCTTCAGAAAATGAAGTCATTTCATTCTGTCCACAGGCATCATCTTTCTCACTGGTTTCCCTCATATGCTGGTGAGAGAGGCTTCAGGAGCAAAGGACTTCATCTGTGATGACACAATCTGAAAGCCATTTCTGATCAAAGCCATTGCTTTTCCAACAGCAGGATTCCTTTGAGTTATTGGGAAGCTTCCCATGCTGTGAAAATGTACATGACTAAGTTGCTCTTCACTGTACCACTTTCTGCCTGGCAGAGGCAGGGGGTACTTACTTCATCTGCTTTCCTGATTCTGTCTCTGTCCCCAGAGCAGGAGCCATGCTTTCCTGAGATCATGTCACCAGGTGTATGGGAACTGCTGAGTCACAGCCTGAACCTCTGATTGATCGCCTGAGGCAAGCCATGAGTCAGCCAGAGGAGCACAGCTGAAGGCAATTCACCTGTGCTGCCGGAAGGGGTGGCTCCACCCCTCTTAGACCTATTTAAGAGCTGGCTACCAGTGGGGAAGGATCTCGTCTGGAGATCCCTTCTTCTGGTGCTTTCTGTAGGTAAGCCTTCCATTTATTCTCCTTATTGTCCTAATCTATTTTGCCTAACTCTCTTGTGATTATAACATCTTAATATCCATTGATTATACACCAGGGCACTCAGAATCATGTCCTGGACCTGTTTTCCATGTGTAGTTTGTAACCGAGATCATTGCACCATCATGATACCTCTTAACCAGCCATCCTGCAGCTGAAGAAATAGTTCCTCCTCTGCTCTCCCACTAGATGACATTTATGTTTGTTGTTTCCTCTTTGCTTTATTTCCTTGGAGGCTTTTGCACACTTTGCTGCCCAGGCCCAGCAGCCCATTGGTGCTGCGATACACGTCTGAGGCACCTCAAGATTAGAGCCTTTTCAAGCCACCGGTTTTCTGCTGAACATGTCCCCAGCTTCACTGACAAATCCGCAAATGCCACGACTGAGTTTCATCTCTCTGCCACCCAACCTTAGACAACAGCGTGGGATTTGTGCTCCTGAGTGTGAGAACGTGCCTGTTATCAGTGGCTGACAGGCCATCATGTAAACATTGCTGTCAAAGCAACGAACCGGCAGTGAGCATTTCCATGAACCCCTGCCTGTCTGCAAACAGCAGCAAAAGTGCAGCTCCTGCTCACAAAAGAGAATCTCCAGGTGCTGTTGGGCACTATGGTCTCCTGACCTGGGATGGGATTCAGGTCCCAGCTGTGCAGCGTCTCGTAGAGGATGAGCAGCTCCTGAGATGGGTCTGCACACTGCCATGTGTGGGAGGAGGCCCTTGCTATATATCCAATGACTTTTTTGATTGCTGAGGTTAATTGTAGAGATGGTCAGTGTGCTGTGGCTGCCAATGAAAATATTTACCTTTATTCCATAGAACTGTAACACAGCTGCCCTCATGCCTCCTCTCTCAAGTGTGCAGCCCAGGCTCTTGCCTCAGTGCTGAGTGACTAAGAAACCCTATGCAGCGTCCAGGGTCCTCAACATTTGCACTGGTATCTTGCTGCTCTCCTCTTCATCCTTTTGAAGATTCCTTCTTAAAATTTAGCACCACCATTCTTGGCACACTGTTTCTCTCAGTGAACTGTGGCCCCAGTCACTCCAGATGAGGATGTTGCTGCTAGCAGCAGCTGACAGGCCATCAAAACCCAATGCTTCTGGGCTAACACGTGGGGGGATGCCAGCTGTGATTCTGAGGAGCAGCCCGTGTGCATTATTTAGAGCAAAGTCGGGGCAAACACCTCCCTTGTGTGTCCTTAAGTCTGCTGGTCTAAAATGCAATTGTTTAAAATGTCAGGAGCACCTCTGCAAGGAAGTGCTGAGCATAAAAACACATGTTTGGGAAACATATGTGTTTTATCTCTTCTTAGGGGCTTGTCTCATGGATGATGGGCAGTCTGCATCAGTTGGTGTCTGTTTTCTGCAGGCTGAACCAGTTCACAGCTGTTTGATCACTTCTCATAACATCTGTGGGGATTCCATCTGACACACAGCCCATACCCAGAGTCCCTTAGTGTTAGCCCATCCCTTGGCATTTCAAGTTCTTTCTCACCAGAGGAGCTGGCCTAAATTTCCAGGGGACTTAAATGCTCCATTTCCTTCACAGGCATTTTTACTCTAATAATGTGTCACTAAAAGTAATGAAAAGACTGGAAAAAAAGGCCTAAGTCTTTCTTGTGACGCAAATAGTCACAGCCAGAAATTAAGGATGGGTTTTAGGATTTTAGTACCTTACTTTCTCCTCCCAGAAGACACTTTATCCCTTAGAGGAGCTTTGGTGAAATGCCAACAAGTACTAAAGGACCAGAGATGATGCAAGACCCCTGTTTTGAATGAGTTCCCTGGCTGGAATTTCAGAACAGAAATGGGGAGCCTTTCTGATCCAAGAACTTAGATTGTTGTCAGCCTGCATTTTCCATTCAGGTGGTGCTGTGCTGTGGAGGGGCTGGGGGAACAGAAGTCTGTCTTTCTAGTGGGAAAGGAAGTCCTGTTAATCCCATTCAGACTCAAAGACCACCATCAGAGGAAGGCCAAGAGCTCACTAGAGAATTGTTATGCGTATCTGCATTTTTATTGTATTAATTTCCCTACTGCTCAGCCAGAGCAAACTGAGGATGAGGCAGCTGTGGCTAGGTGGGGGCACTACATGGTCTTGTACGCACATCTGCAAAGGCCTCATCGGCTCCCACCCAAACCCTTTCCCACCAACAGACTCCAGGTGGCTTTGGCCAGTAAAATGAGTGCTTAAGAGTGTTTTCACAGGCAAGGCTGTGCCCCTGCATGCTGCTGAGTTGGTGACATCCCCACAATTGGCACCTCAGCCCTCATCTGCAATCACAGAAAAAATAATTGGATGGATTGAAGTGCAGCACCCTTTTACTTCACAGATAGGAAATTTCATATCTGCCCTGATTAGTGGCTGAGAGATACCAGCTCTCTCCGCAGCTGACCATGAAGGCAATTTCATTTCACTATATCTATTTGCTGATATAGGACAGAGTTTGAGGGGCTGAACGCCGCCACTGTTGGCTATGTTAATAATCTGCTTCTGGCTGCCTCCTGCCCCAGGGTTCTGCCTGCACCCCTCCATCTCTGCTCCTCTGTCCTGAGTACAAAACACTTAGATGGGTGAAGAAGTTTATGGTGGCATACGGATGTGTTTAAGCCAGCAGCAACCTGACTGTCAATGAGACACCTCCACATCCAGTGCAGCACTGTTGTGAGGTCTTTGGTGTCTCATCTCAGCGCAACATAACATCTTTACCAGAAGCATTGCCTAAATTCCTTGAGACTGGCCTTCTGGTTTCTGGTTGTCTAGCCTAGCACCAGGCAAACCCCAGAGCTGGGGCATGAACGCACGTGGCAATGACGCCACATGCTCTGGATCTTCTCTGTCTTCAGTGGTGGTTAGAGGCACCATCAAGTCCACGTCCCCACCAGGGGAGATTTGGGGCAGGCTGTGTGCTCCTCATCTCCCAAAATACCAAGGCACGGATGGTGGAAAGCACCAGGTTGTCTGGTGGCACAAACACTCAGCACAAGACAGTGCCCTAAGGCCTCACAGCTTCATCACTAAGCTGATGATGTTTGGCAGCCCTCTCGGGGCCCTGCATCCCCAGACAGGTCTCCATGAGCAGAGGGAGGTGTGGTGACCAGTGTTAAGTCCTCTGTGTCAAGCCAGACAGATTTCCCCCTGCTACAAAACTGATGTTTTTAGATCAATAGCCTCACCTTCTAAAATGTTCCAGAAGAGCCTGTAACGATTTTTAATCTATTCTAAATGTCAGAACAAACAGCATTTCCTTTTGAAAGGCTTTGCAGGAAACCACACTGGCACTGCTTGGCCTCTGCCCAGGGTCAGGCATCTCCACAGCACCTGCACTGTGCCTAGCTCCGGCCCCACTGCTACCAGCCCACCAGCCCCTGCAGGGATCTGCAGACTGCTCAACTCACATCTGCCAGCTGCTTTTGCATCTCTTACCTTTGCAGATGTATTTTTCTTCCTGTTCCCTCTGTCAGGCCCCTCCTCCAGGCTGTGGGAGCAAAAGTGGTGGAGACAGGAAAACGCTGATTTCATGGAAATAGGTCAGCACTGAAAAACTGGCTGGCATGGGGAAGGGGTGGGAGATCCTGAGGTGTCTAGGTGTGCCAGAGCAGGTCACCGAGCTGCTTAAGCAAGGAAATGACAGAGAGGCTCCTGGTTTACACAGGCTTTAGTGACCCTCCTGCTTCAAGGGCATATCTTGTAAAGGTCTGTGTTACCAAGCTTGAAATAAGCCCAAATATCCCTGCCCTGCTTCATATGGGCAGTATTGAGAACTGCACAAGCCCTTCTCATAGCATGGTTGGGGTGGCCATGCTATGCCACAGCAGTTGCCCAGGGCAGAGCTGCTGTGGGAGAGGTCTCCAAGGAGCTGTGGAGCACTGCCCTCATAAATGGCAGTTTCCTCACGACATCTAATCTTGCTGCCGAGAAGCACGTTCACTTGTCACTAAAGTAGGGAGGGATGCAGCATCCTGTGCCTGTGCTTGTTTGTTCCTCTCCTATCTGGAAATAAAGCACTTAGTATCTCCAAGAGTCTCTTTCGGAGACTTGATCGTACCAGAAATATCTGTGTTTCTCTTCCATGCACTGCATGAGCTATTTAAGGACTGCTCTGTCATATTTGTAGTTCCTTTCCCCATCATCATAAGCTGAAAATGATCAGGGCCTCAATTCTCCCCTGCAGCTGAGCTATGGCTTAATCTACCTCGCGCACGGCAAGCTGGTCTTAAGAGTATAAATGTTCAGGTTTCCAAAGTCTGCAGTTAACACGTTTTGTCTGAAAATGTACTAGTGCTTTTTTTTTTGTGAAAAACTTTGTTACATTTTGTTTAGATATTTTCTAATAACGCATTCTGGCTTTGTTTCAAGGTGACAGCTGCATATCAAAGCTGACCTGCTTCTTAGTTTCTTTTCTTTCTTTTTTTTTTTAACTGCAAAATACAAAATGTTTGGGTTTTGGATTGAGTTTTAAATTTTTTATTTTGTGAAAACCTTCCCTCAGTTTTCTGTTTGTTTGAAAGGGGAAGGTCTGCCCCTTCCTCCTGTGTGTGGGGAAGGGTAGGGATGGTGAGCGCATGATAGAGCCTGCTCTTCCCACAGTGCTGAGCATCCCAGGGCTCCCCCTCACTTTTCGCTTGGATGCTCACCCTCCATCAGCCGCCTGAGCCCTCTCCCTGAGATCTGTCTCTCGTGCCCCATTCCCCTATTACGAATGCTGTCATCAAGGACACACGTACTTCTCCTGCCCCCACACCTTGCTTTCTGTTAAAGGCAAAGATTAATTTCTGACTTCATTGGTTGGAAAAGTACCAAGAAGGGAAAAATAGAGCAGGCTGCGGGGAAAAAGAAGCAGAAGAGGGCAACCAGCGCTGGTATCTCCTCAGCATCAGCTCTGCTACTCCAGAGGGTGCCTTCCCAACAGGGCAGGACTTGCACAGGACTGGCTGGGGAGTACCCAAGTAATTGCCCTGAGAGGTACAACGCCCCACCTTGTGCTCTGGCCTGACTGAGGCTGAGCTGAAGCATCTTCCCTCCCCTTTTCCTCCCAGCACACACCATCCCCGAACACAAAGAAACCTTTGTTTCCCTCCATTGGCTTCCCCACCTGGATGCCACCACCAATTGCCGTGGAAATCTGGGGGATGTGGAGAAGAGTTGCCTTCCACTCTGCTGTTGCAGGAAGGGGCCATGCAGAATGGGGATGATGTGGTGAGGGCGGGTGCCCATGCTGAGGTGACCTGGAACCAAGCAGCATTGCAGGAGCAGAGGATGAGCACTGGTTCTTTCTCCTCATCTCATTGTTTTGAAGGTGCTGGTTATTGCCTCCCACTACCCCTCTCACTGTTCCTACATCAGAAGGGACAAGAGCTCCAGGCAGAGAAGCAGACCCTTCATCAGCTGGGAACTGTTGCCATAATTCAGCTTCGCCAGCCTTTCTTACCTCAAAAGTGCATAGAGGCTTTTTCTTTTACATGCAGCTCAAAGACTCTTCTGTTTCACTTTCTTGTGAGGACTATCAAAGCTCTTGTGTGTGTATATATATCTATATATATAAATATATATATATATATATATATATAAAATATTTAGCTGCTTTTGAGAGGGGTACCAGCACAGGTGAACTGCCCTCACTAGACATGGGTTCTACCTCCCCCTACTCTGAGCAACACAGATTGAAAGGCAACAGGGGGAAAAAGTCCCCTAATTAGAGACGTAGTGGCCCCTTCTGTTCTCTCCCCATTGAGCCCCAGCAGGCCAGGAGCATCCGTCTGGGCACCAAAATCAGCTGTTATCACCCATACTTCCTTGGGCCAGGCTCATACACCTCTAGTAGTTCCACAGACACTTGGGAAAAACTTTCTACTGCAGAGCCCAAACCAGTGCCTCTCCCCAAGCTACATTCTTACCACACTTTCCTCTCGGTATCTCTCGACAGTAAATGCAGGCAAGCTCCTGCTGCAGGATGTGCTCTTATCTCTGTATTACAGGTCATGAAGTGACATGAGCAAAGGTTGAGTGCAAACCAGAGATATTAAGACAAGGTTATCTGTGTAGGCAGTCTCTGAAACAGGGCAGCGACAGTCCCAGGCATATGCTGGGATTGTCAGCCAGAAACATACCAGAGAGACACGTGTCCAAATGTTGTTTCCTCCCACTTCTCCCCCACTCTGTTTCCTCTGGAGTGAATTCATAAAGAGTGAATCCCTTCCAGTGCTGCCAGCTCTGTCCAGGATGCATGTGAGGCTGCTTGCAGTCAAAATAGCCAGCTCTGAGCTGACTCTATTAATGGAGGGAGACCTAGATATGCTTCTTGCCCGAGCCAGGACTTAGTTAGGCTGCTATAATTAATGACTGTGGCTCCCCTAAGAAAGATTCCAGCTGCTTTGCTCGGCAGCCTGCTCCATCAATTTTGCTCTCACATACCGGACACGCACCAAAACCCATTGCTGTGAGGAAAAAAGATGCATAAATCAGATACATATGGGAAACAGGAGCAGGAGCAGAGGGGATGAGACTCCAAAGAAAGTGATACTAATCAGCAGAATAGAACTGATTCTCAGGTTCCCCTGTGTCAGAGAAGCTTGCAGAGTCACATGCAGCAAACCTGGCAGACCTCAGCACAAGGCAAGAAGCATAAGCCATTTCCTCAACTTGTGTTAAGGCGAACAGTTACCTTTGCTGAACTATTTCATTTGGAATACTTCATTTCCCTCCTCAGGGGAAGCTCAGTGGAGATATGCCCCAGAGCTCCTCGTCAGCCACACTGTATCCTTTCCCATTTTCTCTCACCAGACCATTCTCCCTTTCTGCTGTTTCAGAAAGCCTGTGGTTTCACACAGGTCACTCATCCGCTTGTCTTCCTGCCCCTGTTGTTCCCATAGCTGCTCACTCAGGCTGGATACTCTCTGAGCTGCTTGGGGTTATTCACCCTTCTCCCACATCAGGTCTGTTTTCTCTTTGCTCTGCCATCATGTTGGAGTTCTCTTTGATTTGCAGACACAATTTTCTCCCATGTAATTCAGCTCTACCCTGTGAATTGGCTTTTCACTGATACATTTTTGCTTTGCTCAAAGAGGATTAAGTAACTTCTTTCACCACAGCAGTCCTATTTCTGTCCTGTACCTGTTATCTGCGAACCTAGGGCAGCAGCAGCAGGAACAGTGTTTTATTAGTGGGCTGAGGGATCTGCCACACAGCCCTACCGCTCCCCACAAAGCTTACGCAGGTGTTTGCAGATAGAGTTCTGCTAACAATAGCATCTTCCCATTATTTCCACCAAAGCCAGCTACTGCATTCTCTTTTCCAAGTGCTATCAGCTCTTCCCTGCCCCTCAGTGAAAAGTTTCTATATTTAACACATCTACCAAGTCTGAAGTTTCTACAGGTGTGTATGGGTAAGCAGAGAGCAGGGAAGCCTGCAGCAAGGGCTGCTGGGACACACTGGCCAGGGCATGGACACCCTCACCCAGACACAGCTTAGGATGCTGGCAAGGAGAACCAACCCTGTGTGTCAAAACAGAGGCTGCATGGCCCCATGTCACAGCCTGCTCAGCTTTGTTGCATGCAATCAGTGCTGTGGCAGACTGCAGCAAGGGAAATAGCTGTGCTGGAGGAGCTCTGCCTTGCCTGCTCTGATGATCACCTCTGCCTACATGCTAATTCCCGAATGAACGGAGCTTATCATCCTCTGCTTTAGCATCTGTGAAAGACCAGTGGGGCAAATACAGGAGAGCTCCACTACATCCTGCACATGGATGACTCAATCACACCAGGCTAGAACAGGGCAAGACACAAGCTTTATCTCTCAGTAACCAAGATTAGACTGTGAATAAGAGGAATTAGCTAAAGGTCAAGCCAGCTAGAACAAGAATAATGAACACAGGCTTAAGGAACAGCTGTGTGCAATTTCTCAAAGTACAGCAAATTCTCTTTCTTTGACTCAGTAGCAGGGGGAGGCAGAGCAGTTCTGGCCAAGGGGCTGCAAGCCCCATCGTCCAGGAAGACCTTGCCTTCTGTGCACACTAAGTCCCACATAAAGCTGTAAGCATTGCCTTTGATCCCAGCTGACAGTCGCAACCTCCCAGAGCAGTCTGTGTTGTCGCTGCAAGAAGGTCCCTTTCTCCTCAGGTCAAGGTGATGCACCCTAGGCCTCCAGGCCCAGCAGACAAAGGCTTCTCCTCAGAATCTTTGACCTTGTAATTAACACCTGGCCTGTCCGACTGGGAGGAGCTGGAACATACCGACCTTTGGAACCTTTGGAAAGTTCAATTAACTTCAAGGGCCTTTTCTGGGAGCGTTGGTTGAGGAAACAAAGAACTCTGAGAAGTGCTGGAGCATTGTCATCAAATCGTTCTGAACATCACTATTTTTAGCACGGTGAGAAGAAGGGAGCTGAAGAGGGTAGGCTGGAGCCCCAGCACATGGGATGGTGGCAGCAGAAGGGCCTCTCTTAGCATACACATGCCTCAGCCCCATGCCTGACCAGAGGAGGGAAGGGGCTATGGTGGTGGTGATAACACACTTTTAAATTTTACTTATTTTTTTTTTTTTAAGAGAGGAAGCTCCATTTTCATCACCCCACCCCCATGGTCAGAAAATGAGACCCACAGATAGAGCTGGAGATAATGGCAGGTTGCCATGGAAATGTGCATTTAGTCTCACTGTTTCCATGGCAACTGAAAGACATACCATTCTGTTCCTCTGAAGGATGCCAAAGGTAAATGAGCACTGATTAAAACAGGGGCACAAACTTGGGCTCTAATCAACCACAAAGAGTAGGGCCATAAACTCTTATTGCTCAAGGAGGAAATATTAAGAGCTTCATAGTGATGGGAAGGCCAGAGGCAGGGAGCCCTGCACACAAACTACTCCCTGCAGAGCCAGGAATTACAGCCCTGCTGTATTGGCCCAGCTCAATGCCATGCCCAGCTTCAGCTGCCTAACCATGGTCTTTCTGTTTGTAGTGGGATGCTAAAACCACCCCAAATCCACGGTCTGCCAGGCTGTTTCCTGGCTGGATATCTGCACAAATCAAAGCCAGTAACAATGTAATCCTGGAAGTCAAGCAGAGCAAGCATACTTCTCAGAATCCAGCAAGAGCCAAACCACACCATTAATTCTATGTGCCTAGCCCCTGATGGTGCTTGATTGAAAGACTCATCCTCTTCTAAAACAAAACAAAACCAAAAAACAACAGCAATAAAAAGATTACTCAAATGGAAGCTGTGTCTCCTTGAATCCTGGTCCTTCTTCCATGCTGGCTGACATTCAAATCAAACAAGCCATTAGGCAAAGTAATCCCTTTGTCTACTGCCAATCCATCAAGGAGCTGTTGATCTGGCCTGTTCCAGAGGACAGTGGATGTCCTGAGAGCCCCTGCTGGTGTGTGTGGAAGAACAGGCAGAGAATGAGGCATCAGAATGTTGCGTATCCTATTACACACAGCTAATGAACCCAACTGCTGCGTTTGCGAATGGAAGCAGCATGCGGTTCAGTCCTCAAGCACACGATGTAACAACACATCCTGGAAATACAGAGAGCTTGCCCTGAATTTAGAGAACTCCTCTGGCCAATCCCAACTAAGGGTGTGAATAGGGGGTTTATACCACTCCAGTTTCTACTCCGTGCTGCCAGTGGATGTTCAGAATGCTTGCAAAGCTGAAGGCAGTTGTGATACAAAAGTATTGCCTTCATAGCGTGGGACACAGACAAGAAAAGACTTCTGCTTGCCTGTCACTGCCTTTGAGTGAGTCCTCCACCATGCACTGGATTCAGGCAAGTCCTAAGAAAGCAGGAAATTACACTACCGTGTGGAAGAAGCAGAAGCCCAATGGGGTGCCTCTGAGAACTGGCTCTTCTGCCCTAGCCATCTTGCTGACTCATCCAACAGGTCAGTACAGATGTAGAATATTACAAGGAAGACTTGAATTTAGTTAAATTTTACACAAGAATATTTGGGGGTGTGATAAGCACTTGTTCTCTTAACACCGGCCCTGTCTAGGTGCCACCCAGCCCAAATGCTCTGTTTAGCAAGCAATACCTACAGCAGCCCACTCAAAGCAAGCACCGTATCGCCACGCGTATCCCTAAAGCACTATTTCTCCACCTCTCTCTGGAAGAGGTGCAAGTTGCCCCAGTTAAAAAGTGGCAGAAGCTATCGAGTTTTAAGAACGGAGTTGGAATGCTGTTCTTAGAACATGCTGGTTATCTACCAAGTCCCTGGAGAGCCAAAAAGCCCTGACCAAAGCAAGGATTTCTATGACATCTGTCTCTATCCACCTGTCACTGGTACTGATGATTGTGCCCTTTCCCTTGAAGTTTTATCTTAACGTAGGTTTCCATAAATATCTTTCCTGATCATTCCTTGTCAGGTGGGTGAACTGAGAGAATCCTTCATGTGGGAGAAGAGAAAAGATTTTCCACTGCAGCTTCTCATTTGCAATGAATTTGAATTTGCCAGCATCTTCAGCTCCACACTGCTGTCCTAATCTCACAGTTTCAGTACAAGGGCTGCAACACATTCCCACATTACAGGCACCACACAGATGTGCCAAAGCAGTCCCTCACTCTCCTGGCAGAACTCTAATCCTCTGCATCCTTTCCTTTGTACAGTGGTGAAATCTTCCCCCCACTAAGACCAGCCCATGTACAAACCTTAACTTTTTTTTTTTTTTTTTTTTTTTCCAATTTCTGCCAGAACCAGAATCCAGCCTTTATTGCCTATATAGGCAAAATTCACCAAGGTCACCTTAATTCCATTCTGCAATATGACCCCCTTGCCAGCTTCCTAGACACAGAAGTTTCCAATTTATAATGTACTGACATGGGTTTCTTTCAGATATACTTTTTTAAGACAACATGGTTACAGAGATAACAAAGCCTTTAGCATCCATTCCATACTGGGTACAGTAAGACTAGTAGTTTTGGCCAGTAGATTTTAGCTGCTGACAGGAAGCAGGACTAGCAGGTCAAGAGCAATGCACTGTACAGATGAAGCCTCTCCAGCTCTGACCAATTTCTCTGACATAAAGACTACGAGTCTAGAGTTAAGACAAAATCAGCTCTAGCCTGCCTCCAAAGAAACTTTTGTTCCTGCATAGGTCCTGCAAGGAGCACATTCAACCTTACTCAAGCTGCAAGTCTTGTCCAGAACAGCCAATCCTAAAGAGTAAGGGGTCCACCTAGTGCAGTTACAGCAGTACTACCAAAAGTGCAGATAGCAAGGCATGCATGCAAGCTTCCCCTGAGCCCAGCAACAGGCTGCTGGTGACGCTGGTATGAACACAACATTTCATTTATGGTTGGACCGGAGAATCTTGGAGATCTTTTCCAACCTTGGTGATTCTATGATTCATCCTTCATACAGTCCCTGCAAAGAAGGAGGCAAGTTATCTGAAAGTGGTTGCACGCCATGCAGACAGCACTCGCTTGATTTACTTGAACAGTGGAGAGTGGGAAAGTGGCACCTGGTTAGGTTCTGTAGACAGAGCACGTACACATTTACTAAGTACAGTAACCCAGGTGGAATACTTATAGGGGCTAAAGAAAGGTTTTCATTTACAAAAACAAAAACTAACCCTTGCTATTTGCTGGTTTCCTCTTTTCCCTTCACTACTCCTGCACTTACATTTTCCATTGAAAAGTGCCAAAAGAGACTTGACCAAGGTCCAATCGTATGAAACAGACCAAGAGCTAGATTACATACCTTCTACTTCAGAAAGCAATTTTTCATTGCTCTGCTATCCCACCTGAAAAAAATATATATCTAATGTCTTCTACCTACACATGCTTTTAGGTCTTCTATCTTTTGAAGGCATTTTTGGCAGACATTCAATTCAAGACCTAGGAGATTGTGGTATCCTGCAGGGGTTTAGGGAAGTCTTTTCATCATATCCTTTGGCTCACTACAGCACCACTTCCAGCTCTGTTTGATAGGGACATAAGCACGTTGACTGCAGGGAACAAATCAAAAGCACCAGATCAAAGGAACTGCTGCTCCAAAGCCCACCCATATTCCTCAAGTGACAAAACTGCATAGTTTATGGATGAAGCTAACATTGTCTGGCTATAAACTAAGCATGAGAAATCAGCAGACGGACACAAAGTATATGTATGTGCTGCTGACTAGCTCAGAAAGGAATTCTGTAAGCTTAACAACAAGAAGAATGCCTATGGCATTGGGTCCTCAAAACCTCATGGTTTGCTTTAAGCAGTTCCCTTGAAACCAAAGTCAAGCAGTCCTCCCAGACTCACGAGAATGATTCAAGTCTTCGACAATTTGGTTTTGATCAGATAAAACACAAGAGAGGGAACAAAAATAGTTTTTCCATCTCTCACCCAGAAGCACGTGAATCACGTGATTTAAAGATTTAAAAGAAGCACGTGATTTAAAAGACATCTAGTGGCAGATAAAAAGATACAGAAAACTAATCAAAATGTTGTTATCTTGGAAACCTCTATTTTTCCCTTTTTTTTTTTTTGGAAATTTCAGAAAGGAAAAGAGTTGTTTAACTCTTTCATAACACCAGACAGGATAAATGGTGAGGCAAATTATTCTCAGTTAAGTCACAATGACTTAAGGTCACTCACGCAATACTCCAGAACTTCTTTGCCTTTGTCACCTAAACTTCCTTTCCTGTTAGGAAGACAGTGGATTCACTATGAAACTTAAGAGATTGTATGATATAAAAAGCCAAGACATGTTTAGGAACAACCTAAAACAGCACTGGGGATAGAAGGCTGTGTATTTTATTTATATACATATGCACACACCACTTTTTTTTTTTTTTTTCCTTCTAAAATAAAACAAATAGCTATTAATCCTTCCTACCTCAGTCTTTGAGCTTCACTTAATTGGAACATGCCAAAACTTTCATTCCAGGGACTGAGAGCAAAACTACTATGGGCTCCTGGGACTGAGACCAGCTTGAAAAAGCTAAGTGTCCAGAAAAGCCCACAGAGCGTTGAACAGCCAGCAACACTGGTAGGTATAAATCCAATTCAGATGAAAAAAAATTGGTAAACAGTCCTAGCTGGAATGAACCCAGATTCCACCCACCAGAAATGCATGAGTAATACCAAACGAGCTCAAATAAATATATTTTTTTTAGTGAGAACTCTCAATAAACACACACATATGTACAGCCATCTCTTGTAGAGACAAGTGGTTCCACATTCTGGAGAAGGCAGGATGAGTCTGCGCCACTGAGCAGGTGATTCACAAAGCACTGAAGATGCTTCTGTTTGCGTGCTTATGGCTACTTCATATTTCTGAGAGGAAGGCCAAAAAGTCTTGGAAACAGGCTCAGTTCAGACACATACAGCTGGTGTCATCTGTAACTGCTGTATTACAGGGTTAGGAAGATGAGAAGGATCAACTGGGAAACGATCAAACAAAACCCTCTGAAGACTGCCAGGAAACATCTGCAGCCAGCAGTCATCCATAAGAAGTCCAATCAGAATTTGACAGAAAAGGAAGTCCCACAGGAGCATCCCTTCTCTGCCTGAGGATTGCTCACCACCTGGAATGAGCTGCGAATCAGCTCCTGGCTGAAGTCTACCATGGAACCTTTCACAAAGGCCAGGCTGTCCACATCCACAACTACACGGGCACCACCTTGTTCAAAAACCCTGCAGAAAAGCAGCATATTTAAACATCAGTTGTGCTACAGATACAACCAAGAAGCACAGCCTGAGCTCGTCCCTCATCTTGCAGTCTTTGTCCTTCCAAGATTTTGTACCACACACACACCCATCTTGCCCCCTTTGCACAGAACACCCCCTCTGTCCTTGCCTGTCATCAGGATTTATAACCGTGTCCAAAGAAAACTTGTATTGGAACCCCGAGCAACCACCTCCTTCCACCTGCAGCCTGAGAAACTCTGATCCTTCTGCAATCTCCAGCAGCCTCTACAAAACAGAAAAGATTAAAAAAACAAACAAACAAAGGCTCAAACCATGTCGAACGAACAGGCAAATGCTGCAACACCTCCACTGTGCATTCGCGGACACTTCAGGAAGCCCTCTTGGGGCCCTACCTTCACGCAGCTCTCGCTGAGGTATACCTGTCCCTCGTTGGAGTCGCTCTCCGTCGGGCCCGGCTGGGAGGAGGACGATGCCCACCGCAGCGAGCGGCCCAGCGCGCAGACAGGGGCCGGCGGGGGGCCGAGTGGCGCTCGTCCTCTGTGCGACGAAGGAGAACACCAACTGCTTCAGGGAGAAGGAGGGGAAGAAAGGACGAGCCTCAGCGGGGCAACGCCGAGCCCCCGGCCCCGCACTCGCCGCCCCCTGTCACAGAGAGAGGCGCTGCCGAGTCGGTACCTGACCCGACCGCACCGCGCCATCCACCAACAGCGCCTCAGCGCCGCCATCTTGCCTATCGCTCCCTCCTCAGAGCCCCGCCCCACCCCGCCCGCCCATTGGCTGTCCGGCGCCGTTATTTCCGGCGCGAGGCGCCATGGCGCGTACCGAGGCGGAAGCGTTCGGTGGGGCGGGTTGCTAGGCGACGTGCGGGTGGGTCGAGTGAGCAGTGGCGCCCGCCGGGGTCTGGCTGTGTCCCGGCCTGAGCTGCGGGGGAGCGGTGGCCCACACATAGGGAAGACGTTGACACCGCTGTGTCAGCCCGGTCCTAGGTTTGGGAACGTGCTGTGGCTGAAAGCACGTAACTTGTATTTGTCCTTGAAAGTGTTTGCTTTTGAAAGCAGCAAAGAAAAATAACTTTGTAAATAATGCAGCGCTTTTCAGCAGTGTGTTTGCAGTGGACTTAGCTGTGAGGGTTATTTGCACTGAGCAGTACCCTGAGACCCTGACAGGGATCAAGATGTCATTGCAGGGGGAATTACGCAAACAGAAGAACAAACACAGGGCCTGCTCTGAAGGATTTCTTATGATTTTTCCCGATACTGGCTTTTCTGTTTTACTTTCTTTATCAGGGAGGAATCTCTGAGTCTCTAAGCTCAGCGCTCCCTGCAGAGGCCAGTTTTCCTTTGGGTTGGGATTCATGACCCTGGTACTGCAAATACAGACATGCTCAGCTTTCTGCATGTGCCGCAGTTCCGCGCGGCCCCCTCCCGCTCCTCACATCTCTGTGAGAACAGGATCCAGCAGGATTGGGCAGATGTGCAGCCTTCATCCCCGCACTGGGTGCGTAAGGCGCAGTTCTCAGATGCAGTCTCCATGGTTTCGCCACCGAGCCTGCGTTAGCACCAGCACTTGCCATCTCCCAGGCCCCCTCTGCTCATATCTCCTGCCTCGCATTTCTGCGTGTGTAGGTGTTTAATGATTCTTCAATTAACTCTTCACAGTCAAAGCAGGGAATTCATGCTTAATGAAAGGTTACGTGCATTTTGTTAAAGGTGCTTTTCCTCTTCAAAAACTTGTATCAAGGGCTTTGTGGAGGATGAATCTTCACTCACCTGACCGAGTCCAGAACTTGGCTGCCAGCCTGAAGCTGAGCGGCTCTGCCTCGTTTCTCTCCCTTAAACCTGATCATTTGACATGTGACACTGGTCCGGCCTGTTGCTCAAAGGTGTGCCTACAGTTAAAGGGTTGCTTATCATTTACTCACGTGCTTCGGCTGGAGGAATTCCAGGCTGCAATCCTGTTCCCTCACCTCCAGTCAGGTTTGTGGAGAGTCATACAGTGGCATGACAGAGGAAAACCAGTCATCCCAGTAGGAGGGGATCATTTAAAGTCAGCACAGCTCGGGACTTGGTGACTATTAGCTTTCTCACACATCTCAATCGGAACAAGGCAGTGCCTAGAACAGCTTGACCTCCTTGCAGCACAGTGGAGGCAGAGGAAGTACTTAAATCCAAGATGACATCTGCTTGACAAAGTTATTGTCCATTAAGCATGTAGTAGACAGCTCCATACAGAGATTTAACAACTGTAGGAAGCAAAAGTATTTTCTTTGGCATAGGCATAGAAATCAAGCACGTGGTGGAGTGCCTGGAGTAGTAAACATGTAGTTAATATTAGGTGTATAAATCCTAAAAGGCTCACTCCCACGGTGAATGTGGCTGCCAGGCTGAGGGGGCAGTGCTTTAAAGAAATGCAACCACATGCTTTTGCTTATGTATACCACCTTGCACACGTAAATAAAGACTGGTTTGAGCTGTTTAGTTTTTCTCACTCTTGGATTAACTCTGATAATGTTCACATAAAACCAGGAAAGTATCACAGGTGGGGACCCAGAGGAGCTGGTGCTCATCCAGTTAGCTGCAAACAGCTGGATCCTCAGATTAGGCGTATTGGAACAGTTGATGCTTTTAAACACATATAGGGGGGTGTTTTTTGAGTTATTATCAGTGCACCTCTGCGTTTGGAGGAATGAATCAAGAGCTCCTGGGGAAAAAAGGGAGAAGGATGGTTCTACTTCTCACACTGCACATGCTTTTCTCTCTCTTGAAGGATTTATTGTGCTGAATGCTGGCATTTCATGGCCTCGTGTTGCATCTATATTCACTGCAAACTTTTTTTGGATATTTGATGTAGCCTGCTCCCTTAAAAAAAAACACTTGTGCTTTCTACATGCCCTCAGTTTTACCAGCGTTAGATGTCTGAAATGGTACAAGTATTTTCAAGGCATTTCTGGATGTTGTTGCGTTACTTTAGATTGAGAAAATGAGAGAGTTGGCCTCAATCAGAGTTAATTTAGTCTGATTAATAATCCATTGCTCTGGCGAGTGATTCATGTGCTGGAGGCAAATGTTCGGAGTAGCCAGGCCATGTAAGGAAGGAGAACAGCTGTTTCTTTGCACCTCTCTATTACCAGTGATCGTTTTTTCTTTCTGCCAGCTCTGTAGTCAGGGGGTGTTTTTGTCTCATCCAGAATTAAAATCCATGTTTTCTCCCTTCCTAGGCTGTGGCTTTGTTGGTCTTGTGGTTCTTGATAACTTGATATAATCTGATTGTACTTTTTTCCCCCCTCCTCATTCTGCACACTTTATGTTTTGGGGAGTTCCTTAAGCTCTCTTTAAGCCTGCTGAACTAATGAGGTCTGCCTGCAAGCTGGGTTCTCTAAGTATTCTGCTTGTTTCTACAGTGTGTGTTTAAGGCATTTTATCTCAGTGGAAAACTGGGCTCGTTTGAGTGATTCAGAAACTGATGACAAGAAACCACTGCCATGGCTGTTGAATGTGAGTGTCCCGTGGTGCATTCATTGTGAATGCTGGTGATCTACAACAAAAGGAGCATGTACTGGCTGAGAGAGCAGGAGAAACTGATGCATGATGATGATGATGTGGATTTTCTCTAGAATACCGTTTCTGTATTCACTGCCACTACAGTGCCTGAAAGGTCTGTGTGTTTACCAAGCTGCAAGTGCAGTGCTGTTACAGGAATTTACATTCATTGGGCGTAGCTGCTCATCAAGCGGAACTTCAGATTTTTTCCTCGGGTAATGGAGTTGGTGGGATATGTAAGTGCAGAACTCAAGCACCAGTCTCGGATGAACGTATCTTTTCATTTTCTCAGTGAAACGGTGGCTCCAGGGTGACCCAGAGGCCCACGGATTGTACCAGCTGTCACAAGGGGCACGTCCCTGACAGCAAGGTCTGCCAGCGGCTGTCTGTTCTGCTGAACGCTGCCTCGGGGAATCCAAGCAGCAGCGCCGCCACCGCTGCGGAACCGCCTGCCAGCCCACCTGCAGCCCACGGCCCGGCCCCGCGGGCGGAGCGGCGCTCAGCTGACCGCCGGCACGGGGCGGGGCGGGGCGGCCTCACCGCTCTCATGTGACGCCGCCGCCGCCGCCGCCGCCACCGCCTCCGCAGCTCAGCGCAGCGCAGTGCCGCCATGGTGCCGCCGCCTCTCGTGCTGCTGCTGGCGCTCGCTGCCGCCGCCCTGGCCGAGCCGCTCCGCTTCGTGGACTGCGGTGAGTGTCCCACGAGGCGCGGGGGCCCGGTTCCTTGGCCGAGCGGGAGTTGCCCTCCGGGGTCCTGGCACCGCTAACCCCTCGCTCGTCCTTCTAGGTTCCAAAGACGGAAGCATTCAAGAGGTGAACGTGAGCCCCTGTCCCACGCAGCCCTGCCAGCTCGTCAAAGGGACCTCGTACAGCATCAATGTCACTTTCTCCAGCAGTAAGCATCGCCTCCGTGGGGCCTGGGGTGCTGGTGGGATCCTGTGAGGAGGGATGAGGTGGGCAGAGGGGGTGACAGCGTTAAGTCTGTGCCTTTGTGTCTGGGAATAACTGGGCAGAGTGGCTGGAGGGTGCCACGGAATGGGAAGAAGTAGTCGAGGAGGAGAACTGCTTAGTGTGCTCTCTGCAGCCTTCAGGCAGACTGTCCTCCAGGTACACAATCATAGAATGGCCTGGGTTGAAAAGGACCACAATGATCATCTGGTTTCAATATGTCCAAGGGAGGTCACAAAGTGGAAGTGTTTCCCTGCTCTGGTGCTGCACGCACTCTTCCCATGTCCTGCAGAGATCGAGAGCCAAGGCAGTAAGGCAAAGGTGTATGGCGAGATGCTGCATGTGGACATACCCTTCCCCATCCCCGAGCCTGATGGATGCAAGTCTGGGATCCAGTGTCCCATCCAGAAGGGCCACTCATACAGCTACCTGAACAAGCTCCCTGTGAAGAGCGAGTACCCCAGTGTAAGTAAACAGGAACCCCCCCTGCACTTCGCGGCTGCCCTCCTTCCTGGGGCAAACCCACAGCCCATCTGTAAAGAAGAATGCTTCATCTCACAGTGTGGGGAAGAGGTCAGAAGGATCTTCAGCTGCTTCTCACTTCTGCTGTGAGTGGGATTCTGTCCACAGTTCCTGTTTTGGGACAAACACGTCAAAGGAAGCAGCCTGACTCCAGCTGCTGAGAAACTGCTTCAGCTATCCCCGTGTGTGTTCCTTGTGTGCTGTGTCTGCATGCAGCCCCACTGCCAAGGCTCTGCTCCCGGCCAAGCACTCAGATTTGGGGCAGTTGGCTCCAGGTGTCATTCAGCGGGGACGTGCTGGCTGTTTCCTCTGCACTCTCAGATGGGGGTTCTCAATGTAGCATGTGGAAGTCTCCGTGTTACACAGCAGTGCCCTCCAGCCACACAATACTGCAGGAGTCACTGCAGGTGGCCCAGCTCCTTCTTCCCACAGGATCGCCAGGACCCCTCTGCTTCACAAACGACTGAAGCTGCCTATTGTCTTTGCTTTGGTCTCTCCTAACTATTCTTACTTCATTGTTCTCTTGCAGATTAAGCTGATAGTGAAATGGGAGTTGGTGGATGACCAGGATCAGATGTTGTTTTGCTGGAAGATACCAGTGCAGATCACCAGCTGAGGAGCTCTGCCATGAGTTGGGCTCGGGGAAGAGAGAAACAGAGAAAATAACACAAGCCAAAATCTTTTATATAAGTATTTCTTACTGCTTCCTTCAGAACTCTGCAGCCTCTGGGCAGCCAGTACTTTGTTCCTGCAAGGCCAGCTGTGGGCAGAAGGCTCTCGCCCCTCTCCACGATCCCTCTGGCGTGTTCCCACAGCAGCTCATGGGGGAGCACTGTCTGCTGCTGTCAGCAAGAGAGACTGAGCATTAGGACATTGTCTTCCACGTGCTCTGTGGAGGCACTTTAGTTGTTTGAAACAGAGCTGTCTGTCCTCACAAAGAGATTTCTCTGCAGTGAACCTGGCTAGTTTCTAAGCTGCTACCTGATAACCCCTCAGTGCCTCTTGTAGAATGCTGGCTCCATCCACCCTCCTGTGCTTTTTCTGCCCTGCTGTGACTGGGATGCTCCTAGGAACTGCGTTTTCCATCCTTGCATCTGAAGAAGAGGGGAGGAAGCTTTCCTGAGCTGGCAGCAGAGTCTGTCCTGGGCCCCTGCTGGAGCCTGCAGGACTGCAGCTGGGAAAAGTCCTTTTTGTGGATGCAACGCCAAATGGCATTCAGTGTTTCTGCAGGGATGATTCTTTCTCTAACCAATGGTTTGCACTATCAACTAACTTGGAGCTGCTGGGAGCTCCTGAACCTCTTTTTATAACTTTCCTTTTAATAAAGGCTAGACAAAACCAGCTTGCGTTGTCTTCTGGGAGTAGATGGCTGGAGGACAAGCAGAGTGTCTGGGCATCTTCTGGCTGGGTGTAGTCATCCAGCTGTTTTTTTTTGGCTGAAGCTGCAGATGGTGGCTTGCTGGTCTCAGTGTAGGTGAGTTGTGAGCAACCATGCATCTTTGCTGCTGAATGCTGGGGTGTCTACCTGGCAGCATCAGGCTCTGCATCAGCTCTGCTGGTCCTGCACTGTTCTGGAGCAGTACACCTTACAGAGATGGCTGTGCAGAACACATCTTTGCTTGCTGCAGTGTGAGGCAAAAGCATTCCCAGCAGGGGCTCTGGGGTAGGAAAAGCAACTCCTGGACCTGTTCAGGGGTTCCAGCCAGCCACAAGGATTGTTGAACTGCAAGCAAAGGGTGTGTGAAGGAAGCAGGGTGTTAGCAGCCATATGTGCTGTGTAGCCCCCAGGGGCAGGAGTTGGCTCCAGTTAGGGCAGGTAAGTGGGTATTTGGCCTGGCATGGTTTTCCTCTGTCCCAGGAGTGGGGAGGCTGGTGGTATCCCTTGGCAGAGGGAAGACAAGCACAATTCTGACCCAGCCCCAGTGTCATGAGCCACAGGGCCCAAAATAAATGTTTTATTTAACAACATGAGAGAAGTTTCCAGCAGACTCGGTTAAAAAAAAGTCACCAACTTTACAGAAACTAAGCTGGAACCCTGCCCACTCCCCCCAGCCAGCGCGGGGCACAAAGGCACAGCGCAGGGGTAGGGAGGCGCCTGGGACGGCTGCAGGGTGAGCCGGCTGTGGGACCCCCATCCTCTCCACCACACCTTGAGGTTGGGCAGCAGCTTTAGGGAGCCGGGGTTGCTCCCCCAGGGCTGTGTCCTGGGGCAGGCTGCATGGTGCAGCGAGGCTCGCCGCTAGGTCAGTGCAGCAGTGATGCTCGTCTTGGGGAGGTGAACCCAGTCTCTCTGCAGGGTGCGGGGAGGAGCTGGGGCTGCACGGCAAGAGAAAGTGTCCTGCGAGCCCCCGTGGTATGTGGCACTGCGGCAGGTGCTGGGGGCCGGGCTGGGGAGGGCTCTGCTGTGGCAGAAGCAGGAGCTGGAGGTGAGGATGGGGGTACAGAGGCTGGGAGCTCAGCCCTGGCACTCACAGCCAGGAAAAGGTGGCAGGGGAGTTGTGCGCTTTGGAGGTGAAGGGACAAAGGGTATAGAAGCAGCCACAGCCCCGGGGACCCTTTTCCACACCACCAGGTCCCGGAGAAGCGTGCCACCAGAGGGGGGTACCCCCCACTGCCACTCCCTTAGAGCTATGCTGCTGCCGGGCTCTGGGCTGTCTGAGGCACACAGTGGTGGGGCTGGGCCAGTGCCACATAGCCTGGCAAGCAGCGGCAGCGGTAGGAGCCTTCTGTGTTCTCACAGGTGCCGCCCTGGCATAGGGGCACTGGGACATCCACATCCTCACACTCATTGATGTCTGCAAGAAGGAAAAGAGGGGGTGAGATGGTGGCACAGCAAGCAGCCCCAGCATGTCCCTGTAGCCCAGGGGAGCCCTCCTTTGTCCAGGCTCCTCAAGCTCGCTTGTGTCCCCCTGCACATCCAGGCTGCCCACTGTGCCCCCCCAGCCTCTGTCACACTGGGTTGCACTTGACTCCTTTGCCTTGATGCTGCATTCAGCACATCTGCAGAACCCCCCAGGTATGGCATCTGGCCACAGGCTGGAGTCCCAGAACAGGCCCTTCCCATGCTCTTCAGCTGGTGACACCCTGGGGGAGCAGAGCAGCTTCTCACTGACAAGTCATGATAGCCTAATATCTGGGAGAAAGGCCACCTCCAGCCTTAGAATATGTCCTTTTCCAGTCTGACAAGGTCAGGAGGCAGATGATGCCGGCCCTGAGAGGCTGATTATCACCTCCAAGACCAGAACACAAAGGAACCTCATGCTATGCAAACAAGGGCTTGTTTTATTAACCTGCAAACTGTGCCAAAGAGCTCATGTGGGAGCCCTGCAGGCAGCCCTGTGCTGCAGCTCTGCTAAATGCAGCAGCCCTGAACCACCCCAAACTGTGGAGAGGCAGCAGTGGGGCTTTGTCACTCTGACCATTGCGCTGAGCCTGAGCCCAAGCCCCTTGACCACAGACTCCAGCCTCATCAGGGGCACCCAAGGGTGAGCAGCAGCAGAGCAGTGTTAGCAGTGCACACAGGCCTGGGCTGGGCAGGGACAGAAAGAGCAACAAGAAAAGGCTCCATAAATACATTAACAGGAAACAATGGGGAATGTAAGTCTGGGCCTTATCAGAGGAGGAAACAAAAGCCAGACAATGACGAGCTGGCTTGTGTAGCCAATGCAGGCCTTGTTCCAGCCACCATAAAAATGCTCCTTCTGTCCAGATTCAGTATGGATGTTTCAAGTGTTTAAAGGAGCTCTGGGAGCTCCACATCTCACTTAGCTTGACAGTCAGCTAAGTAAAGCTGCTGCAGCTCATCTGCAAATACTTGGTACTCCAGCACTGAGGAGTCAGAGTTCCCTCTAAGGCAGAGGATCAAGGAGGTCCCTGAGGAATACAGTGCCTCCACAAATAGAGAAGGGGGATCTGGAATTACAGACTGCTCACTCCCACCCACTTAAAGCAGGTTTCTGGATGATTAGGTCACTGCCCTCCTTCCCCCGAAGGATATAGGGGCTGTTAAATAGCTGGAACAGATCTTTTCAGGCCTGATTATGTCAAACAATCTGGTTCCCCTTACTGACCCGATAAGCAATCTGTGCGATAAGGGGGGAACAGTGGGTATAACTCTTGGCCAGGATAAGGATTTCAACACACTCTCACATGACACGCTCAAGTGGACTGAGGAAATATGGGCTAGATGAAACCGCAGCAATTGCACAATGGGTCACTAAGCTGCACCCAAGAGATAATGATGAATTCTTGGCTGTTAAAATGACAGCCATTCAAAATGTTGCCTGTGAGATCGATCCTGACCCCTGCTCCAGCCAATGCTGTTGTCTGTGTGGACAAAGGAAGACTCTTTGTGCTCATAAGATCTACGTGACGCCAAACTGTGAGTGCTCTGATCCCTCAGAGAAGTCAAATTCACTGATGACAAGTGCAAAGCACTGCAGCTGAGGAAAAGCAAACTGTGCACAAATGCAGAAGGGGGAGCAAGAGGCTAGGCAGCTCTGGGGAAGGAGAGGCCACAGGCGTTGTGTGAAGCAGGTACACTACACTGTCATGCAGAAAGGATGCTGGGGAGTGGAGTAAGTACCCTGTCTAAGGAAAGAGCATCTTCATCTGTTCTGTTGGGTGCCTGGGGCTGGCCTGTGGAGTTGCACTTTTGAAAGAACGGATACAGAGTGGGGATGTAGAGCAGATGACGAGAGAAACTTTAGAGACCTTCACTTGTAGGACAGGCTGGAAAGTCACGGTGAGTTTAGAGGATAGAAAACAGAAGCACAAAACCATCTGTGCGCAGGAGTGCTACACTAAGAAGCCAGTGACCAGCTGTTCCCTGATGCCCCCAGGTGCCTGACACAACATTCCCAGCTCCAAGGCCGCAAAGCACCCAGGAGAGCAGGGAAGCCTCTGACAACCATCCCAGGCAGCACCACCAGAGAGCGGCAACAGATAAGGGAAGCCTGGGCCACCATGTCGCTAACGGGACTAAAAGCCACTTACCCACACAGGCCATGAGGGTCATGTCCAGCTGGTAGCCATCGAAGCAGTCACAGGTGTAGCCCTCTGGGACGCGCACGCAACGTCCGTTCTCACAGCCATTGAGGATGCCACACTCCTCAGCCTGCAGCCCCTCAAAGCCCTCATAAAGACCTGGAGGGTGGCAAGGATGTGTCAGAGTGGGGAGACTACTTGTCTGACCACAGAGGGGACATCTGGCATGTGGTGAAATGGTCCTGGTGGGGCTGGGAAAACTGAGAGCATCCAGGAGCATAGCCAGGGAGAGAGTTTGCTGGAAGCCTGGAGCACTCCAGCTGGGGTGGATACGGGCTGGATGAGAAAGCACCTGTTTGTGTAACCCAGTACTCACCAGGTTGGCTGGGCAGGTAGCGGGGTGGGGGCCGCCCTGGGCCATGGTGGAAAGGGCTGCCGCGAAACTCGCTGCTCAGTTCTCTCCGAGGGAAAGCCGCATCAGGGTTTCCATACTCTGACTCCAGGTAGTTGTAGTAGGGGCCCATGTCTGGGTTGGGAAGGCCGTAGTGGGGATCTTCCAAGCCTGGTCCATACTCATACCTAGGTCTTTCTCGGACTTCAGACCCTCTGTCACTGTCTTCACTGGCTCCATTACAGAGGAAAGCAAAATCAGCTGTGGTGAGAGAAAAGTAGTGTCAAAGCTCAGCAGGGCTGCTATGGCAGCTAGAGGGTGCACCCACAGTGGGCCAGCAAAGACTCAGAAGGCTCAAGATGCAGCTCCATTTTTTGCTGATAGAAACCCATCTTGGAGGAGATCAACTTCTTTTTGGGGAAAGCAGGTCCTTGAGCAATGAGAACCCAAATCACCAGCGTGCTCCCATCTCAGGCTGAGTGCCTCTCCTCTCCTAGACTAAGCAGGTCTGGTGCTTGCAAGACCTGAGGGAAGCAGTATGAAGGATGGAGCAACCCCTCCCTCCATCACCTCAGACCACTTCAAAACAGCTGGAAGGTACATTCTGCCCCATGGTGCTGCCCAGCCCTGGACAGGCAGGTAGCTCATTTGGGCTGGCTTCAGCAACAAGGATGGCAAGTGGAGACCTGGTTGCAGCCACAAAATAGCATGGCATAGCATGGCACAGCACAGCTCCCCTGAGAAGTGCTTCCCTCACCACCCTGCTCACCAGAGGACCTGTGTGGACAGAGCGCACAGTTTTGGCCCCAGGCTTCACCAAGGCGGCAGCAGCATTCAGTGTAGGTTGTCTGCTCGCCATGCAGCAGGTCTTGGCAGATGTAGTCAGAGACAGTTTGCCAGCAGACGTCCAGGTGGATCTCATACTCCTCTAGGGCATCTGCAGGTGACATGAGCAAAGAATGCTGTGGAAATCATTCAGAATAGAGCCACTTGTTGTCCTGGCAGAGATGACCATGCACCCCAGCCCCAGTCCCTCCTGCACCCTCAGGGATGACCCTGCTGCAGGTGGGGTGGTCCAAGGCATGCCAGAGCTTACCTGCCCTGCCAGAGAAGTTCACACAGCGGTTGCCAGTGGCATCCAACACAAGTGGGAGGCTGCAAAAGCAGTGGTAGGAGCCGACCGTGTTCAGACACTCGCCATTGATGCAGTACACCTCGTTCTGGCACTCATCCTGATCTGTCCACATGTAGGACGGAACAGTGTCTCAGGCTGGCAGGCAGGGGCAGCAGGGCTCATTCCCTGCCCAAATGCATCCTGCCACCTCTCCCATTCCCTGGAGGATCACAGTTGAGCTTCTTGGCCAGATCTGGCCCTGCAAGGACAGCTCTGCTGTATCTCCACTCAGTGGTGGCGCTGCTGCTCTTTGAGGTCATCTTACCTATGCATTCAAGCCTGCCAGCATCATAGAAGTAGCCTGTACGGCAGAAGCACTTGTAGCCTGGCACCGTGTTCAGACACTGTCCATTGCGGCAGAACTCAGAGCCGAAGGTCTCGCACTCATCCATGTCTGAGAGGAGCAGAGAGAGGAGAAAGCATGTCTCAGAGGTTTCTCTGACAGGATGTCAGCATACCGCACCGCAACCCCAGGGAGATATTTCTGGGGCTCAATCTCCATGCAGGTCGTTGTGCAGTGCCTTCCCTCTCCCCATTGGGAGAAAAGAGAGAAAATGGTGCCTGCTAGTACCTGTGAAGGAGACTTTTCCTGAGAGTGGATCTTCTTGAGGAACATAGCCCTTCCCAAGAGGGCAGATCTCTTGATACTCCACTGGCCAGGAGGCAGATGCCAAGGTGGGAAGAAAGCAAACAGCTCTTTAGCGCAAACAACCCACTGGGCAGAGAATGGGCCCCGTTGGGAGTGCTGTGGTCACCGTCCTACCTGTACCCAAGATGGGGCAGGGGAAGGTCTCACAGTTGTCACCCCAGGCTGCCCCCACGGTGCAGCAACACTCCTGCTTTGTCACGTTCTTGGCCAGGACACTGTCACACAGGCGAACGTCACTGATGTGGTAGTAACACTGCTTGCGCTCCATGCTGTCAGAGGGTTGGTCTGTGTGTCCTTCAGGGCCCTCTAGAAAATAGTGGAGCAGGAACAGGATGGAGCCCTTGATGCTGCAGCACAATACCTTCCAGCCACAAGGTCCCAGAGCAGGCCCATCAGTGGCCTTCTCATTTTCACAATCCTTGGCTCTCCCCAGAAGGCGGCTTTCCCATACCTGCATGGGCTCTTACAGCCCAGGCACCTCCTGCAACCTTCTCAGCTCTCCCCACCCCAGCCAGCACCGCCACATCCCTGCCCTAGTTGCTTCTCACCCACGGCTGCCCGTGGCCGGCACTGCCCTGCCTCTGTGTCGTATTCCTCATGGTCGCTGGGGCACAGGCACAGGAACGATCCCTCCACATTTTCACAGAGTGCGGTCCCACACACGGCCACCATCAGCTCACACTCGTTCACATCTGCAGAACAAGGGCAGTGATGGGTAGCAGACCACAGGTGGGAGGTCAGAGCATGCTTGGGAGCCCTGCCTCAGCATGGCCAGGCTCTGTGGGTCTACAGCAGCAGAGCACCCTTTGGTGAGGTTGGAAGTTGCTGGGGGAGAGCTGGAAGCTCTCTTGGCACCGTGGCTCAAAGCAAAGATGGGAAGAGCTTCCTGCCCTGCTCTCAGGGGATCCAAGCAGCCAGAGCTCCAGCTGCTGTGAGCAACAGCACCACAGGATCAGTTTAGTTTGAGGGGGGTTGAACCTCCATCAGATTAAGGTCTCTATTAAGGTTACAGATTAAGGTCAGATTAAGGTCAACCTCCTGCTCAAAACAGGGTCACGTACGGATCTAACCACGTGTCAAGGGTCTGCTGTGCTAAGGGAACAGCACAGGAGGGTTGTTTTTTTTTCCTCCAGAAGGACTCTCCTATCTGTGTCTGAAGTTCTCAATGCATGGATGTAGACCCTGCTCATGCTCTGGGAGTCATCACAAAGCAGGGTCACTGCCACACCAGTCATGCATTGGCTGATGGATCTTCTTCACTACTAATAGAGAGATAACAGGGGACAGGGGTCCCAGAAAGTAACTCACCAACACAATAGTGGCCAGAAGGTGAGCTCTCATAGCCACGGTCACAGAGGCAGCGGAAGGAACCATCCGAGTTCTCACAGAAGCCATGGCTCCCGCACAGCGTCTCATTGGCGCACTCATCTATGTCTGCAGTGGCAGGAATTGCAGCAATTACCCTGAGCCTAATCGATGCCCTCAGCCCAGCCCCTTCTGCTCTGACCCCGAAGCTTGGAGATCAGGGCAAGCATCACCTTGATGTGAAGGACTGGATATGGCTCATCCCCTGACTATGAGTCTGAGGGTTAGAGGGACAGGAGAAATGACACAAGCATAAAGGGCTGAGGATGAGCATCCCACAACCCTCCTGCTGCTGAACTGGGCAGATTTCCCTGCAATGCACAGAGTCCACAGCCCACTGGTCCCACTCACTGGTCCTGAGCAGAACACTAAGCCCAGAAGCAGCTCCTCCTTGCTGCAGCCTTCCCTGAGCTGGGGGAGACAGGGAAACTGCAGAACTCCTCTTGCACTTTTCCTTTTGCCAGATACTGGAGCTGGAAATGCTAAACTCAGCCATGCCTAGTACAGTGAAGCAGAAGCTTTCCCTTCATCCAGTGCTGCCACACACTGGGAGCTCCAGTCCAGCCCCGAGCCTGGGATGGCTGTAACCTGCCCAGGACTCTCCCCAAGCGGAAGACAGCACAATGTAGTGTCTGTTCCAGATGCCAGGAAGAGATGTCTAGACACAAGCAGGCAGCTCAGCCAAGAAAACAAACTCCCGGCATTATCTGCCTCCCCACTGGCCACACGCTTCCTCCTCCTCCTTCTTCTTCTTTACATCCCTGGCAAAGATGTTCCATAGGCATGTTGTCCCTGCCAGGAAGGGGATGGGGACACAGGCTGAACTCACCAATGCAGTCACCCAGGGGTGTCCAGTGGAAGCCAGGCTGGCAACCCATGATACAACGGTAGGAGCCCAGGCTGTTCTGGCACCTCCATGTGCCACAGATGGCATCCCCATATTCCTTACATTCATCCACATCTGCAGGGAGAGCGGCAAAAGGACAGGGATGGTCAACTGGGGTCCTGCTTGCTCAGGGCACAGCCTGGGTCAGGCTCAGTTTGCCAGATCCTCAGCCTTGCTGGTCCTCCTTGCAAGTCACCAGCGAATTTGGGTGCTGGGAAGCTCTCAAGATGATCTCCCCAGCAATGAGCTCTCACCTACACAGTCATCGGTCTCCTGGGAGTGTTTGAACCCATTTTCACACAGACACCTGTAGGAGCCTTCTGTGTTCAGGCACTGGCCTTGTGAGCACCGGGATTTCTCTGTGCATTCATCCACATCTGCAAAATCAGGCCCAAATCATCAAGCTGGATATTGCAGCAAGTGAGGGAGGAAGGTGCAGGACCTGAGCTATGTCCCTACCACCCACCAGCTCACCTTGGCAGTTGACTCCTCCAGCTGAACTGGAGAAGCCAGGTGCACAGATGCAGAAGTAGGATCCATGGCTGTTGAGACACTCGCCATTGGGGCTGCAGATCTCACTGTTTAGGCACTCATTCACATCTGCAATGGGAGCAGAATCAGAGACTCACCCAGCCCTGAACCACGTGGATCTCCTCTCCATGGTCTCTTACAGGGCTCCAGGTCCCTGACTTTCTTGACATGGAGAGAGAGACCTTCCCTATCCACAGTGATCCTGCATTTGGCTACCATCTTATGGGTGTGCCATGTGTGGTGGCATCACCCGCTTTGGCACAGGCATCCTCCCTGTCAAGAAAGAAGGGGATCCATAGGGAGTATGCATGCCCTAGACCCCGAGGGTTGCAGGTATGGGGTTTGTACCTTGGCACGCGGTGCCATTGACGAGCTCGAAGCCAGCCTGGCACCGGCACTCGTAGGAGCCCAGCATGTTCCGGCACTCTCCCCCCAGGCACTGAATAGCAAGGTCTGCACATTCATCCACATCTGCCAAGCAGAAGGGTACAGCACAGAGTGAGGTCCCAAATATTGCCAGCACTGGAGAAGATCCCCATCTAGGGCAGCTGTCACACAGCTGTCAGCCCTCAAAGTAGGACTGGGCTGCCATCTTGGAGTAATCAAACACAGTGAAAAGTCAGTCCACATCCTTCACCCTCCTCCATTACAGACACAGGGCTATAGTCCCACTGTCCATCTCCTGCTCAGCACTGCATACCACCACCAAGAGGGCAGTGCAGAGCCTTTCTCTGGCCAACTGCATCTGAACAGACTTCAGGAAAGTACCCCAGCATCAGCCATGCATCCCGTGGCTCTGCTTTCCTATTTGCCAGCCTTGCTTTGATGTCCCTCTGGAAAAGTTGGCCAGACTCATGTAGCCCCATCATTCAGGACTGCTCCACTCACCTGTCCCCACATTACAGGCTCTGCAGGTGAGGTTCAAGGGCAGGAGGCAAGTCCCCACATTGAGCCCCAACGCAGCAATGGTTCTCACTGTCATTCTGCTGGGCTGTTACCTAAAGGGATTTTGCTCTCCTTCTCAGAAACCATGTGCAAGGCAGAATGAAGGTGGTACTTCCCTTTATAGGTGCTGCACAGGCACTGGAAGGCATGCTAGTGGAAGAGGTCCTGCTCTGTTCTTCTCCCCTATCAGGAGCTAAAGCACTGAGTCTGGCAGCTTTTAAAGGCAAGGAAGGGACCTTCTCTTTGTCTCTGCAGAGCAATAAGCATGCCACAAGCGTAAATGAGCATCACTCTCTAGCATTTGAGGGTAGGAGTACCCAGTTGTTCAGTTTCAAAAGGGTGCAAGTAGCATTTCCTTTGGGAGATGAACCATAACCTAATTTATTTATCACAAAACTATCATGAAACCCTTATCATTTTTCAAATATGAAACCCATATCCACAGACAAGGCCACCAGTGAAGGCAGGAGAACATGCCATACTGCCATTGGGTCAGTGTGATCCAAACAGTATCGAACCCTGATAAGATGCCCTTGTGACATGGCTGGGGCAAGGTGGCTGAGAAGGGCGCACGTGAAGTCTTGGGAAAGAGGAACAGCATGCAAAAATCAGATGGAATGTGACTTTCATTTCACTCTGGGTTCCTCAGACACCTACACAGAAGAGAAGCAGGAGAAGCTTCCCTCTTCTCTCCCACTTCTGAGTTGAACCACACGCAGCTCCTCTCTGCCCATGTTTTCAAGCTTCCATGTATTCCTCCAGCCTTAGCGAACATTCCCCAGGTCACCATTAGTCCAGGAGTCTCATCTATGAGTCCTTCCTTTCATCTCTTTCCTGAGTGAGGAAAATCTCCTTCCTGCTGCCCTAGGCAGCATCCACTTGCAGCCCCCATGCTACCTGCTGACTGGAAAGCTGAAGAGCTGTAGAAGGATCTTGATGTTAAAAAGGTCCCCATGCCCTACCAACAACCTAGGTATGGCTATGCCTCTCCTCCTCCTGGGTATTTCTTCCCTTTGACACCCACTCATCTGTCCCAGGGAGAAGGATACCTTCACATGTGCTGCCATCTCTAGAAACGGTGTAGCCAGCATCACAAGCCATGCAGGAGTAGGAGCCCTCGGTGTTGAGGCAGAGTCTGGAGGGACAGGCAGCCTGGGCTGCGCACTCATCAATATCTGTGTAAGCAAGGGAGGAAGAGTGAGGGCATGAAGAAACCATGACTAAGGGCAGCTGAGCTGAGGGAACTGGCCAACACAGGGTCCAGAGAGTCAGCACTCAGGTAGAAGCAAAAGGTCCCCTGTACCTTCACAACTCTTCCCATCAGGTGCCACCTCATAGCCCCGGTAGCAGGAACATCGGAAGGAGCCATCCAAGTTGATACATTGTCCATGGGCACAGGTTCTCTCCACCAGGCACTCGTCCACATCTGTGTTACACAGCAAAGGGCAACATGGCACAGCAGGATGCTCAGGTCTGTCCCCACCACCCAAGTCAGGAGGGCACTGTGCCAGACAAGCATGTTGCATGTGCTCCTGGCTCTTTGTAAGCGCCTCTCAGAGGCAGTCTGAAATCCTTACCAATGCATCTTCCATTCCTGGGCTGATAGCCATCTGCACAGCTGACACACCTGTAGGAGCCTGGAGTATTAACACACTTCCCATGGGGACAAAGGCTGGGATCCATGCACTCATTGATATCTGCCAAGAAACACACACCTTGTGGACACCTCTAGGATGCCCCCTGCAGCTGGGTCCTCAGAGTGCCCCTCCAAGACAGGGATGCCCAAAGGGTGGTGAGAGGGATTTGCCAGGGCTCAGGCAATGCTTTTCATATTGTCTCAGGATCCTACACCCACACCTGAGGGCTGACATAATCCAGCAGCAAAACTTGCTGCCAGAGGATGTTGCCAGGGCCAGGAACGTGCATGGGCATGGAAAAGGTTCAGCCAACATCTGCATAGGGCTGCTCTGCCAGGAGACTTTCATAACTGTGATTAAGAGGCAGACTCTAGTTCAGGAAGTCCTTAAGGCGTGTGCTTTCTGGAGGCCGTGCGGGGGTAGAGCATTCTGTGCATACCTTGTTTCCCCAGTATTCCTAAAATATACTCCCAATAACTCTGTTGGAGACAAGCTACTGAGGAAGGGGGATCCTTGATAAGGCACAGTGTGTATTCACGAGGTCAAATTCTCTGATGGGCCTGGATCATGCCAAGCGAGAGGGATGCTGTGGGGATAGGTGGACTGAGCCATTGTAGCCTGCTCTCCCTGCAGATTATTGGCCAGCAGAGGTGTCTGGTCACAGAGTTAAGCTGGCACAAAAATGCGTAGGCATCTCCTTCCAGGATGGGAAGTGAGCACTGGACTGGTCCAAATGCTCTGCAGGGATTGTCCCTGGAGAGGACATTGGGAGAAGTCCCCTTTGGCTGCCCAGGAAAGCTTGTCCCTCTCACAGATAGAGGAGAGGACAGGCATCCATTGGGGAAGTACAGGACTGGCAAACATGGATTGATCCATCATCCACTCCAGAAAGAGCAACCCTGCAGCGAGGTGGACAGGCAGCAGAAGCTTCACCTTCACATTGTCCTCGGAGGCCCATGGCGAAGCCCTCCTTGCACTCACAACGGTAGGAACCAGGGGTGTTGACACATTGCTGTCCTGGGCAGGTAGAGGGCTGCTCACATTCATCCCGATCTGGCAACACAGAAGGAGACAAGTCCTAGCCCTACAACTCTGTGTGATTATGTGAAGTCCTGAAGCCTTCCCCCCTTCAGAGCTGGGTGCAGCAGAAGAGTTGCTCCATCTGCTCAAATCTGCCCAGGGAATACATGCCAGGGCTCTGCTCCTGATCCCATTCATGCCTGACTGCCCCACCTTTGCCATGAAGCAGTGAGCAGTATATGCATGCACACAGAAGAGCACAATGGAGGAAGGATGTGGAGGCCCTAAAGAGGTGGCAGTGCACTGCCAGGTAGGCACCACTTACCCTGACAACTCTGCTTGCTCTCCAAGAAAACCAGAGCGTACCCAGAATAGCAGAGGCATGAATAGGAGCCCATGCTGTTGACACAGTGACCTTTTCCAGCGCAAGGATCTTGCAGACACTCATCTTCATCTGTGCTCAGGCAAGGAGGGAAGACAGATTGTCACCATGAGCTGTTCCCAACCAGCCCCACTGTGCAGTGGCTGGGCAGAAGCTCAGCAGCAGAAATGCCAAAGAACCTTCCTCCAGGAGGACCACAGAGTGTACCTTGCAGGGGTCCCTGAGCAAAAGGAATGGGGAAACTGGCCCCAGCCTCAGAGCTGCTCTGGCCCCACTTGCCCTTCTCACTCTTGGCAGCAGAGGAGGTGCCAACATACCAATGCAGTGCAGACGACTGGGGTGCAGCGTATAGCCTGGGTGGCATGAGCAGCTGTATCCATCCGGGGTGAGCACACACACACCAGCTCCACAGGCAAGGGATGAAGAGGCACAGCCGCTGGCCCCTGGGTGGAGAGAGCATGCGGTTAGGGGCTGCAGTCGCCTGCAGTGCTCACCGCAGCCCCAGCCCCACAGAGGGGTGGAGATGAAGAGGGTGGGAGGCCTTGGAAGATGGGGGTGAGAGCAGGCCCCTCCCCTGCTAAGTAGGGTGCAGATGGTAGTGGGTGGCAGTGGGGAGCAAGGAGAGGGCCGCAGCATGGCCTCCCAACCCCAAACAAAAGGCTATTGAGGGAGGCGCATTCCTTAGCAAGGTGCCTCCGCCAGCCCTGCTCCCAAAGGTGCTCCAGCCCCAGGCGGAGGGCTGGGGCTGCACTCCCAGACACTTAGACAACCCTGGAACAACAGCCTTCTTGTTTTCCATGCAGTAAACAAGCCGCCCAGGCAGCCACATGCCGCCCCTTCCACCCAGCTTCCCGGTGACTCAGCTCACGCTGCAGCCACCAGAGCAGGCGTGTGACCCCTGACCGGGCGCTCGCTGCCCAGCGGATGAACAGCTGGAGGAAAGGGCCCTGAAAGCTGAGCTATGTGCTCCCATATAGGGTTGTCCTCAGGCCTCCCCATTCTTGGCTTGTTTCCCCGGGCTGGGACACAACAGCAGGGCTGGGATGACACTCCCAGGTGTTAGATGGCAAGAGGGCTGAGGAAGAGAAAGAGCTCCAAAATAGAGCTTAGTTCATAATGTCCCCATAAGGGCAGGCAGTAAGGTGAGGAACACACACCTGAGCCCTGCGCAGGTATCTGTGTTGGAGCAGCATCAGCCCAGATGGTAGTAGGGCCAGGCTGGGGAGGAGCATGCCGGGACTCTTCTTCCACTGCTGAGGGGAGCGAGCAGGAAGAACAGTGGCTGCAGCAACCTCAGCATTATGTTGTTCAACCTCATCCACTCGCTCCCTGCAGAACCAGCGTGGCCCGCTGGAGAGGCACCATCCCCACATCCCTGTAGCCCTCCATCATCCACCCCTGCCCATGCCATGCAGAGGAGGTATCTCAGAGCTTCTGTGCTCTCCTTGCTGCCCCTTCTTCATCACTCCCACCCTGTCTTCCCACCAGCCAGGTATTTACCTCTGCGCGCCTCAGGCTCTGGGGTGGTATCAGCAGCATCCTGAGATTGAAACACAAGACCGCCTCTAAGCACCTGTATGTTGCTGAGATGCAGTGTCCCATGTCCACCAAGGTCTGACAGTGGGGAATGAGGACCTACGCTTCACTCCTCAGTCTGAGATGCAACCCCAGCCTGAGCTGCAATCCCAGCCCCAGCAAATTGGAGGTAACACCGGTCAGAGTCTCCAGCTGCTCCTGCCGTGAGCTAACAGCCTTTGAGCAGGTAACTGGCACAGCGCCCTCAGTCACAGCAACTCAGCCAACGTGCTACTATGGATGTACCTCGATTTGGAAAGACAAAGGTTACTCACCTGCCCAGCAGGAAAAACTTCACCTGGAAAGTGAAACAGTGCATGGTGAGTAGAGACAAGGTGGTCAGGCACCTTCATTATACCCTGGCTGCTCAAAGATCATCCCACCCCTAAACCACTTCTTTGCAGTAATTCCTCACTCTCCCTGCACAAGTTTACCACATTCAATACCCCTGGACTCCTCTCCCGGCACTTCACAGACCCCAGGAGCTCCCACTCCAGCAGATTCTGGCACAAGCATTTGGTCATGCTTCTCCCCAGCTGCACTGGACAAACACCAAAGGATTGCAGTGCCAGAGCTCCCACGCACACCCGAAGTCCCAGGAAAGGCATTTTGGCTGGTAAGCACCAACTGTAAGACTGCAGTCACAAGGGCCTGAAGCATTCAACCTCCTCTGCAAGTCCTGAAGAAGTTGTGTCTCGTGCCCCATGAGTACTGCAGGGCTGAGAGCAACACCTTGTGTATTTACACAAGGGCAGAAAGCCCACATCATCTACAAGTTCACCCAAGAGGATGTAGCAGAACCTGGGAGTTTGCCCTCCCTTGCTAGAGAAACCAGGTGGAGCAGTTCTAATTACCCTCTCCTGCTGAGATGTCAGGGTGGGGCAACGCCTCCAGGACACTCCCATGCAAACTGTCCTGCAGCTGCTGTCTCCTTGTTGCCCAGTCTAATGTCCAGTTGCTGCTCTCACTGTGCTCTTCCAGGCTTAGGGGCAGCTCTTCTGCCTCTGCCTTTCTCATGGAAAGGCGGATGTCAGAGCTGGAATAGGTATAGCCGTGTCCTGCTGGGCAGATTTCCTTGAATGCTTCTGTAGGGGAAAATTAAATAAAAGTTTTGGAGGTGGGAAAAGAGAAGCATGCGGGGATCACAAACACACATGCTCATAGCACTCAGACACGATGATGGAGCATATAGGGGAAAGAAGTGAAAACAGAGAGGTATCTATGTGAATGCAGGTACCAGTTTCTCCGATCCTAACATTTTCTGGAGGTGTCTAAGGGCTACATAATGCTAGAAACACATCTAGGCTACTAGATGTAGATCTAGACACCCACTAACCATCTCCCTAAGTACCACATCTACAAGTTTCTTTAACTTGCAGGGATGGTGACTCCACCACCTCCCTGGGCTGCCTGTTCCAATGCATTACCGTTCTTTCTGAGAAGCTATTCCTAATATCCAACCTGAGCCTTCCCTGGTGCAACTTGAGGCCATTCTCTCTCATACTATTTTTCCCCAGCCCTGAGGATTTCTGCACATTCCCTCTATCCTACCCCATGTGAGACAACTCATCCCCATTCCAGAAGACGTGAGGGAAGGCAAGTCAGAGAGAAGGGCTGCCAAGCAAAGCCAGGCTCAGACATGGCTATGCTCTCCCTCTGGAGCAGAGCAGTTTCTTAGTCTCACCTGAGCCGGGCACAGGGCATTCCTCGCAGTTCTTGCCCCAGCCCTTTCCGACGCGGCTGCAGCAGCAGATCTGCTGAGTGATTCGGTGGGAGAGGGGGAAGGAGCACACACCTCCAGCTGCTGAGCGGTAACAAAGCCCCTGCTCCATCGACACTGCTTTGTCAGCTGAAACACAATGGCAGGTCAGTGTCTGAGGGCTGGCTCTAAGTCCAACAAAAACCTCCCCTTTGGGAACCTACCCGAGGAATCTCTGCCTCCCGAGGAATCCCCACCCCCTTGCAGGCACATTTCCTCCAGACTGCACCATGAACAAGAGCAGGAGGCAATGAAACATCCATGGACAAACACCACACGTGAGGGCTCCCTGGACACCCATCCTGCACACGGGTGTGGGCAGTGTGCACCCTCCCACATACGCAAAAGGCACAAAGCATGCTGCAGCTTCACTGAGCTGTGGCTGCCCCTGGAGCACTTACAGATGCAGTGGCTGCGGGAGGGGTCCAACATGGTGCCAGGTCTGCAAGTACAGCGGAAGCTGCCACGGGTATTCAAACACTTGGCATCTTTGCACAAGCCCTGCATCAAGCATTCGTTGATATCTGTGGGGAAGAGAGAGCACCAGCTCAACTGGCAGCTTCTGGCTGTGTAACAAGGGCTGTGAGGTGGACCTGCTTCTCCCTTCTTGCTGCTCAGCCAAGTCAGCATCCTCCATAGCCATGTTGGTGCCTCAAGGTCAGAAGAACAACAGAGGGGTGCGGAAACCAGTGCCCTTCCCAGGTGCTGGCAGTGGCTCCAGCTTAGCTGGGGATATGAGATGTGGGAAAAGTGAGGGTGGAGGCGATACTTGTCCTGCAAATCTCTGTGAGAAGCAGCATGACGGTGTCATTGGAAAACCTGGGGAGAAAACTCTAATTTAAATGAGGCATTAGAACTAGGAACCTCCATGGTGATAGCAGTCCTATATCTGCAGCACGGACTCACTGGCTGCAGTTGCAGATGATCTGGAACAACTGCTCAGCAGTCCTCACGGAAAACAGACATAGATCCATCAGAGAGCTGCCCCATTAGGATCACTCTTACAGCCATCCAGGTCATGACTGCAAGCCTTGGCTGGCAGATCCTGTCCTGTCATCTCACCCTGGGTCATCAGGACACATAATCTGCATAGGATCCTTGATAAGAAACTCAGTGTGGACACACAGGAAGGTCTGATCCCCACACAGAGCCCAGTGCCAGGCAAAGGGGTGATGGGCTAGACTCCAGCTCACCACTGTGCTGTCTCCTGGCTTACAGGTCATGCATGTGGGAGGCCACCACATTCAAGCACTGCTTCGAGTGCTGCCTCTGACTCAGCACACATCAGGCACAGTCTTTAGAATGGAGCTGAGCTTCTCCCAGGGAAAAACCATCAGTCTCATCCATTTGGCCAGCAGCAAAGCCTTCCCTACAGCACCACACAGGAATGTATGAGCTAAGCTGGAGAAGATGAGGACTGGCAAAAGATGTGTAAAGGGGGGAAGCTGAGGGCAGATCTCAGGATGGGGGGCAAGAAGGAAGCACTCCACATGGATTGATCCAGCTTTACATCTCTGCTAAAGACCTTGGCCCAGAGAAGTAAGCATGATGACGGGATGTGCTGTCTCAGGAGGCACAAGCAGCGCAGGAAGAGCTGGGTGTCAGGAACTGTGTGAGCTTCAGCAGTACTCCAATATGACTTTAAGAAACATATGCTACCAGCTAAGAGAGGGGAAAAGATAGTAAGAGCTCAGATCATGCTGCTGCAAGAAGTGCCAATGTGATGCTAGGCAGCTTCATGCCAACTACTTTCCAATGACCCAGTCCTACTGCCAGTATGCGAAGCCCTGGTAAAACCTCAGGTGACACTTATAAGAATGGAGATATGGAAGAGCCTTCCTGAGCTAGGCTCAGGAAAAGCTTTTACTAGCTTATTCCTCAGAGCTGAAGCATCGCTGCTTAGCAGGACTGAAGAAGCCTTCCTACCAGGAAGGCACAGACAACACCTGCATATTCACTGATCATCCCATGTCCTGAGGAAGGACATCTCTTGTACTTTCTCTAGACAGAGAAGTGCAAAAGAGTCCCAAGAATATCTCTTTGTGCACTGAGCAGAAATGGTGGCCTCAGAGCAGAAAATTCAGCTGAGAGATAAAAAAGACTAGCACAGGGAAGATCAACAAAGCACCCTGCTTGGCATCCTCTAAAAGGATCCACAGAGACCTTGTGTCCCAGGTGATGCAGACACCCTGTGTACAGCAGTGGCACTTGCCTACCTGTCCCTTGCTGCTCTGAGAAGAAGGGGTGGCTGCGACAGCGATGTGACAGGCATTTTCCTGTTCTGTGCCAAGTACAAGACAGAGTTCGTGAGAAAAAAATAGTGGCCAGACCCCAAATGTGCCACAAGTCCACTCCTATAAAGGGATTGGTCTTTCTATAAAGCTGCCAGCTGATCTTTGTCACTGCCCAGCACCCCTTGAGAGCCATGTCACTCTGACACACCAAAGGGATGAGGTGTTTGGCCTCTGAATAAACAAGGGGATTGAAGGGATTAGAGTAATGAGAGCACAAAACAAACAAGCACTAAGGACTAGGCTTTGTGAGCTTAATTTAAACCAGGGCCACATGTTGGCCTCAGCCCAATCCCTCTTTTCCACTTTGTTGCATTGCCTCCAACACCACTTGCAGCAGAAGACCCACCCATAGTGGAAATCCCAAGAGGCAGGCACTCCATGCCAACACTCCTAGCCCTGCAGCCTGCCAGAGTCACAGCAAGGGCCATGAACCAAGGGCCATAAACTGTCTCATGGTTTCCTCTCACCCCACACAAGTCCACTTGTGCCCTTCAGAAACAGCCAAGCTGGGTCAGGCTCTTTTGGAGAACATCTGGAGAACATCTCGAGTCTGTAGGGACTGTGGGGCCAATGCCAGCCAAGGCTGGATCTTCTAGCCATTCTCTCATTAAATCCTGTTCCTGCTCAATGGGAAGCAGCGAGAGAAGGAAAGGAATTCTCACAGAGATGAGCTCCTTGTTCCTCTGCTGGAAGGCATCAGACAATCCTCACTGTCCATATAGACCAGCACAAAGTGAGCTCTTGCCAGGACCCTCTGCCAGCATGCAAAGCCAGAGCTCAGCAGAGCAGTTGGTAGCTCCTCTCCTAAGGTCCTGTGAACCAGAAGCTCTCATCTGGTCCCTTGGCTCCCCTCCTACCTGGGCTGGCAAGAGAAGGTCCCACATAGCTTCTCCCACAAACTACCAGCCAAATTGCTTGCTCCAGACCTTGAACAGAGGTTCTGGGCTTCCAGATAAATGTTCCACAGCAACCGCAGGGATCAGAAAAGCACCTCAAGGCAGCAGACTGCAGAGCAATGCTCCAGCCCAACTTACAAAGCAACATGTGTAGGTGCAAGTCTTTGCTCCATGTTTCTTCCTGCATACAAACATCTTCCTAGCCAACACCACACTATCACACTCTGCTCCTCAGCATGCTGAGCCTCACCCTGCTCCAGAGGGTGAGCAAGGAAGGCAGCAGGCCTCTGCTCACTGACATCAGTGCTTTCAGCTGCTCTGCTCCTCAGGCTCAGGCTGCATGTCCTTGGGTGGCTCCTCATACCCACTGCACTGCCCATGGCCACACAGTGGGTGAGAACTGAGCACCACAGAGAATAGAAGCTGTTGTGTTGTTGAAAGTTCTCCCCTAGGATGATGGGGGAGGTTGAATCATTAATTAAGTAAGCATGGTGGAAAGTCCCAGCTACAAGAGATGAGTCATTAGATTACCAGCCCTGGGTCTGCATGGCCAGGGCCCAGGCTCCCTGCTGCATCTTCTAGATGTCACCTCGCATCTTACCGTGAATCATGAGAAGGGAACTGAAAAATTCCACTTCAGTCAGAGCATGGAAAATGAAAACACTGTAGGATGAAGAATGCCAAATAAGCATGAACCAGAGAGAAACACAGAGGGATGGTGCCATCCTCATGTGGAGCTGGGGGACCATGGGAGTAAGAAACAGATAGACTCCAGCAGCACAGCAAAGCAACCTGACAGCAACACACTCAAAACACAGGGATTTGCTTTCATGGACTCTTAATAAATAAGCAAAAGAACAAACAGCCTTCCAAAACAGTTTTCAGGCAGCACAACTGCTGTTGCTTCAGATTACAAGAGAAGAGCTATGCACTGACTCTTGGCAGAGCAGAAGCACAGATCCTCACTGTGAGCACAGTGGGGTGAGCATCCCATCAGCAGGACCAAACAGTGAGCGTTCTCATGCTGGCCCAGCTCTGAGCTGACTGCATGTACAGGCTGAGTCATGGAGATCAGTGTTAGCTGTTTTTTTTTCCCATGTTTCATGGAAACACAAAACTTTTTGGTACATCTGTATCAGGTAAGTTAGATGACTTTATTTTACTTGTGTAGATAATTACATCTCTGTCTGACAGTGGATGGAGAGAGAGAGAAGAAAGCAGCATCCTCACCTTGGCAGTGGCTCCTATTCAGCCTCTTGTATCCCTGGGGACACTCCACCTGTCCATTCTCAACGACGGGGTGCGCTGGGAAGAAAGCAAACAGTGAGAGACATAGGCAGCAGAGATCTACCAGGGTCCTACCTTCCCCCCTGCTCTCCTTGCAGAAGGGAATAAGGCCCCTGGATGTGCACTGGACAAACCTGAGATGATGCCCAGGGCAGAGAGAGAGGTGGGAGCAGCCACATTTCACAAACAGCAGCTTCTACTGCTTGGTAGGTGCTAGCCTGGTGGCCCAGAGGTGCTACGTTTGCTTCATTATCCATCCCTTGTGCCACCTCAGCTCCACCCTGGCCAGTCTGGAGAGTCAGACGGCATGTGACAAGGAGGATCAGAGTGGAGAAAATGACAGAGGTCCATGATAAGATGCTGCAGTAACTGCCTGGGGCCTCTTTATTACATTTTCCTTCTTTTTTATCCTACCCCAATCACTCTCACCAAAGATTTCCAATTGTTGTTTAAAATGCTGTTCTAAGTTTCAAAATGGCCTATAACCTGCACAATTCAATCTCTTCCAAATTATTAAAACCTAGTAAAATAAATTCATAAATTCAAAGGTAGTTTTAGGCATTGTATTTTGGAGCAAGTGAAGGACTGGGGAGTGAGTAAGCCTGGGGTGGGGTAGAAAGAAGGGTACTTAGCCTAGGGATTGGATTTTCCCAGGGCGGGGTTTCTTTTTAATGTTTTGGACCAAATGAGCGGAAATGAGGAGAGCATGTAACAGCTCAGTGACAGTGTTCTGGGGGCAGAATAGGGCTGTCCATAATTCTTTGTCCTGGACACTCTGACCCTATGATGCAGCTTAAAGCAATTCAAGGACACTTGGGCTTAACAAAGAGCAGATATGAGGAACACAAGCTGTTCCCCAGCCTGCAGCAGAAAAGAGAGGAGAAAATCTCACTTCCCCAGGTGCATTTAATGGAGTTGCAAGGCTCTCCAAGTGCAGAAAGAGATTTTCAGTTGTTGAATGAATGACTGAGAAGAAAAGCCTGCTCAACTCCTTCAGCAATTCAATCATGGATTGTAGACAGCAGGGGCACATAAATATCTGGATGTTAAGGGAGAGGGGTGATACTAAGAATCACTGGATATATTTCCAACCTTCCGGGAAGGGAAAAACAACCTCTGGCACCCTAGCAGGATTCCAGGTCCTCCCACACTACAGCCTGCAGGCTTGGGGCTGCCGACGGCATTAACTGTGCTTGGATGCATCTGTCAGCCTCAGCACAATGTGATAACAGACACTCAAATGAAGCAGCATCGTTATGCGTGAGTCCTCCAACAGGGAGCCAAGCATGCTGGAGATCAAACAGTGATGACACGTGTCAGAGCTCTGCTCCCTCTCCAAAAAGCCCCTGCAGAGAAACTAAGCCTGTGCAGCATCCCGCAGCCAGATGCTGCTGGGGGAAGACGAGGCAGAAAGCAATGGTGATGGGGGTAAGCAGGCAGGTCTGGAGCCACCTCAGCAGTAAAAGGCAAGTCTGAAGACAGCTGCAGCTCATTAGTGCAGCAAATTGCTCTCACAAGGCTGCAGGTGGATATCCTAGTCTTGCAAAGTAACATATATTCCTTGGAAAGAACCTGCAAAGGGGAGTCGGTGTCCATCTCTCTCCCACACCACTGGGAGGAATGAGAGAGTGGCTTTGGAGGCTGCTCCACTGGAAGCTGGCAAAGGGCAATGCCTGGGAAAGAGCAGATCTGTTCATTGGAGAGGGCAGAGATCCTGTCCTCCTGTGTCTGTCTATCTGTCTGTCTACACTCTCTGGGAAGAGTTTCTCTTGGAGACGGAGCCCACTGATAGAGCAGCTGAATTTCATCTGTTGGGCAGAGGGATTTCAGGCATGCTCTGGGCAGGGTGCCCTGGCTCCTGATTCAAGGGTGTGATTTCAGAGCCTCATCTCCTGGGCACTTCTGCCCTGTGGCTTTGGCACTGACATGATGGGCTCTGCACAGACCTCATACCCCTCTGCCCTTCCTCACCTCCAACTCTTCTGTCTTCAGCTAAGACAATATTTGAGCACAGAATGAGAAAAAAACAAATGCATGGAAATAGGCATTTTGCAGTCTAGTAGGATGATTTTTAAGCATCCAGGCACACGTTGGAGTCAGCCATCCCAGGAGCAGAGGCTTTGCTTGGGAACCCTGGCTTCCCCTGAGCCCTTGGGTCAGTGGGTAGATGTGGTGCTGACACAGTAGGGTGAATGGGGACAAGGTAAAACAGGACAAAGAAGCTCAGTCTGATTGTGAAATAGAAAGAAACTGCTGCTAGTGGTGGTAGCTGCAAGGCTTTGAGTGAAGCAAGGTTTGTGGTGTGAGATAATACATTACATTAAGCCAGCCAATATCACTATTAAAAGGGGAAGAGGCAGGCTTGTGGTTAGATGAGCAGTGAGGAAATGCTTGGATGCTGAAAGCTAGCCCATTTCTTTGAACTCTTTCCATTTAAAAACCAAAAGCATTCTCTCTGCAAAACCTTGTCTTGCTGACCTCCTCTGCCACCTTAAGGACCGGCAGCCATTTCTGGAGACCCTGGCCTGGCTCTACAGGACAGCCTTAGCTCTACTGGACCCCAGCATCTCCCTGTGCAGGCACTGGCCATGAGTTTCTCAGCACATGGGTGCTGAAAGGAGCCAACATGGTGTCACAGACACTAAAGCCACTAACAGGAGAGCAGGACAGCTCTGACCCCCCAGCAGTCTCCAGAGAAAAGCAGTCTGAATATGTCAGACCAAGAGGCCTGTGGCCAAAGGCTGTGGTTGTGGGGATAAGCTGACAAGGAGACAATATAAATCCTTGAGCTCTGTCACAACCTCTATCCTCTCCTCTGGATGCACTTTTGTAGCCAGGCTCCCTTACAGCTTTCTCCAATGCCACAGCAAAGGGAGTGTTAGCTGGGGAGCAGAGGGAGTGCACCGGTGCCAATGTAAAATGCAAAACCAAGCCTTTTGGTCCATGCATGTTCAGCAAAGATCTTCAAGGTGAAAAGATACTTGAAGGAAAAAAAGAAGTAATTGCTTTTGGCCCTTGGGGTCATTCAGCAGAGAGAACATAATTCTGCTTCCAGAGTAGTATAAGTTACTTCCATACTTAAAAATAAAACACTTTTGCAATGCTGCACTGCCATGCACTGAGACCACATACTGCACACAGCTGATGGGAAAAACGGGAGCTCTGCAGAATGGGGCAGTCCTAAAAATATTGCACTTGCCCAGGGTAGGCACTGCTCTCTGCAGTACCGTCGTAATCTTGTAGAGATTTCAGCTTCTTCCCTGCCTCCAGCCCTTCCTTACTGCCCCAGACTCTGTATGGCACATGGTGCAGCAGTGACAGAAACAGCCCCCTCAGCAGCCTCCTTCCCATATTTCCTTTTTTCCCCCTCTTTGTATCCTCCCTAATGTGATTGCAACAAGAGCAGACCAGGGGATGATTTTCAAGGGGATTCCTGTTGCTGTCTCAATGCCTGCAGGCAAGACACAGAGGAGCGTGTGGCTGGCAGATCTGCTCCGTGCCCCCAATGATGACGGCTCCATGGGTGAGCTGCCACCCCTCTCTCAGTGGGAGGTCTGCCTGGGGAGTGCTGTGGATGCCAAGCCAGACATTACAAGATCCAACTTTCCAGTGAAATTCAGACTTTTCTCTAGGACAAAAAACTTGAAAAAACATGGGGGATGGGAATGAAAACAAAACAATAGCCGTCAAAGACTTGTTTCTTAATGCTGCTAAAACCTCTGGGCAGAAGGATGGAAAGCAGCACAGGAAGATCAGCAGCGAGCACAGCCAGCCAGTGCACGGCCAAGGCCATGCTCAGCCTGGTGCAAGCCTGTGCTGCCACACGGGCAGTTAAAAAACAGAACCTAGAAGATGCTGGTTTGCTGCTGTGGCCAGAAAATTCCCCAGGCCTACACAGAAAAGTTAGGCTTGCAGAACCAGGGAGGAGGTAAAAGAGAGGAGGGGCTGAGGCACAGGGGAGGCCACCACACAGGGCTTCATCTCAGCAAGAGCATCATCCTCCCCACCTGGCCAGATGCTCTCCCACTGTGTTCTCTACCAGTGAAACCCTGCAGACTGTCAGAGCCTTTCTTGCTGCACATCTCAGCAGCCTGCCTCTCTTTTGAATCTTGGAGATAAAAAGGGAAAGAGAACGAACATGAGACAGAAGAAATGTGACCTTACATCAGAGTAAGCACCTTGCCTTCAGAAAAAAACTCCATGATACCAGTTTCCTTTATTCCCATGTGCCTGAGGAGGACCGAGGCAACCTAATGTTCAAGGAAAAGCAGCATCTTAGTTCACGCTCCCTCTGAAGTCTGTGTTGACCTGTACCTTCCAGGGAAGGACGAAACACTCTCTTCGGCCTTGTTGGCTATACTTAGCATGGCCCAACTCTTGTCTATGCACCAGCATGTTCTTCTCTGCAGGCAACTACATACCCCAAAATTGCATGTGGTCTAGGAGAGAAGCAGGAGCAGCTCTGCCCAGCAGAGTCCCTTGACACTGCCCAAATGCCCTGCCTATGTTCGGCCTCCTTTCCTCAGCCTGATTTCCTTTTCAAGCTTTAGCTTCTGTCTGCTGCAAAGGAAAACCCACTACGGAAAGTTCTGGCCAGGTCACACCACATTTCTGTTCTGGATTCAGCAGAATGCAGTCAAAGCATTGGAGTACCTTTACTTTTCTGACACAAGGCAAAACACAAAGGATACTAAGGACTGATCATGGCAGGTTCACTCGGACAGATGCCTGCCTTGGTTTCCTCCTCTTCTCTGATGTCTTTCCGTGCACAAACATACACCAAACATGAAAGTTGCACTCGACAGAGACATCCGGATATATCCAGACTCTACTAACAATCAGTGTCTCGGGCAGACAGTCAATCCAAACAAGTTCTCCATTTGTCTAGCTCTTGCCTGGCTGCACTTCTGTACATTTGTAAGTGTTTACACTGAGCTTGCTTCTGCCATTTCTGTCTCTGGTTGCTGGAATGAAACTCCCAGAGCTGTCAAGTCTGCTTTGGTGCATGCTTCTCTGGATGCACGAGCACAGCGCAGAGCTCTCGTCAAAGATTACTGTGCCAAGAAGCAAGCTGGAAGCATCCACTGGACATGTTATCTCCACGCACATGACCGCAGGTTACGGAACGACAGTCCAGCAACTTTGAGTGAGCAAAAACCAAGCCAGCTAGACAAGAAGACAGACTAGACATGAGCCCAGGTCATGGTCTGCAGCGGGAATGATGCAATGATGCCTTCGTGCTGGACCCAGGAACCCCAGCAGGAGGTCCTTGAGAGGTTACAGTACTCAGTGGCTCTTTTAAAGCAGAAAGATCATGGAGAATTGAGTTTTTCCCTGGCTCTGCCTCCAAGTGAGATTTCTTGTGTGTGAAGACACCTCGCCAGAGAAAAGCATACTTTCATCAAGCATCTGCCCTACATCGTCCATCGTTTGCTCTGTGTGGTCTCCTGCATGTGGGGATGGTTACAAGGCAGTCAATCAGAGGTAGCCAACAGTGGAAGATATTTGCACACAATTAAAAAGGATGAAAACAGCCCTTTCAGCTAACCTGAATTCCTGCCAAAATCAACAAGAGTCATTTGGTTTGCAAGGGGGAACTGTATCCCCCCAGAGTCAGAGGGACTGAGGATGGGATTTTCTTGTGGCACTGGAAGACAGAAGATCCAGGGGATACATTTTTCATATTACCATGAAATTCACCTGAAAAAAAAAAAAGCTAGACAAACATCTGCTCACTCAGCAAGGACCAGCAGTGACAACCTCCTGGAGTTGCAGCTGGAACTTGGGCATGTGCTGAGCTGTGGGAGTGGGACCTGCTGGCATTTCTTAAACACATTTGCTCGGCTGGATGACTGCAAAGAACAAATGCAGGTATTTCATGACCATTTTCATGGTAGCCTGTGATTAAGGAAGCATTTTGGTATTCTGAAGATCTAAGTCCAGCAGAACCAACTCTGCTGCAGCTATGGGCATAACTGCCAAGAGAAACCTGACATCCTGGCACAGTGAACAAGAAAAGAGGTGCAGAGATTTTGCAGCCATATGCAGCCTAACAGAAGTTTTGAGCAGCTGTCCTGCTTCCTAACGGAGGGATCAGAGGAAACAGTGAGCAGGAGACTACTAAGAGATGGGCAGGAAAAGGCCATGACCAGGGAGGGATGTGCAAGTGAGGCACACTAATGAGGAAACACTAGAATGTCACGAGAAGAAGAGGAGGAGGTTGAGGCATCTGGAGACATTTCCCTGCTTGCCTTGACTCTAACAGCTGCATGGTCACCTGCACCCTTGGGGCTGGCACATAGAGAAGCACAGATGGGCCGATCCATAGCAGAATCGGAAGATGACAGTGATCAGAGCTCATTGGAGCTGCTCTGGGTTCTAAGATGCTGAGAATCCAGTCTGTGACTGCAAAGAATTTGGTTCCAGCTTGGCTGAGGAGAAGCTGAATGAAGGGAGCATAGGAAGGAGAAAGAGATGCAAGCAGCTCTGGGAAGTATGCATGTGAAAGAGAGGCAGAGCTAGGAGGAGCCAATAGCAAGCTGACATAAAACTTCCTGTCTTGGACACCTCTGTTCTCCTCGGTCAAAGCACTGCTAAGTTTGCTTCAGCGCTTATGAGCAGCAAAGCACATGAACAAGCAATCAGAGTGATGAAGCTGGGCAGAAGAGAGCAGCTCCCTGCCTGCACAAGCTGAGCTGCACCCTCCGTACCATACTGTGTCACATCTGGCACAGGCCAGCACCTTGTCCTGCACCAGACCTGGTTGGAGGTGGTTGCTCTGAAACCATCCCACCCCACCTCATGGAGGCAGCCAGGCCGTATGCAAAGCAAACAGCTCCTATGGGGGGCCGCCCCCCAGAGAGGAGACCCTCAGAACAGGCCCTCCACATTCCCCTGTGAGGTGTGAGGGGGTAAGATGCGATGGGCTGAGCCCCCAACTAATCCCATCTCGCTCCAGCCAGCGCTGGGGGCCCCCCCCACAAATGTATGCTGTGGCAATAAGGAATCCTTGCTGGGGCCAGGTGGGCCCGTCCAGTTCCCCAGCACGGAGCAGCAATACTGGATGCCTGTGCCCCTGGAACGGACAGCGGGTGCACTCCTGCCAATTGTTTGATGTAGTGTTATTTCCAGAGCCCCTGCCAAGCCTGTGTCGGGTTGAGAGCAAGCCCGTAACTCTATAGCGCCGAGTCTACAGCCTCCTCTGCTAATCTAGGACTGCACCTCCTAAAACCATGGATGTTGTTTTCCTGTTTCTCCCTCCTAATGAGTCTGGCATGGAGAGAACAACTGGCTGCACAGGCAGTGAGAAGCAAGTGCCACACGTGGAGCCAACATCTAAGCAAGCTGCTGTGCCCAGCAGTGCAGTGGGCATCAGCCCTGGCAGCAGCACATACCTGGCCGAGGGGGACAGGCCAGGCACCTGTCCACCCCCCAGAAGAGTCCCACACTGCCACAGCAGTCCTCCAGCAGGGTGAGCCCTGGAAGCGGGTTGGTGCACTGTTAAGAGAGAGAGGAGGGGGGTCAGGCATCACCAGGCTGGAGTCATGACTGAGCATCTGTCCCACTTGGCTCACAAGGGTGATGAGGGCTCCAGGTAGATGGCAGCACCATGCTTGCAGCACAGCTTCCCACAGGGCTGGGGATGCAGTTTAAGACAGTAAACAGTTCTGCAGACAGAAAAACACACAACTCCCACAGCTGCACCCGTCAGAGGAGAAGAGGACATCCAGCAGAGCAGAACGTGCACTGGGGATGGTATCACCCAGCCAAGCTCTTGGCTCAGCCGGGTGATTAGCCAGCAGAATGGGTGCACCACTCCAGCCTTGTGGGGAGCTGGCAGTCAGGCACTTTCCTTTGCTTAATGAGTCTCTCTTTCCCCCCCGCCAAGGCTCTCTGGATTACAGGCTTCCCCATCAGAATCAAGCTGCCATGGCCTGCAGGCCAAGTCTGGCCCTCATCCACGTGAGGATGGCGGTGTGCCCAGCGCTTGCATTCCCATCAGCTAGGCTGCAGGCTGAGCAGGGAGAGGCAAGCATGTCCCGCTGGGCTCCACAGACTGGCCCCACCTAGTGGGGTGCAAGTATGACTGGGGGTATGCCTGCCTCCTCCCCCAACCCCTCTGAGTGCTTCTCCCATTCTGCAGCTGCTGGAGTAAGTCACAGTGCTCCCAAGAGCATCTCTGAGCTGGTCGCAGGAAGGGCAAATTTGCCTCAGGGGTCAGACAGCCGTGCCCACAGAGGAACAGGGCTTTTCCAGCCCTCTTGTGAGATGCTCACGGTCTGATCTCATTTATTTTTGTGCTAGGGAATCTGGTTAGAAGTATCTTGGATGGGATGGAATAAAAGATGGGATGGGAACCAGCAGCAGCCCTGGGAACAGGCTGAGTGAGGAGAGGAGGCAGAGTCCTGGACTGCCCCACCGGGGTCTTGCTAAGAGCGAGCTGCTCCAGGGAACTCACAGGTGTTCCTATGGGTGCCAAAAACCTCCAATACTTTTCCAGTGACGCAAAAGAAACATATGGGGAGAGACAAAATAAGAAATTACGATGACTGCAGGCTGGGGGTGAGAAAGCCCCTCATGAGCGTTTGCTTCCCAAGCCGTGACCGAGCTGCCCAGGAAGGCGACGTTCCATGGAAATCAGACTTTCATTTATCGTCTGAGAGGGAAAGGAATTTTCCTATGTTTTATACATTTCCTACAATAATCACAGAGCGTGGCTGTAAATGTTGCTATAAATAGGGCACCCTATTTTAAACGAGACTGTGTGTGAAAGCTATCAAGCCTCGGCTAAGCTGCCCCAGGGCACAGCCTGCTCGGGGCAAGATAGCACGGGCTCTTTCTTGGGCCAAAACAAGAGGTTTTCTTCCCAAGTAACACATACAATACATTCTTCCCACATAACACATTGCTGCCCATGCTTGTAGTATTTGGATGTTGTCCACACATCATGCTGAATCGATTCATACAATGGAAGCCTACCATTCCTGCCCCATATGCAAACACACCCACACAGCAGAAACAGAAACATGTCCATACACACTTCCAAAGCTGATGAGTGACCCCTTACCTGCCCATGGAGAGCTTCCCGAAAGCACCTCCCCAGTAACCCTGGGGATCTCTGCTGTTGGCCTCCCTCAGTGGCGATGCTGTTGCCGTTCCCATTACTGTAGGTGTACCAGGGGACCGTGGCCATCTGAGGCACCAGCACTGCCTCCACGCTGTTCTCCTCTGACACCTCTGAGTCACCTCTCACCCTGGCCACCTGGTGAATCTGTACGGTGGCTTCTGGAGGGTGGTTGATGTGGACGTTCACCAGGGAAGGGTTCAGGGAAGCTGGAAGATGAGTTCATACCATAGCTGTGATGATCTGGCAACAATTTGGCACCTGAAGAGTGTTCTGTTCATCAACAAAAGTGCAAGGGAGGAAAGGTAGACTGAACATAGCAGAGTTCTCTGCTTCTCTTTGTCCTGTCTCTGTTACCACTTTGTCCTGAAAACAAGACAAACCTACCAAGAGTTTAACCCTAATCCTAATTCCATCTGTGCCACCGTTCACGCTTTCCTTCTCTTTTCTCCTCACAGCACTTCCCCTAAGTTTCCTGATTCCCACACCCACTGTCTTGGTCACCCTTTGGTCCCCTGTCCACAGCTAGATCCCCAGGGCAAGGCTTTGTGAGCATCAGCCCTTCTTCCAGCCAGATGCCTCAGTGGCCAGAGGAACTGCACTCACCCAGCTGGTTGGACAAGGGCAGGGTGTACGTGGAGTGCTTCATAGAGCCACTGGCCATGGTGTTTGGTGCCTTCCCTCCTTGCTTCTTTTCTGGAGAGGGGGCCGGCAAGTGGCAAAACTTCCCCGTGGAGTTGGAAGGGCACCAGCACTCATCACGGCCAACACAGCGTCCTCCATTCAGGCAGGGGATCTGGCAGAAGTCTGCAAGGCAAAGGGAGGCCTGCTCAGTGGAGACACCAAACCCTTGCTTTTAGCTGAGGAACTGGAGCGTGGCTGGCATGAGCCCCGGGAACCCTGCTATGCAAGCACAGAAATCACAGTCCTCCCTGAACTCTGCACAGAGCTGGAGCCATGGGCTGATGATGAGCCCTCTCTAGGGGACACAGCCAGCGTGGGGCATCTGTACTGAGGAGTAATGTTGCTGGCCCAGTAGCATCCCTTGGCACGGAGCAGGAGCTGTGGCAGCCACAGGCAGCTGAGTTAGCACAGTGCTTGCTTTTCTGCACTGAGGGATTTTGAACCCCCTCCCAACTTGGCAAGGACTTTCTTCCCAAGCAGAAAGGAGGTGAGTGGGGATGGGAGAGGCAGAGGAGAGAATGGGCAGGGAGCCACATGTGCAGAGCCTCTCTCTCGGCCAGCCCCAGGCCTGCCAGCAGCTGGAGTGGGGAAAGCATGGAGCGGGACAGAAGAACTGGGAGCAATTCATCTGCACAGGCTCGGAAAAAGCATCTGCTGCTGATGAAACTGAAGTCACGTCTTTTCTGGTCTCATCAGATGGCTGGAGCAATTCTGTGTAAGCGGCACTCAGGCAAGGCATGGAATTTCCTAACAGATCATCCTGACTCATTTCAGCATGAGATGAGACACTGCTTCTGCACATCCCAGGATGGCTTGTTAGGTTCACCCCAGAGGACAAGCTCCTCCCTGCTCAGAGCTCCATTTGCTCAAGTCAAGAGCACAATTCTGGGGGGACCTGATGCATCTCTGGACTGGGATCAAGGCAAAAATTCCCACAAACCCATATCACTCAGTGTCCACAATGTACTCAGTGTTGGAAGAGCTTGAGTCACAGAGGCTCATGTGATAGGGCCAGTGGGTGCTCCCACCAGCTGGATCCAAGAGGATGTGCCCAACCCACACCTGGGTATTCCAGTGACCAGATGAGCAATCCCAGCAGCTCTCAAAGGCAAGCAGAGATTTCTTCAGCCCTGCCTTTAGGAATGGCTTGTAACCTGCAGCCAGCTCTCCTGGCTGCCACGTGAGTGAAAGGAGAGAACAGGAGGAAATTAGGTGATGAAAGTCAGCCCCAGGAGTGGATGCCAATGAAAGCAGTGAGCTGGCTTGAAGAAGGAAGGGGCGGCGAGGCTTGGCTGCAGGCCTGGCTCAAATACACACGTCTCCCCTACCTAGGGAAATAGAAGTTGCTTGTCCAAGAAAGAGAGCAATGAGGCAAGGTCTGTCTTGCTACCCCAGAGACAAAGATGGAGTAAACCCCGAGGACTTCAGGAGACATCTTTCTAGGCACTGGGAGAGGCCATCTCCTTCCATCCCCAACCAGCCCAAGTCCTCAGTCTGCAGAGACATGAAAGGCAGAAGGAGGAGAGAGGGGCAGCAGGCAAGAAGGTGAGCTGGGAGCCTTTGGCCACTCACAGATGCGGAAGCCAGACTTGGGGTCGTGGTCATGCCCCCCTTGGCTGTAGAGAGTGGTGGTGTCTCCCTTCTCACAGCTGTTGTAGCAACGTCCATTCTGGCACGTCTGTTTGCAGATGGTGGGTGTGAAGATGATTTTTATTTTCCTAATCTTCTCTGTCAGATTTGCCCCTATAGAAGAGAAGGACAGTGCTAAATGAAAACAGGATCTCTAGGCCAGGGGGCAGGTAATCTCATCTCGAGCTCCAACCCATTCCCAGAGCAAGAACTTGCTCCCCACTCACTCCAGCCTGTCCTCTGCTCCAGTGTCATTAAGGCTTTGTCAACATAGGAAAAATCTCCAACAGCATGCTCTGCCATAACTCCAGTTCATGTGACCTGTGTGGGGCCACGCTCCCACTAGCTCCAGTATAAAAGGATTTTTTTCTCAAGCCACTTCATTAGCCTGGATGCTGGTTGCCCTTAAGCCAAGAAAGGCTTCCCACACAACCATGCTGGTCCAGCAAGGAGAGCATCAGGTTTTGAGAATATCCATGTCTTCCTGCAAGTGTCCACTGCTTTCCTGCACCCTGCACCCCTCTGCAGACCCTCACCATCCTTCCACTAGGTAGGGGGGTGAATTGTACTCAGTGCTCTTGGAGGCTTATAGGAAAGGAACAAGAGGCAGAACTGTTGTCTAACTGTGAACTAGCTGGCTCAACACCAGAGTTCTCCATTCCTGCCCAGCAAGACAGCCGTTTTTTGGGTTCCCCCCCTTGCTGTACTCCCCCCTCATTCTTCCCACTTCAGTCCCCACCTTGAGATTACAACTTTAATCAGGCTCACAGTCCTATTCATAAGGGCCAAGATGCCTTGGAGCCTCCTCGGGGAACCATGGCTTCAGAGGAAGCCAAGCTGCAGAAGACAACTTGCATCTGTCCTAGCTGGGGAGCTGCTGACACTGCCTCAGAAACTGCAGGCAGCCTGCCCTGATCCCTGCTTGTGTTAGAAGGCACAAAAGGGGTAGCCAAAGGGAAGAACTAGGTGCTGGTTACACAATCTGACCCCCAGGGCTCTTCTAACAGAGGAAGAAGCTGGGAGGCACCATTCCTACAGGCTGAGGCAATTCCCCTTCAGGGCAGTGTGCTGGAGTAATGTTCAAAAGCTCTGGGAGGCATCTGTCACATCTCCCCTGCCACCAGCGTTTAGCTTCCCTTCAGTGGAGTCTCTCTTTGCCAAGACCTGTAGAGTCACCATTCTTACTCCTCTTTTGCAGTTCTCAGTTTTTCTCCATTTTGCTCTCTTCTCCTCTTTGGAGATGGGCTCTCTTCTCCTCCACTCCCCACTTCCAAAGTGCTACAAAGATGGTTGGCACCTCCTGTGACTTTACTTGTCACCCCCTCACTATGCTATTCCCACCCACACCACTGCCCTTCCCAGAGACACCTCAGGACCCAACAAGAAACCCCAGCAGTCACATCCCTGGATGTCTTACCCCTTGCAGCCACTGTGTGCTCCTGGAAAGCTGCATTTGGCCCAGAGCTGCCCTGCTCGTGCCCATGCCCGTTGGGCAGTGTGTTAGACGTGAGCTGGCTATTGCTGGCAGGGTAACGCCGGACAGTCCGTGATGGCACTGTGTGCTGGGCTGAAACAGGAGAGCCAATTCTGCTCTGAGTCCTGTGGAAGAGAAGAAATTAACCGATACTCTTCATGAGTAATTGTGTTGATCCCAGTGCCCAGCATGTCCTGTGGGCACCTCAGCATCAAGCTGAGCCATTGGCTTCACACAGAGCTCTGCTAGCTTCCCTCCTCACTTGTTTCCAGCCAACATTTCACTTTAGAGATGTTGCCCCACGTCCTCGACATCTATGCCCTCAAAAGACCTGCCTATGCCTGACCCTCTGCCCTCTTCAATATAGAGAGCCACCTTGGCTTTCTGCAGGGACTCCATTCCCAATGATCAACTGACTTCATCACTGCAGCCAAGGCTGTCATCAGTTCTGTACCTGCTGAGGTACACTGCTCACCCCAGCCCCCACTTCCACAGGGTCTCATCAGCCTTTCACTGCGCTGGAATGCCCCAGCTGCCTTTCAGAACCTCTGTATACTGTTGCTGTTGCCTGACCCACCACAAAGTCTCCAGCAAACACAAGCAGCTTCAAATCTGCTTGTTCTTATGGTGGGGAGCTCCCTCTGGCCCTGTATTCCCAGCCCCAGCTAAATGCTGAAAAACAGAAAGGCAGTCAGAAGTGAAACCAGGCCAAGCAAATAAACAAACTTGTCTCATGAGAGTCACAAACAAGAGAAAATGACCAAGAAGTCATCCCTATAAATGTAGTTACTACTTTCTGCAGTAATTGTATTTATGGCTTTTGTTGTTTTCTGGAGGCTAAGCATGACCAAGTCATTTGACTAACAAGGTAACACTTCTTACACCGTATGGAATAGGAAATGTGGAGTGCGAGGCAGAGTTTATTGCATGAAACCAGCACAACAGCACACCTTATCTGTTGCATTCACTCCCATTCCTTTGTACTTACTGGCAGCACTGAGCCCCCAGGAGGGTGCTCTGTGCTTATCATCAAGTGTATGCCTCACTCTTGCTTGCACCACCTGCAAGGAAAAAGAAGCCAGAACTCCAGGGCCCAAAATGGGTTGGTTGCCTATATGCCTCAAGTTTCTTTGAATGTCCCAACCTCAGATTCCACTGAAATCGTACTTAAACACCAACAGGACTTCTGTTTGTCCACACCAACACCTCCAGCTCTCAGGCTAGCCTTTCCCACTGAAGAGCATCCTACAGAAGAGCGTCTCATTCTAGGGGTTTTGCCATTTTCCCTGTCAAACTCAGCAAAAGGAGGTGTTACAGCATGTGCTGGAAACAGAGTTTTCTAAAATCATCAGGATTGGCTAATCCAACAACAGTTGGCTGACAGTAGCTCTGGCTCACAGACCGTCCTGGCTTAGATGTCTTGGCATAATGGAGAGATGGAAAGGCAACTAATGCAGTGCTGGTATTCAAACAGGTCAAGCAAAATACACAAGGTAACTGCTGGCCAACGAGACAGAAATCAGCCCTGAGCAACAAAATGGAAAAGATGACGCATGGGTCAATTAATTGCGAACTAAAGGAAAGGAATATATAAAAGATGTCAAGTCAACAGGGTCTACGGAGAACCATTCATCTCATAAGAGTCCGTTTTCATCATCTGATAGAATTACATGCACACACATGACAGGCTCAGAGCTCACGCTATTCCGATAAAAAAATAAACACAGCAGTACAGTGTCAATCAGGCACATGTGAAACGAATAACAAACTGGCGGTGTGACAGGACACAAGAAGTAATTGTCACTGGGGAGCGAATTAGATGGGTTCCAAAGTGATCTGTAAGAGGCCTGGCATGACTTTACAATTTCATCTGGAAATAAATATTTTTATTTCGAAATAAACATACAATTGACATTGATAATTTGTGCTGCTGACACAAAAATTTGCAATGTGGTGTATCGTGATGATAACAGAGCAATCATACAGAGCAGTTTGGATCACTTTGTAGGGCAAATACATCCAAGCAATATGGGATTTTAATGCGGCCAAATGCAGAATTACTCTTCTAGGAAGGAGGAATGCAGTCAGCAGCTGCAGATAGAAGGAGACAATCCTGGAAACCAGCAATTTTGAAAAGATTTCAGAGGTAATGACAAGCAATTAAATATGAGCTGTCATCTCAAAACCCTGACATCAGGGTACTGAAACACTGCAGGAACAGGGAGGTATTTTTACCTCTTTGCGCAGCCTCATCATGGTAGAGACTGTATGTGCTAAAATATCACTTCTAATTCTGATGTGAAATGTGACATATTTGCTAAGGGATCTTGAAAAACTGAGAGGATAGGGGAAAAAAAACATGACAAAAACAATTTGAGGGCTGGTGAAAATGCCTTTCTGTAAGAAATCTAAAGCAGCCAATCTCTTCCATTCAGCAAAAAGAAGATGAAGAGGTGCTCTGATTACAGGGCACAGGTTTCTCCACAGGAACAAAATGCCAGGTATAAAGAGCCTTGTAATTTAACTACAGCAACAACAACAAAAAAGGCAAAACATGAAACAACAGCTGCAAACTGAAGCTAAATGATTCCCTGCTAGAAATCACGCCTACACATATCAGCATAACTGCTTGCTTTCTGCAAAAAGCCACCAAAGCTGCGAACTCCCTGATACCATTGCTTTGGAAGAGATCGCTGAAATGCTGTAGATAGAGCTGAATGAAGATAATCCATGCTATTAGAGAAGCTCTTTCAGATCACCTGTTGATCCACTGATCATTTCTGACCTTGAGCTGTAGGAATTCAGGAACAGTTTTATTCCTGTGACAGAAGTCTCTGGATTTCTTGTAACCTAATTGTCTCTAATACAGGAAAGCCTTGAGAGCGAAGTGGCTGAGCTTCTGTAGGGAGGTATGAGTGAATCCTGAGAAGGGAGCATTGCAGGTGGCCTCATTAAAATCAAGATCTAAACTGAGATGAGACTAGCAAGCAGTTCTTATTTTTTGGTGGTTGGTAAGAACAACCAGAATAATTGCAGAGAAGTGAACGTTATCTCAACACCACATCACTCCCCAGCAGCCTCAACCAGAAGCTATTCTAAGATTCTGCAGAGTACAGACTGCCCCAGCATCCACAAGTGCCATCACCTGTCCACACATTTCCAAGCTACTCATTCAGCTCTGCTGCCAACCAGGAAACTTCTGGTTTCTATTACCCTCTTCTCTGCTACTTGGTGTGCTACAGCTGCCTTTGTTAGTGAAGAAGGAAAAGACATACAGAGCTCTAGGGAGGGCATATGAGAGCCACAAAGCCCTAAAAGCTGAGGCACACTTGTTCTCCAAGCTCTGGTTAGAGATCCCAAACATAGCCCTGTGGGTAAACATGATTGAGGCTTTGGGACCTTGTGTTGTATAGGTGGAAGCATTCAAAGGAGGAGAGGTGAGAGCTCCCCAGCCAAGCAACCCTCACTGTCCTAGTGCTGATCACCCTACAGCAACTTCGAGTTTTGAAGATCTCTTGGGTAAGGGTGGCCAGTGGAATGAGACAGGGAGATACAAGCGCTGGTGCTAGAAAATATACACACCATATCTATCCTTGAGGAAGGGAGTATGCTATGTGCAAGCAGCAGGGTTTGGGTGGGCACAGCCCATAGCCTGCATAAAGGAATTCCAGCCCTTGGCTCTGGGGACAACTCCTGTGATTCTCAGGATCATCAGATTTGGTAGGGAGAAAAAAAAAAACACCAATATTAAGGGCTTTAGAAAAAATAATAATTAGCATCTTGGTTTTGAAGAAAATTGGATTATTTGGGCTCACTGCAGGGAGGCAGTGCCAACCTTATTAAGCAAAAATGGAGGAGGAACATTAGTCCATTCCTCACCATACTAAAGGAAAAGCCATCCTACTGGGATTCTCTTGGCAAAGCATTCCTGTATGTGTTGCAGTGGAGCGAGGCAGATTTGCTTTGAATTAATGTGTTTATTTGGTTCTATTCTAGGCAGATGAGCTCTGGGATTTGTACACTGCATTGAGTAACACCCTCCTACCCCAGGCCATAGAAATCAATGGCAGAGGGAGTCTTTCTATCCCAGTTTGTCAGATCCAGTCCCTCCCCAAGTCACGGCAAGTGGCTGGCTCAGGGTCAGGGAATACAAAAGTTTTCCCCTCAAAATATCAAAATCAGGCCATGCTGGGTAGATGAGGACTGGCTCACTTGTAGAGTCTCAGCATATGGGCCTAAGCTCACCAGGTCAGCCCATAGGCATTAGCAACCCCCAACAATTCGGTGGGCCTTAACATATGGCCAGAACTTGAAATCTGTGCCCACTTCCCAGGGATCTTCCTAGGACTAAAAGCAAAGACAGAAGACAGACAGGGTGGCTCCAGATCACTGAAGGGATTCCCAGTAGAGGGGGGATCTTGTACTATCATTCCTCATGACTGTTCCTGCTCCAAGAAGGGCCACTGAAGAGGATATTGAGACCTGAAGGAGTATGTTTTGGGACATTTAAAGTCCTAGGGCTTCACATTCATTCAGTCTTACAACCTCCCCCAAAGCAGTATTACTCACTTCCACACTTCTAGCTAGGCACAAGGCCAGCATAGATCTTTACAGCATGGAGCCTCCGCAGAGAGGCAGTGGTCTCTTCCTTTATAGGCAACCGCCTGCCAAGCAGCTGGTTTCCCTGCTCTTCATCTGTCAGAGCTGCTGACAGCTAGCTCCGTGTCAGGCACAGCCCGTGGGGCAGAGACAGCCTGCAGGCTCCTGGGACACCTCTCCTTCTGTGCTGCCCTGAGGCACCCAGCTAAATCAGCAGCACTCCAAGGGGATGTGTGGCTCCAGGAGGGAAGGTGGAGAGAGCAGTATTATCCATCAGAGAGCAGGATACTGCTGATCTCCACCTGGATGACACTAAGGGATCACTAGCCAAGAGACCTTGGTCACTGGCAAAAGAGAGAATAATGTCTACATTAAAAAATGAACTATTTAATGAAGTTTCTGCTGCTTGTTACAGTCTGCTCGGTATGTTTTTTTAGAGAACAGGTCAGAGTAAGAGAAAAAGTGCATTCCTGGTACAAAAGTTATCCTACCCAGTCCCAAACAAAACTGCAAGGTGCCTGCTCTATGGTACCTCCCACCCCACCAAAAACAGCAAGCAGAAGACAGAGCTGGCAGGCTCTTGGCAACCATGCTGATGAACATCAAGACCGCTGTTTTCTGAATAACCACATTTTTCCTTAAAAGCCTGTAATTTCAAGTCTAATAAGCCAAATTACAATAAACAAGTCTAAATAACCAAGAACTTGGGGGCCAAAAAACAATACTGTTTTCTTAACCCACTGCACATGGAAAGCTATTTGAGGAATGTGCTGGTTACTCTGAGTGACTTTGGTCCATGTGGGTAAGCAAAAGCCACGAGGTATCCAAGCAGATGTACAGCTGTGGCTTCTCTCAGTGACCTCAGGGCAGCTATCCTCCTTGGGGCTCTTGGGGCTGGAGGCAAGGATGGCAAATTCTTCAAAGCGCTTCCCTCTCCCCACCAGCAACACCTCAGTCTTTCCTGGATTTTGCTTCTATCGGCTGCTCTTTGTTCAAATGTTGATTTTGGCTAGATTGCCAGCAAGCTGGAAATGGGTGTTTTTTGCGTCTTGCATAAAAGGAAATGCAGAGCCAAGTGCCACAGAAGTATTACTGTTGTTTCATCCTGGTTGTCTCACCCATTCCCTAGTCAAAGTCTGGCTGACCACAACAGGGTAAACAGCCAGAGGCACTGCGGAGAGTGAAACCTGGACGGTGTAGGCAGTGGTGCCAACCCAAGATGTCAGTGGACAAGGGTAGGAAAGTCACTTCCTCAGCTGGATTTGTTTCTTTTTGTTAAGGAGCAACGGGTGTGTGCTGGGAGAAAACAGTGGGCAGCAGGGTAGGTGCTGGCCAAACCAAAAGAGAAGTCTGGACACCCTCAGGGAAGGAACTCTCTCCCAAGAGCCCCATTTCCAGACCCATGCTCCACAGGCTGCTCACCACCAGCCGGCTGCCCTTCCCCTGGGAAACAGCTGCAGCCACCTGCTTCCTGCTGGCCAGCCCTTCCCAGGGCAGCTGCTGCTCCTTGCCTGGGGAGCAGGGAGGGCAGCAGTGCCTTTCTGGCAGGACCCAAGCGATAGGGACCCATCACCTTCAGGACACCCCATAGCAGTCTACAGAGCCATGGATAGAGTCACAGAGCCTCCCCACAGCAGGGATCCACCCCGGCTCCTCCAGCCTCGGCCTGCATGGGCTGCTCCAGAAGGAGAGCTCGCAGCCAGGACGGGGGCTGAGTCATGCTCAGCCCCTGATAACCTGCCAGGACAACAAGAGGGCTCTCCCTTGCTTTTGAAACACCAAACAACATGCTCACTATCTGTCTTGTATGTTCGCCTGCCCCCTTGGCTTGCAGCCCTCGCCGCTTGGGGCCACGGGGACCAAACTCAGTGATTCACTTCCCCCTTTGTAATGCTCTGCGGTTACTGATTTTCCACTAAAACATCACAGAAGAATGGGCAGCCTCCACACCAATGTCTGTGTCTACAGGGGAAGAGGGAAGCAGCCAGCCTTGGAAAGCAGCAAATTGACCGCAGACCAGAAACTTCCCCTTTCTTGGACTCCAAGCAGGTTCCTCAGCAGGCAGACAGGATTCACAGCTCAGGCTGCGGGACGTGGAGCACAGAGGGGGAGCGTTGCTTAGAGAGCACTGAAGCCTATTATCAATTAGCTCACAAACATGCTGACAAGGAAGACAGCTCTGTTAGGACTCACAGAGGAGGGGGGAAACCACACCATACAAGGCACCTGACTTCAAGCCCACCCACACAATGCCTATAAATCTTGGCTCAGTTTATTAACCCCACGAGGAACAGAGAAAGCTCAGAAGCCAAGGAGCAATGCAGCACCCAGACTCCTCATCTGCCCCTCACCACAGCTAGCAATGAGCCACCATTGACCCAGCGTGACCCCACTTCAGGCTGTCTCCCTTATCACCTTGCAGTACCTCCATCTTCCTGTTCCCCTTAACGTATGACAGTGGCTGGGCTAGATTTCTCTGGATCTCTAAGTGCAAATCACAGTGAGAGGTGTGCAAGCCCACAGTATGGCAAACACCACACTCAGTCCCTTCACCACCAATCTGGCATCTTCTTTTCTGTGGCCTCCAAAGCAGTGCAGATGCTTTAGGGCCATCCAAAACCTGTTGTGTGGTGCAGCAACACCTTTTTTTGATACTGGTCTCCTTTCCTATTTCCAGTCACTGCCTTCCTTCATTTCTGAGCCTGGACAACAACAAAACACACAGCTCTAGACCACCACCCCTGTGGTGGTCTAGGTCCCACACTGTCCTCTGCAGCCACCCAGCCTGAAGCACTCAAGTCAGCTTGCCTGGTGCTACTGCTTCTACAGCTGGAATTTACTGCCCTGCTCCATTTATGCTTGCCCCAGTGTGGAATAAACACTTTTCGAGCGTGCAGAGATGCAGAGGGCAGACCAGATTAAAGCACTGTAAGCCAACATACAGGGGCGGCAGGCTGGCACCTCACTGAGATCTTCACCAGAAGTATCTCCACCCTTGCTTGCATGCATTTACATAAAGCAACTAAAAAAACCCTTCAGCATCTAATCCAAACGCTGCTGCACAGAGAAAGAGGAGAGGAGATGGGTTGTGAATGCTATTTTTATCTGCTCAGAAGCTGCCAGACACCACATAAACGAACCTCTGTGAGCACACACACAGCTAGCAGGTTCTTCCTAAGCAGTCCCTGCAGGTCTCATTTGTTCCCTGGCCGAAGCGGCTGCTCACACATCTCTGCTTCACTCTCTACTGACGTGCAGTGTCCTTCTTTTGCCACACGTGCCACACATGCCATCTGCCACTCTGTCACTGCTCATCTTCACTCTCTCACATTAGGGAGCAAGCAACTGCTTCCCTGGAAGCAGTCCAGACCCAAAGTGGCTGCAGGCAGGTTCCCTGCACAAGGGCATGGCGCTGGGCTGGCACAGCAGCACATGTTACTGGTGAGGTCCATCTGACCCATCAAATGGTGCTGACTCCATCTCCATCTGATGGAGTCCTCTGGCAGAGGCATTGGACGAAATGGAGCTGGGGTAACTTCTCCCCTTTACAGCAGGGAGAAAAAGAGTGCTGAGTCTCATGTGCATCCTGTTGATGAGAAACACCAGCTCCTTCCACTGGGCTGCCAGCTTCAAAGCCCTGAGGAAACACATCACCCTATTCATCCTTACACCCACACATGCCCTGGGGAGCAGTGGCAGACAGCAGCCTTCCCCTGTTCTACATAGGATATAAAGAGGACAGGCAAAGCCTCTCCCACTGCAGGCATGCCAGTGGGGGTAAAGTATACCCAGAGGGCACAAGATGGAGAGGAAATGTGTTTAATCCTAAGATGCTTTTTATCTACAGTGATGAAAGACACCCACTCACCGTGGGAATACTTCAGGACTAAAATGTATTTCAATGTGAAGTAGTGGCTTGTATGTGGATTGAACACTCTGGCCTTTCGACCTACTAGCTCCACTTAGTTAAGTCTCCCCATGCTTCTCCATCTCCTGCCCCACACAGCACTCCTTCACTTATAGTACTGAACCATGACAGCTGTGTAGGAACAATACACTTTCCTGCCATTCTCAAAGTCAGTGTTCAAGAGGCATTTGGATAAAATCCTTGATAACATGATTAAACTTTTGGTCAGCCCTGAATTGATCAGGCAGTGGGAGTTGATGATCTTTGAAGATCCCTTCTAATTGATCTATCCTATCCTATCCTATCCTATCCTATCCTATCCTATCCTATCCTATCCTATCCTATCCTATCCTATCCTATCCTATGTCTCAGTATCACCAGGAATTGGGGAATGAGCATCCCAAAGATTAGTTCTTTAACAGAAAAAGCAAAATACCTCCAGCTGCTCAACAGTCAGAAGACCACAGCCTGGTGGCCAGGGGCACTTCTGGTCACATATATGTGGTGCCTGGTGGCAAGGTCCATGTTACAAGGGGTATGGACCTGCTCCCACATGACCTTCAGCATGCACACTGAGGACCAGCAGGGAGGAGCAGACTTTGGCACAGTGGGAAGTGACCAGGAGTAAGCATTACCTGGACTCCAGCGCTCTGCAGAGCAGCCCCTCAGTGACAGCAAAGGCAGAGTTCCAAGGTCATTTTCAGTCTGTCATTACATCCCTGGAAGAGTATAGCGTTGTAGAAAGCCTTGCAGCTGAAAAATTATCAAGGCCACCCTGCCAAGGTACAGGCAGTTGTAATACATGCCATTTGCTCCCTCCAGATAGCTGCAGCCTCTGAGCATGCTCCCCATGATCTCAGGCCAACTTTCGGATCAGCTTTGCAGACGTGGGTCTGTTAACCATTTCACTCAGCTCCCTCCCCAGCATCGTGCCGTTCTCAGAATTCCTCCCAGTTTGTCAAGATCTTTTCTGGCAATGAAAACCACATTCACCCAGTGTAGGACCCCAGGGAGCACAGAGAAAGAGCCCATGCAATCGAGTCTTCTGCTTCAATGTCCTAAGCACGGTTGGTCTCTTAAATGAATCTACACCACATTACTCTCTACTGCCTAATTTGCTGTTCACTTCTACTCTGAAAAACTTCAGCCTCTCCTTCTTCCAGATTTCTTCTTCCCACGGAGGATTTTTTCCTTCAGCTGTAACAGATAATATTTTTCCAGACTGAACCTCTTCTTAGTCCCTGCATATACACTTAGTTTCTGCATGTCCCTGAGAAACATTTCCACACCAGTGTTTGCACCTCGAGCCAAAAATGGAGTGATGCAGAGAGCTGGGTACCCATCCCACCTGTACCAATCACTTAGGGCAGCACAACTCAGAGCACTGTTGGAGCACATGTTTTTTTATGGGGAATTCTACATTTCATCTCAACCACTCCTTGTGCCAAATCAGTATCAACCCACCTCTTGTATCCTGCCAGCACTGGGTGAATTACAGAAACACTCAAAACCAAAGAGAACCACTTTGATTTTGAGTAAGTACCAGCTTAAACCAAAAAAGGCAGCAAGTGATCAGATACAACAGATTACAGCACAATGCATATGCACAGGGGAACTGAACAAAAGCTGGGAGACAAACCAAACATGGGCAATATGGAAAAATTCTCCAGTTGTTTGATTGTGTGGCCTTACTGCCTTTAACATCTTTCTTTTTAAAAAAAATTACTATATAAATTGTATTGGCATAAATGTTCCAAATGATAGATGTACAGTATATAAAATAGGCTATAATCTGCATTTTCTGTTCTACAAGCACACTGCATTTGCCATGCACCCCACTCTTGACAGCAGCAGGATTTTTCCTTCAGGTAAAAAGAAAAATGCATTTGAACATTTTCTCCCAAGGCCAAGAGGCTGAATTAAGCTATAGAAATTACTCCCAATGAGATGCAGAAGGACCAGGCCTAATATAAAGACCATATTTGGAGTTTAAAAGGAGCCTGAAAAGCTAGCTATCCTCCTGCTGCTCTGAAGCGTATGCAACCCCCTAGGAAGTAAATACATAAAACACATAAAACAGAATGGTGCTGACAGCTTTAAAGCACTAGAAAGTAGAGCAAGTGTATCCAGTGCCAGGCTAGAGAAGGTGTATCATATAATTTAAAAATAGAAGTATTTTTATGTAAGAAAAATGACATTTACACTCCTCTTGGGTAGCTTGAGTTTTTCCTTTAGGTTTCCCAGACAGCCTGCCAAGAGCTTTCAGCTGTGTCAAAACAGAAGAGGGGCCGAGCCCTGGAACTTATGGAGATCTCATTGCCCTGAGTGGAATCTCTTTTTCACATATTCTCACACAGACTGGCACTGGCTTTTCAGTTTCAATTTTTTAACAAGGTCTCAGATATCTACTCAAAGTTGGCTTTGGATCAAGGAACATAAATGCTTGGCCACCTTGTGAAACCTATATTGCCACAGGGAAGCACCTTAGAAAGCTGCAATTAGGACTTATCTGCACTGGGAAAATATGCCATTTGAGTAATGAACATAAACATGCTGCAGTGGGGAAGGCAAGGCTGGCACCAGCCTTTCACCATGAATTCAAAGCCAGGCACTATGGACCTCCTGAGCTGGTACCAACCCAAGCAAAGGAGGAAACCTCTCTTAACCCACGCAATGGGACTGAGTTTCCACACAGGGGCTTATCAACCAGGGTGGCTTTTACTTCTGCAGCTATATGGATATGAATACATTGTAACTCTCACCAATGAAATGTGATGTAAATAAATAGAAGTGCACAAGTGTGTTCCATAAGTGCATGGATGGTACTGACCTCCTCCTGGAACTATTCATATTGTCACAGTGGACAAACTGTCCTGAGCACTCAGCAGCAGCCCAAGCGCAGCAGTCAGAAAGCTCCTTTCTTTCTCATAAGCTTGGAAAGTTCAAAGCTGGCAAGTCAGGAGGCTCCAGATGCTGCTTTAACAACGGAGACAAATCTGTCTGCTTGGAGCAGCATATTCAAATAGCAGATATTGCTCTGATTTTCATTCTATCTGCTAGTCCTTAACGACAACGAGCTAATTAAGCTGGTTTTGCTGAGTCACAACTTGCAGCGTCATGTTTTGAGAGAGCGGAGAGCTTTACTACCATCCTTGGCCACAAAAGTGACTATTATTGGTTTCATTCTCCTCTGTAAATGAGCACACGGGGCACTTGTCACCACAACAGCAGCTGATTTTTAACCAGGATGAGTTATTTCAGCTATTTTTCAAAAAGGGGAAAAGATACTTTCTCCATCCAGCAACCAGCCGCGCACCCAAGATCCTGCCTCCTGCTTGCTCCCTGCTCTTCTCATCAGTAGCTTCCCAGAGAAAGAAGAGCGGCTTTGGCAGAGCCTCCCTGCTGGCGCAAGGCTCCCAGTGTCTCCAGGCCAGCAGCGCTTGCCACAGCTCCTCCAGGGCTGCATACAGCCTGTCCTCTAGTCAGGAAGGGAGGAGATGGCTCCTCCTGGGTGCTGGAGAGAGGCTCTGAGATCAGGAGGCAGGGCAGTGGGCATGTTGCAACTCAGCTTTCTTCCTTTTCCATCCCGAAAACAGCAGGCACCTCCTAGCAACTGCCTTGCCCAAACAGCCCTCTCAGAGGAAGCTTCCCACTCTCCAGGGCTTAGCTGTACTGAGCTGTCTGCGCTCTGTCTCAGCACCTTGTACCACAGCTATTTCCTCTTCCCTTGCCCGGGTTGCTGGGAAAACGCTTTGCAGGTCCTGGTTACCCCTCCTTTTCTCTGAACAGAAAGGGTGTCTTGCTTGCCTAGTTCAGCGCATGCACCCTTCCAAGGCAAGAGGGCCTCACGGGCACAGACCTGGCACACAGGCACCCTGCTTCCATAGGAGTGACCTTCTCAGGTGGCTGTGGCAGGTCCCTTCCTTTCTCCATGCCTAGGGCAGGTGGCCACAGAGCAGCCAAGAGTCCAGCCAGAGGGCCAGGGGCACGAGCCTTCTCCACCCCTTGCTATACAAACAGGAATTATTCTGATACTCCAGCCTTAGGAAAACAAAGCTGTTTCCATTTAGCTCAGCTTCTGGGCTGAGGTGCAGCTCCACCCGCACAATCGTCCAGCGGGACTTCACTTCCCCGGGCAGAGATTCAGGTTGAGATCAAGATGAGAGAGGATTTGCTGCTGGCCCATGCTGACAGGGCCTCCTGCACTCCCAGGATTTTGCTCTCAAGAGTACTCTCTGCTCAAACAGCTCAGCACCAGGTTCTCTCAGCTTCTGTGTCAGCTAGCAGGTCCCCATGTGCTCTCAGCTGTCCAGCTCCAAATGTTCACTGAGCCACAGCCTGCTGAAGGGACTGGGGAATGGTATGCATCTCCCAGCCTGTACTGTGAGGAATGAAAGTTTGAGCATCACCAGCTCCAGTCAGCAAAGCAATTCCAAAGCTGCCCATCACCTAGCCACATCTTCTCCTCTGCAAGTGCTGAGCTTAGAGAAGGCTGGGTGTTTTTCTTCTGTAGTCCCAGGAGGACTAAAGTTCCAGGTGGAAAGCCATTTGGTGCCTCTTCCTGTCACTCTTGTGCCACTCCAAAGCAGTGGTGCCAGCAGAAGCTCTTATTCCTGAGCAAAACACCCCTAAGAGCCTCCTTCAACAGGACAGCCTGACACCAGGCTCTCCAGCTGCAGCCTAGCACAGCCACTGGCACACCACAGTAACTAGAACAAAACTGCTGGTTTCATTTACACTGGGAAAATTTCATCAATTTTTCTAAGTATTTCAGTAGCAATTTTAAATATAAATCACTGGCAAGTCTCACTAGCGGAGGATAAGAAACCATGTTAAGCTAGCCCCACCTCTCAGGGAAGTAGGGAATATTTTGGTCCAAAAATGTTCTGCTTTTCTACCTCTGCCTGAAGACTCCCTTCAGAATGTAGTGAAGGCAGAATCAACGCCGTCTTTGCTCAGAGAGCAGGTCTCTGGGGACAATTCATGTGTTTTGCTGAGTGTTTATGCAACATCTAATGCAGCATTGTTCTAGTGCATGACTTCAGAGCTTCTGATTGCTACGTCCGTGCAAACAAACACATATTAAGCCAATATATACACAAATAAACAAAAACAGAAAGCAAATTCACTCATGTGAGTGTTGATTTCCTGTCTTGGCACAGCAAGAAGTGGCTTGGAGGTCTATAAGCCCCTACTCTTGTGCAATTCCTCCTTGTTAGCAATGAGAACATGCAGGGAGGTTGGAGACTGGTTGTTTGTCCTGGATCTAAAAGCCACCCCACAATAGCTGGGACCTGTAACCACCAGTGTCCTCAGTTCACTGGGACACCCAAAAGCTTTTTCTACACTTCCTTATTGATAACCAGACAAGTAAGCCAGCTGTGGTGGGATTACAGTGGGCTCACAAGAAGAGTTCAGTGTGCCCCTAGCACAACTCATCATTACCCAGGAGGAGATCAAGGTCTGGAAAGTCTGCTTAAGCTGTTGCTCTCAGACTTATTCCGTTGAGCCCCAATGAAAGTGAACCAGTGTTGGCAGCACCTAAGAACCAATCCTTGTACCTGCAAATCCGAGCAATATCTACCCAGTTCTGAGAAGGCCAATACACCTCTTGTATTTGCTTCTACAGAGCATTTGTATTGAGGAAAGCTGATGCAGAAGCGCATAAAGTACTTCAGTAGTAGCATAGAGATAGATGATGTTGCAACTGCAAGAAGTAGGCTCCAAGTTCAGGATGCTCTGAGACAGACAAATGATCATTCTGGTAA